>NC_054487.1:77882575-78248471 GCF_017639515.1 Carcharodon carcharias
TAAGGATACATTTCTGGAAATCTGTCAGTATCCCTAGATCTTTGGGGGTTGGGGGAACGGTACCTTATATTCACTTGCTATACAATCCTCAAAATCAGGATATTCAATAAATTTGCAATGAATTACATCAAACAAGTCCTAAGCTGAGAATCACAGGGTTTCTTTTCAGTCCACAGTGCTTTCCTGGCCTAACTGCCAGCTCACCCACTTCCTAATCTCGAGCTCTTCAAAACTCTGCTCCCTCTGTCCTAAGCCCCACACCAAATCCCATTTACCCATCAGTCCCTCTGCTCGCTGAATTGACATTGATAGCAGGTCTGGCAACAAATCTTCTGTAAAGTCCTCATCTTGTTTTCAAATCCCTCCATGGCCTCCCTCTTCCTTGCCTCTGTAATCTGCTCCAACCCCAAATCGCCTTGAGATCTCTGCATTCCTCCAATCCTGGCCTCTTGCGCATCCCAATTTCCATCACTGCACCATGGGTGGCTGTGCCTTCAGCCAGCTAGACTTTAAGCTCCAGCGTTCCATTCCAAACCTCCCTGCTTCTCTACCTTGCTCTCCTCCTTTAAGATGCTCCTTAAAACCTCTTTGATCAAACTTTAGCTCACTCACCCTAAGGTTTCTTTATGCGGCTTAATATCAAACTTTGTTTGATAATGCTCCTGTGAAGCACTTTTACCAAATTAATGGGGTTATATAAATGTAACTTCTTGTTGCTATCCTCTACACCCTAAAATGGAAACCTAGTGCTGTAGTTTGACCACATGAGATGGTAGTGATCAGGGTATGGGTTACCTCTCCATAGTCACTGTGTTTGACGCTACGTGATTAAGCTAGTTACTGTTGAGAAAACAAGCCTACCTACTTGTCTCTTTCTTGCTTCTCCCTCCCCATTTCTCTGACCTTCGAAATCCAATGTACTGCTTACAGAAAATCTTTTGTGTCACAGTTCAGCCGAGAGCCAAAAAAATCCTTAGTTCAAAGAGGGTTTGTCAAGCCTGATTATTCGTGAAGGCCAGGTTTTAAGCTTAGGTCCTGTGGAGAGGTTTCGCTACAGGAATTAGGTCAACTCCCAGAATGTTCTCAGAAAAATAAAATGATTACTTTGTACTTCCACACAATTCAGCGGCTTGTCATTAATCTTGGATGAGCTCGAGCATCCCAACTTTATCATCTTGACACCTCTATTTAGCGGCCAATTCTAGGAGGGCAACACTGCAAGCTACAACTCCAGGTCCTGTGGAGAAGCTACAGCAACAGAAAAGGAAAAGTTTGTTTAAATGTCTTCACTACTGGGATGTGGGCATCACTGGCAAGACCATCATTTACTGGCCATCCCTAGTTATAGTCAGACGCTCAGTTGGTAGCATTCTTGCCTCTGAGTCATAAGGTCCTGGTTCACGTCCCTCTCTAGGGCTTGAGTATAAGAATCCATGCTGTCACTCCAGAACTGAGGGAGTGCTGTGTTGTTGGAGGTGCTGTCTTTCAGACGAGCCACTAAACAGAGGCTCTACCTGACAGTGCAGGTTCGTGTGAAAGATCCTGCTGCACTATTTTGAAGAAGAACAGGGGAGATATCTTTGGTGTCCTAGCCAATATTTATCCCTTAATCATCAAAATAAAGCCAATGATTATCTGGTCACTGATTGTGGGAGCTTGCTGTGCTCAAATTAGCTGCATCATTCACTCCATTACAACAGTGATTCAAAAATATTTCATTGGCTATAAAGCGTTTTGAGACCATCGGAGGCTGTGAAAGGTGCTCTGTAAATGCAGTTTCTTTTTGCTCTAAGGGTTTCATATAGCCAACTAGACTAGCATTCCTTACCAAATCTCCATGTTTCTCTATCTTGCTCTCCTCCTTTAAGATGCTCTTAAAATCTCTTTAATTAAACTTTAGGTCAACAATTGGCAATGGTTTCACAATTATCATCAGGCTTTTAATTCCAGCTTTATTGTTGAATTCAAATTCCACCATATGCCATGGTGGGATTTGAACCCAGGTCCCCAGCAAATTGCCCTGGGTCCCTGGAACACTAGTCCAGTGATAATACTACTATGCAACCGCCCCCCCAATTGAGTCAACAGACAGGAAAATTCCCAATGCGGTCTCCTCTACAGTGGAGAGACCAAATGCAGACTGGGTGACTGCTTTGCGGAACACCTTCGGTCTGTCCGCAAGCATGACCTAGACCTCCCTGTCTCTTGCCATTTCAACACCCCACCCTGCTCTCATGCCCACATGTCCATCTTTGGCTTGCTGCATTGTTCCAGTGAAGCTCAACGCAAACTGGAGGAACAGCACCTCATCTTCCGACTAGGCACTTTACAGCCTTCCAGACTTATTGAGTTCAACAACTTCAGATCATGAACTCTCTCTTCCATCCACACCCTCTTTCCGATCTCCCTGTTTTCTAATTATTTATATATTTTTTAAATATATTTTTCTTTCCCCACTTATTTCGATTATTATTTTTACAATTATTTCCATCCATTGTTTTATTTCCACCTTTTAGCCTATTCCAATCCTTCCCCCCACCCCACCCCTACTAGGGCTATCTGTACCTTGCTCGTCCTGCTTTCTACCCTTAATGTCACCATTAGCACATTCCTTAGCTAATATCACCACCTTCAACACCTCTTTGTCCTTTTGTCTATGACATCTTTTGGCAATCTCTTCTTTGCCTCCACTTATCACTGGCCCCCTATCCAGCTCTACATATCTCACCTCCCTCAACCAGCTTATATTTCACCTCATTTCTATTTTTCTTTAGTTCTAACGAAGAGTCATACGGACTCGAAACGTTAGCTGTGTTCCTCTCCGCAGATGCTGTCAGACCTGCTGAGTTTTTCCAGCTATTTTTGTTTCTCTTTGAGGAAAATTCCCAGTGCAGTTGACTCTTAACTGCCTTTGAAAATTCCCAGTGCTGAAAACCTGGGACAGCCGGAGAAGATGGTAGCCAGGAGCAAGTAAGCCAGAATCAGACTCAGTTGTGATACCCACATGACAGTCAGGCTGGGATTTTCTGGCCCGAGTCGTGGCAGGACTCACAGTGGGAGGTTCAGCAGCCCATTCAGAAGTCCATTGGCTTTCGATGGGACCGGATGATCCTGGCGATGGGTGGGGCTGGCAAATGCCGCCCCCTTTGTGTCTAGACACGCTTGTGAGGAATTGGCATTTGGGTAGGGAGCTGGAAAGTTGGTGATGTTCCCTGGCACGGAGCCCCTAAATAAACCAGCTTGGCTGATAAGTAAATTGAAATGGAAATCAGGCCATTTCTATAATGGGTGGACCGACTAGTGTCGGTTTTACGCCAGTACCGCAAGTTGGAAATCAAACCTGTTGGTCTTCTGGAGAAAATTTTCTCGTTTTGGATACTGACTATTGATTCTCTATTGGAGCTTCTACGCTGTTACAAGCTTCACACTATCTCCCAACACTGCCAGAGGATGACAGACTACATTTGCACATCAACCGCTAATACTGTTTAAAATAGACTTTCTTGAGATGTGCACCAAATTAAACAGCGTTTGCATGCAGCCTCTCCCTGGCCTCCATTCAGAAACCCAAACAACATTTGTTGGGAATTCCAACAGTGGAAACACTGTATCCGATTAGTCAACTTAAACACACACACCACAAAAGAATGAATCATCATTTCACCGCACATTTGATACAAAGGCCACAAACTGCAGCAAGCTCAAAACCTAAAACTCTCCAACAAAATCTACCAGTTCAAATCAATTCACTAAAATTGTGCTTTCTCTCTTTATTTGCCTGTGTGAGGTAGAGGAATTTGTAGCGAGAAAATGCTGCTTTGTTTTGGGATTTCAATCTACTTCCCTAATAAATGTGCAAATGTGGTCTGTCATCCTTGTTGAATGAAACTTGGCGTTTGGTGTCTAAGATTGGCTGTGTCTGAGTGGAGATATACAACAGTTGTATCGTAACAAGGGAGTGACAATGTGTCCCAAGTCCATATTTAGTGGAACAGTTTAATGTTATACTCTGGAAATGAGTTTAAAATGAGTTAATGCTTCTTCAGTTCTCACTTTCCAATACAGTTCAATCATTTGAGAAAGAAATTATGAGGTCAAATCTGAACTTGGGTTTTTGACCACAACAGCAACTTGTATTGTGTTGGCATCGTTCCATCTATGGGAGATGATGGGCACACAGCAAGCAATCCATTTAGATGGGTTGTCTTCACTTTGGGCACCTTTGCTGATGGCATTGAAGGCCAATCCTCGAGAAGCAGGCTCTGCCACATGCAAGGCACGTGAAGCTGGCAAGTGAGGTCGTGGGTCATTGTTTTCGGCATTGGTGCCTGTTGCCAAGACGCTGAAGCCACTGGTCATCATGGCATTGCATGCCAGCCCACAGGCGGTTGCGCCATTTCCCCTCCTCTGCCGGCTAGTCACTCCCAGGTGCAATAGTCAATGTTTAGGGCCTTCATGTCACACTTGGAATCATCCTCGAAACGGAGCCTTGGACACCCCACTGGTCGTCTGGACGCTCGCCCGCACGCCGAGCGGAAAATTCCACCCAGTGAATCCAAACGGTTATCCTGAGGGGACTCCCTATGGACTCCAGCACAGCACAGGCAGCCCTCTGGCTTCAGGGAGCTTACATTCCGCACTCCCCTGTGCCTGCGCCGACTTCAGCGCTTGCCCTCTTCCTGCCCCTTTTAGCGTCAATGGGCCAGCCAGGGTGAAATCGTGGTTTGGGGCCGATCGCCGGCGGCAGTCCCATTCCCCCTGGACGCTCCCCGGGCCCACCGATCCCAGCCGCCCACCCACCCGAGAACTCTACCCACTGTGTTCAACCTTTGGCATTGGGAAATCAAAAGCTGGTGATCGACTTGCGCCCAGACTGCACGGCAGAAACTGACTGCACCCACACACCTGCCAAACAAACAGATGTAGGGGCCCCAGAAATCAAAGATACTTTCCTCTTCCAAAGCCCGTTCCAGAAAACAGATGTCCTAAAGGGAAATGTTAGCCCACCACCCCTTCCCCCATCGTCGTGTTCAGTTGTTCCGTGTTTGATTACATGAGTTTGTTTACTATCGATGCTCACTGTGCTTGGTCGGTTAAGCCTGGTAGTGGACTCAGGGAAAAGTAAACAACCTGTAGAAAGACGTCGGAGCCAGAGCTAAAGCGTGGAGTTGACGTTTTAAAGCATTATGAATAAAACCTGTATTACACATAAGAAACTAGCATCATCTCTGCCTGAGATGTAAGATATACACCACCCATCACCCCCTCTAGGCAAAGCAAGAGGAAGTGGATACAGCTCACCACAATCAGACAAAAGATTTCCAGGAAGATGATGGGAGAAAAACTGTCATCTGTAATCCCTGCAAAGATCTAGGTCCTATTACTCACTAGTATAGTACCATGCCTGATCTATATAAGAAATAATATATAACTAAACAAAGAGGAGACCTATACCCAGAACAATGCTGTGCAGTAATATTTTTAATTGCACCCGCATAATTTTAGCCTCACTACTTGTGGATTTCTAAAAAGGTCCAAATTTGCAATCTCGTTGGTGCAGTGCACTAGCATGCTTTCTGTCCAACTCTGGCACTGGGATGAATGTTCCCTCTCTCTGCTAGCTGTCTGAATCCCAAATGCAACAAATTCGGGAAAGGGGCCAAATGTCTTCAATCTGTTCACTGTTCGGCAGCAATTTCACCAAATTGTCAATCTCAATCGGACAAAGAACAATCCATGTGAATAGTGAGTGTTAGACGTGGAAAAATTCACACTGGGCTAATGAGGACATGACCCCTCTTGAGGTTACATCTAAGCTGTAAATGTCAACCTTGGCTCAGCAGCAGCCTGCTCACCTCTAATCAGAAAGCTCCTGAGATCAAGCCTCATTCCAGTAACTTGAGAACATCATTTAGGCTGACGTTTTAGTGCCACCCTGAGGGAGTGCTACACAGTTGGAGATGCTGTCTTTCAGGCAAGGCATTAAATCCACGACTGCACGTCTTCTGAGGGGGGCCTAAAGGATCAAATGGCAATTAAAGAGCATGGGAGGTGGTCTGGCCAATACTTACCCCTCTTACAACATTACGAACAGATTATCCAGTCATTAATTTTACTGCTGTTTGTGGAATCTTATTTTAATATTGCTGAAAATAGACATTTTGTTGAAGCTTCTTGTCTTGCACTCATCAGGACGATCACAAAAATACCAGTGTCAGAGGAAGCAACAATTTTATACTGTATGAGATATATAAGCAACAACTTTGTACTGGAAGAGATAAAGTTGTTATTTCCCCTGATATTGGTATTCTTGCAATTGTCCTGATGAGTGCAAGACGAAAAGCTTCGACAAAATCTTGCTTAGCACTTTTTTTCTAGATTGCAACAACGTCTGTAAAATGCTTTGCGATGTCCTGAGGCTATGAAACTGTTCTTCCTACCTAAATGGGGCAGTGGAAAGGCAACTCCGCCGTTAAGGTGACCACATTTTACTTAAAGTGGAAGTGCTTGAGGCAGGCATTAGAAGTCAGAGTAACAATGATACCTTGCACTAAGATAATATGTCTTTAACATTGAAAAACGTCCCAAGCGCTTCACAGAAATTGATGGCGATTCAGAGAAGGAGCCACCAGGAGGAATGGTTAAAAGTTTGATTGAGGAGGTGGCTTTTAAGGAGTGTCGTAAGGGAGGAGAGATAGGTGAAGAGGTTTAGGGTGGGAGTTCCAGAACTTAGGACCCAGATGACTGAAGATACGGCTGCCAAAGGTGGTGAACTACTGGAGTGGGGGATGCACAGGAGACCATAGTTGGAGGAACACAAGAACACAGGGTTCTTGGAGGGTTCTAGGTCTGGAGAAGGATGCAGAGATTGGGGGGGGGGAGGGGATGGGGGGCAGTGGGGGCTGGATGGGTAGGGGTTTGTGGTTGAGGGGTGAGGGCATGGAGGGATTTAAAGACACGAAAAATAATTTTAAAGCTGAAGTGTTGGAGGGACACTGGAGCCAAGCTGCAAGGACAGGGGTGTTGCACTAAGCAGGGTGATTTAGGATAGGGGCGGTTTTGGATGTGCTGAATTTTATAGAGGCTGGAGGAAAGGAGGCCGGCCCACAATGCAGTGGAATTTGAAGGTCACAAAGCCATGGGCTAAGGTTCCAGTAGCATTTAGGCTGAGAAGCAAAATCAGGCAATGTTGAGGTTTAAAGCAGGTGGGCTTTGTAATGGTGTGGAAATGCTTTTCCATTTCCCAGCACTGATACTTCACCATTAAGAGCACAAAAGTTTATCGAAAATAAGAATGAGTAATTCCTCAGGTGGGGAGGTGGAGGGAGGGGTAGCTGATTAACTGTCTTGAGGATCTGAAATCCATTGCAGTTCCAATGAGCTACATGTAAATGTTTAACATTGGTATTATGACATCCAGTGTATAGCGATGAAGCTTTACCTCACCGTAATATGTAATGATTGAAAAGGTGAAATATGTATTCAGTTTATCAAATTGAGAATATGGAGTGTTAGATGGCACTAGTTATTTCTTTCAAGCACACAAATTGTCCAGCAGAGCTGACTAGATATTGATGAAGAACACTAACTTTAACCCATTTTACCCTCTTGGCTGAGAGATTCCCAATACACCTTCCTGGCTCTGATCAGTTGGTTCAGCATAGATCAGTGGCTTTCTAGAAGATAATGAGTCGGAGGAGGCCATTCAGCCCTTTGAGTCTGTTCCGCCATTCAGTTAGGTCATGGCCGATCTATATCTTAGCTCCAATTATCCACCTTGGTTCTTCAACCCTTATTCCCCTTGCCTAATCTCAGTTTTGAAATTTTCAATTGACCACCCAGCCCCCAGAGCCTCAACAACTTTTCTTCGGTGGGGGGGCGGGGGGTGGGGGGGGGGGGGGGGGGGGGGGGGGGGAGCGGGTGGAGGCAGTTCCAGATTTCCTTTTATGTGAAAAACTACTTCCTGACATCATCCCTAAACAGCCAAGATCTAATTTTAAGGTTGTGCCCCCTTGTTCTGTGTTCCGTAGCCAGAGGAACAGTTGCCCCATAGCTACCCTATGAAGTCCTCCAATCATCTTAAACACCGCTTAATCTTCTACACACAAGGAAACACGAGTCTAATCTACGCATCCAAACACCATAATTTAAATCTTTGAGCCCTTGTGATATTTAGTCCATAAATTCTGGTCTACAGAGTCCAGTATCTCTATCCCACTCATTTACTTACTTAGGGCACTAATAGCGAATATGTGTCACCTCATCACTTTCTTTTGAAATTCAGTCACTGTTGCTATGTAATCAAACTTGGCAGCCAATTTTTACACAACTCCTAGCAAAGAAGGAATGGCCATCTAATGCGTTTTTGATTGCGAGATGAATGTTGGCCAGGGTACCAAGAGAACTGCCTACACTCTTTGATCTTCCTCAATTGGTGCCATGGGATCTCTTTACTTGAAAAAGGCAAAACAATGGGGGCGTGGCTTTAACACCTTGTTTGAAAGATGGCACCACTGACAGTGCAGCTCCTGGCACTGCGTTGAAGCGTTAGACACACTCAGGTCCTCAGGTGGGATTTGCACCCACATTCTTCTGATGTAGAGGCGAGTGCGCTACAAACTGAGCCAGGCTAACACTAATGCAGTCCAGAGCAAGCAGAGTTATTCAAGACTGTTAGACTAAGTTCCCTGCAAGTGGCTCTGAATAAAACCAACAGAGTACCAATTCAGGAGGGAGGTTATCTGTCAAAAAGGATCCCAGTCATAATCTGTAGAAATTATTTTGCCTCAGAACTGGGCGGTCGAAGCTGCTCCTACAAAAAGCAATTTAGCATGAAGGTCTGAATTGACAAACCCTAAGTATTTGGCTGGGCTACTTTAGCCATAACATTCTAATTGCTGCATAAGCAGTCTACTGTGCACGAAATGCCTGGCCCAGGATTCAGATGCTTAAAGTTTTGATACTGAGGAAATCACAATGCTGGGAATTGCATGAATGCTTGACAGCAGCTCAACTTAGAATAGAACTATAGAATGGTTTACAGCACAGAAGGAGGCCATTCAGCCCTTCATTACTGTGCCGGCTCACTGCAGGAGCAATCCAGCTAGTTCCAATCCCCTGATCTTACCCTGTAGCCCTGCATTTTTTCCTCTTTTAAGGTGTTTACCCAATTCCCTTTTGAAAGCCGTGACTGAATCCGCCTCCGCCTCACTCTCAGGTTATAAAACATTTCAGATTCTAACCACTCGCTGCGTAAAAGATATTTTCCTTAAGTCGTCGTTGAATTTTTTTTTGTCAATCCCCTTGAATTCCCATTAAATCCCCCTATAATTAGTTCTGATCAACTCAGAGGGAGCATTAGAAAACTTAGAGATTGGATATAGTCCAAAAATTAACTGCATGAATAAAGATATAGCTTGCAGCAGCACTTAAACTGAATGTCCCTCTTAATTGTTTACGTGATCAAACGGCGCTGTGTAACGCTAGTCAAAAAGAAACAGGTTAACACCCGACATCCAAAGAGAGTGCACAACGGAAATTCATAAGAACAAGCGATTTCACACCATAAGATTGTGTGATCGGTATTCAGTTGCTTTTGGTGTTTGCACTGTTCTGATGTGGCAGCTGTGTCTTGGGTGGCAACACACCTGCCTCAACATCAGGAGGCTGTGAGTTCAAGTCCTGCTCCAAAGACCAATGCACAAAATCTAGGTTGACACTCCAAATGCTGCAACTAGTGGAGGTGGCGTCTTTTGGACGAAATGATAAACTGAGGCCCTTGCTGGTAAGTGTCATCGTCCCCACCAAAAAACCCTATTTGCTTGCCACTGACTCCAATACCCCTCTGGGGCAATTGGCTCTTTGCCCTTCACGCCTGTGCTTGTTAAACTACATTGGACCCCGATATGTCAAAACCTCTGCTTTAAAATTTCCAAATCCCTCCAAGGCCTCACCCATCCCTACCTTCTTAAATCCGACCTCTTTAGCCAAGTTTTTGGTCACCAGTCCCAATATCTCCTGATGTGTGTTAGTGTCAAATTTTGTTCGCTAATGTCCCTGGGATGCACTGGAACACACAAGAACACACAAAAGATAAGGGCAGTCGAGCCTGCTCCACCATCCAATATGATTATGGCTGATCTTGGGCTTCAACTCCACTTTCCCACTCGTTCCTCATATCTCTTGACTTCCTGAAGGACCAAAAGTCTGTCCATCCCAGCCTTAAATAGAGTCAACAAAGGGCCATGGGAAATTCAACAATGTGAAGAGTGATTTAAAATTGCAACTTATCATTGTTGTTCTGACAGTATTGCAAGGAATCTCCTTCAGAGCTACAACCCTCCATGATAGCTGCGTGCCTCTAGATTTCTGGACTCTTGCGCATCCCTGGTTTTCATCTCTTCACCACTGGTGGCCATGTGCTTATCTTCCTAGGCCCTGAGCTCTGGAATTCCCTCCCTAAACCTCTCCGCTTCTCTGCCTCTCTCTCTTTCCCTTTAAGACACTTCTTAAAACCCACCTCTTCAGCCAAATCCTTTTGGCCATTTGCCCTGGGAACAGAACTTTATCAAGCTTCACACTAAAGAAAGTTGCATAGCACAAGAAGGTTTCAGCAGGACAAAGTGGGAAGAACATTTGAATAATTGAAGATAATCTACTTGAATAGTTGAAGAGATTTATGCATTATTCAGTCGCTCCTCATTTGGGTGAATATAGCTGATTTTATAAGGGTAACTTGGAGTTATATATCACCATTGACATTGTTAAATATCCCAACTTGCTGCACAGGAGAGCTATTAAACAAAATGTGACACCGAACCTCATAAGGAGATATTAGGACAGATGATCAAAAGAGGTCAGATTTAAGGAGATTACAGCAAAAGGAAGAGACCATGGAGGGATTTGAAAATAAATTTCAATGGAAGAAAGAGCAACAAAATAATAGAATTTCAAAACTCCACTGTACACATTTACTGTAAGCCCATGCTTACTGTTCATGGTTTACTTAAACTGCATACCGTTAGTGTAGGCGGGTCTATATGTACAAAGAAAATCCAGATGGAGGCCAGGAGCTCTGGAATGGAGGGGAGAACATGGAGTATTTTCCCAAGGAAGAGAAAAGTAAATTCTTGAAACACTCAGCAGTCACCTATGAAAAAAAGGGAGGCCAACTCTCCAAGATTGGCCTGCAGACTCCAGGAATTGGAGAATGAAACTCACCATCCTGACTTGGAAATATATTGCCGTTCCTTCACTGTCGCTGGGTCAAAATCAGGAACTCCCTCCCTAACAGCACTGCGGGTGTACATACACCACATGGACTGCAGCGGTTCAAGAAGGCAGCTCACCACCACCTTCTCAAGGGCAATTAGGAGTGGGCAATAAATGCTGATCTAGCCAGCGACACCCACATCCCATGAACGAATAAAAAAAAATTGAAAATCAATCTCTGAGACACTACTGTGTGCAACACTGGAGAAAAATCATAGGAACATTGAAAAAAATGTTCTTTTGTCATTTTCTTTGAACATTTCTCTTTACCAGGTTTAAAAATATTGAAAAGGAGGATAAAGAAGGCTGTTTGGCTGACAGTCAATCATCATTTAATTGGGTAATGAGTCTTTTTTTTTGCTTTTTGCTCTTTCAGAACTGTGTAATTCAGTCTATGTTGCCATTCCCTATCACTTTAGCCAAAATGCATCACCTCACACTTCTCTCTATTAAATTCCATCCACCACTGGTCTGTCCATTATACTAACCTATTAATGTCTTGTATTTTTTTTATTCTTTCACAGGATGTGGGCTTCGCTGGCTGGGCCAGCATTTATTGCCCATTCCTAGTTGCCCTTGAGAAGGTGGTGGTGAGCTGCCTTCTTGAACTGTTGAAACCTATGTGGTGTAGGTACACCCACAGTGCTGTTAGGAAGGGAGTTCCAGGATTTTGACCCAGCAACAGCGAAGGAACGGCAATATATTTCCAAGTCAGGATTGTGAGTGACTTAGAGGGGAATTTGCAGGTGGTTGTGTTCCCATCTACCTGCTGCCCATGTCCTTCTAAATGGTAGTGGTCGTGGGTTTGGACGGTGCTGTCTAAGGAGCCTTAGTGAATTCCTGCAGTGCATCTTGTAGATGGTACACATTGATGCTACTATGCTTCGTTGGTGGAGGAAGCGAATGTTTTGGATGTGGTGCCAATCAAGCGGGCTGCTTTGTCCTGGATTTCCAATTGGTGTAGGAAGGCAGTGTGTCACAAGGATGGATGTGTTGCAAACTAATGGCTGCAGCATGGTGGCAAGTCATGTAATGAAACCTCCAGTAATACATTTCCATTATATAACTTGGCAATCCTAGTGGAAAGATAATGCTTCAGGGTGATTACATTTCATCAGAACTTGGGATCTCCATTTTGAGGCTTTGCAGCCCATATGGTGAAGGCACTCCCACAGTGAACGTTAGGGGACTTCAGGGGTTAACCCAGCATGGATGACAGAATGGCCAATATATGTTCAAGTCAGGATGATGTGCCCCTTATCATATTCCCCTGTTGAAAAAACTGGCTATGTAAGTCTATCACCAAGAGCTTAAACACTGGGCATTGGATCAGGGATGCCAGTCTTTCTAGGACCAAATTAAAATGGTGCCAACACAAAATAGCTGGCTTGGCAGTGTGTTACAGTTCATTCAGGGAGTCCTGTTGCTGTGGCAACATGCACTTTTACACTCAGGAATCTCTCCCACTCTTACCGCCTGCCAGTGGTGTGTGTTGGAAAGATTTGCAGGTTGCTAATCAGCCTGTTCGGCCACATCATGAACACATCTTTGGTGCCATCAAGTCCTAGGGTGGGACATGAAATCAGAGCTTTGGGCTAAGAGGCAAGGACACTGCAGACTGTGCCACAGGGGCCACCAAAGGTGACACACCATTAATGCAGAACGCTTGCTAAAAAATTAATTCACGGGATGTGAGCTTCGCTGGCTAGGCCAGCATTTATTGCCCATCCCTAGTTGCCCTTGAAAAGGTGGTGTTGAGCTGCCTCCTTGAACTGCTGCAGTCCATGTGGTGCAGCCCCAGAATGTAACAACTGTTAAGAAAATGTCAATTTTTTTTTCTGGTGGAGAAATAGTTTCTCAACTAGTTTCAAAACACATTGGCTGTTACATCATAACAGTTATCAGTATGCTAGCAGTTAGCTAAGTTCAGCGGTCCCTTGGGTTTTATGTCCTCCCACATTTTCTTGATGCAATTATTTGTCAAAGAGGGAAAAATACGTTCATAAAAATGGGTGACTAATGATGTAGCAATTCCCTTACAGGGATTGGAGATGGTCAACAATGTTGCTGGATGGACTGGATTCAAGTGATGCCCATGATCTGATTCTTCTAAATTACAATTTTAGAAAAAGAAACCACAGAAAAATCTATGGAACAGAAAGAGGCCATTCAGCCCATCATATCTGCGCCAGCCGAGAGACAGCCATCTAGCCTAATGCAATCTTCCAGCTCTTCGAAGGTTCACTAGATTGGTCCCTGGGATGAGAGGGTTGTCCTATGATGAGAGGCTGAGTAAATTGGGTCTACATTCTCTGAAGTTTAGAAGAATGAGAGACAACCACCTTGAAACATACAAGATTCTGACGAGGCTTGATAGGATAGAGGCTGAGAAATTGTTTCTGCTGGTCAGGGAATCGAAAACACAGGGGGCACAGTCTCAGGATAACGGGCCTGTCATTTAGGACTGAGATGAGGAGAAAATTACTTCACTCAAAAGATTGTGAACCTTTGGAATTCTCTACCTCAGAGGATAGCTGTGGATTCTTCATCATTGAATACATTTAAGGCTGGCAGAGTCAGATTTTTGGTCTCAGGGAATTCTGGGATATGGGAAGCAGGCGGGAAAATGGAGTTGAAGCCCAAGACCAGCCATGAACGCATTGAATGTTGGAGCAGGTTTGATGGGCTGCATGGTTTACTCCTGCTCCTATTTCTTGTGCTCTTGTAGCCCGTAGCCCCATAGGTTACAACACCTCAAGTGCATGTCCAGTGACTTTTAAAATGCAATAAGGGTTTCTGCCTCCCTTTCAGGCAGTAAGCTCCCACAGCCCTCTGGGTGAAAAAAATACACCTCAACTCCCCTCCAATCCTTCTGTCAATTACTTTAAGCATACGTCCCCTGCTTATTGACATCTCTATAATGGTAACTGGTTCTTCCTATCCATTCCATCTAGGCCCCTCATATTAACCATTCATTTTCTTTTAAACAATTACTTACCTTAAGTTTACTGTACAGGAAATAATTGAATCGTACAACATAAGGAGGCCATTCGGCCCATCATGGGCCAGGGTCTTCCGGACCTTTTGGGACCGGAAGATCCTGGCGGCGGGTGGACCTGAAAATCCCAACCATGGCTTCTTGAACGAGCTATCCATTTAGTCCCGCTCCCCATTCGTTCTCCGTAGCCCTACCACTCGTTCTTTTTCAAGTGTACAGCCAGTTCCACCACCCTCTCAGGCAGCACATTCTTGATCGTAAGCCCTCGTTGCATAAAAAAAAGTTTCTCTTCACCTAGTCCTCTGGTTCTTTTGCCAGTTCCCGTGACAAAAATAATACTTGCTGGCAGCCCTTTCAAATTATACTTTGGAGCCAACATACTGACAATAAAACTGTGCTAAAGGTGATTACTTTCAAAAGGCTGACTACGCTTTGGGGCACTGCAAGGGACACATGGAGCCTCTGTATGACCTGGAGGAACCTGGGGACACGGTTTCCACAGCAGGCTGGAAGAGGTCAATGCTGGCTCAGAATCAGTCTGGCTCCCACTGGCACAGGAGCTGTTGTCATCCTTATGCGATTACAGGTCCAAATACCCATTTCAACTGAATTGCTGTTTTACAGTTGGACAAGTCCCAGTGGATTTGTACTGAAGACTCGATCTCAGTCAGTTCAGGATGCACAAAGGTAGAAAGGAGGAGGAGAAGGAGATTTCCGCTGGTGTGGAAAACTTGAGGCCCAAGGAAAACTAAATACTGGCAAAAGAAAGTCTAAATATTGATTTTTAGCGGCACGATTTCTCTGTTCTGTAGAACCAGTGGATTACATGCACAATAGGGCAAAGTATTTCAACTTGATGCATCAGTGCAAACTGTGCCTGTGAACATTATTTTGTATTTATATCTTAAAAGGAGCAGTGATAGAGACCAGATGGCTATAAGTAGCTCAGCTTCACCCTTTGATATTGAGCCCGAGAGGCAAACTTTCCCTCCTCACAAGTAATAACAAAAGACCTGCATTTATATAGCAGTTTTCACAGCCACTGGCCATCTCAAAAGTACTTCACAGCTAATGAAGAGCTTTTGAACTGTGTGGTAATTTGAAACACTGCGGCCAATTTGCACACAGCAAGCTCCGGCAAACAGCAATGGGACAATGACCAGATAATCCGTATTTTTGTGATGTCGATCGAGGGATAAATATTGGTCTGAACAGCAGGGATAACTCCCCCGCTTTTCTTCAAATGGCAGCATCCACCTGAGAGGGCTTCGGTTTAATGCCTCATCCAAAAGCTGGCACCTCTGACAGCGTGGTACTCCCTCAGCGCTGCACCAGGAGTGTCAGCTGGGATTTTTGTTCTGAAGTGGGACTTGAATCCACAATCTTTTAGCTCAGGCTACCAACTAAGCCATAGCTGGCACGCAAGTAGCTATGAATAAAAGATTCCACACTTTCTTAGCAAATATCTATTTTCCGTATGGCATTGGGTCCAGTATTGGCTACAAAAAGCTTCTGGGGTCTTGCAATAATTTAGCTTATAGTTAATATACCACATGATGCAAGTTTGAAACACCCAAGCCAGGAAATTTCCAAAGTTCAATTCCTGGACGAGCTCATGCTAGACGATCTCAACTAGGGTGGGTACGGTGAGAACACTATAATCAGATCAGCATCTCTGGAATGGGGTGAGGTAGAAGGATGAGCAACTAGTCAAGAACGTACTTCATTGCATGCTTTGGAACACTGACTAAAGATAGGATTAGCATTATCTATGATGGGTCTACAAAGTTGAAAACCATGTTAGGCTTCCCATCATTCCATGGTTAGTCTGGAACTCCTAGAGGCAAACCGGGACAAAGATCATGGGGCATTTAAAAAAAACATTTTGAAAGGCTTTTTTTTTAAGTTCATTTGGTTTGAACAGTTTCATTTATTCATTGTAAAAATATCCAAGAAGGGAGAATAAAGGCTGCATGACTGACAATGAGGAATTATTCCCAGTCGTCATGGAACTGGTACGTCTTGAGGGTGGACGTGTCTGACAACTAATGGTGGGAGTGTGGGGGAGGAGCATGTGAAGCAGAAGATCATGTGGTGACACCTCCAGGAGTACATCCAACCGGAGTTGGCAACCTGGCATGGACCTGTTAGGCCAAATGGCCTGTTTCTGGTGCTGTAAATGTTTTGCACGTATTGCTGACGTTCACATTCTAGGCTTATGCATTTCAAATGGTCATTTGGAGAAGGTACTGGAGAGCTATTGATCTTCACAGGATCAAACTCCAGCATGAGGGATCATGAAAGGAAAGGTTGCCCTCAAGGAAGTATGAGAAGGAAAAAGCCTCTGTTCCAACACTCTGATTACACAATAGCTGTCTTGCCAGCAACACATGACATTAAGAAAAGAAGGACTTGCATTCATATAGCCCCTTCCACAATGTCCCAAAGTGCTTTATAGCCAATGAAGTATTTATGAAGTGTAATTAGCTGCTTAATTGGCACTCAGTGCTCACTCCATACACATTGGCCGCAGCACGTACCATCTACAAGATTGACTGCAACAACTCACTATGGCTTCTTGGACAACATCTCCAAACCCTATGATCCCTACCACTTAGAAGGGCAAGGGCAGCAGATACTTGGGAATGCTACTGCCTGCAAGTTCCCCACCAAGCCACACATCATCCTGACTTGAAAATATATTCCACTTCCTTCATTGTCACTGCCTCAAAATCCTGGAATTTCCCCTCCGAACAGCAGTGTAGGTGTACCTACACCACATGGACTGCAGGTTTCAAAGGCAGATTAGGGATAGACAATAAACGTTGGCCTTGCCAGCAAAGTTCACATCAACTACAGAATAAACAAAAAGATAAATGTGACCTCGGTTTAACATCTGATTAAAAACAAGGCACTTCCAAAATGCAGCACTCCCTCAGTCCTGCACCAGGAGAGTTCGTTTTGATTATATGCTCAAGTCTCTCTATGGGACCTATTAATGGAAATTTCATCACAGACCTCCCATCTCCAACTCTCCCACACAGTCAAACAGCTCATTTCTCCCAACGTCCAATATTTTTATAATTAATAAACAAAAATGATTAAAGGAGGCAGTGGCATAGTGGTATTGTCACTGACTAGTGTTCCAGAGACCCAAGAAAATGGTCTGTGGACCAGGGTTCATAGAAACATTGAAACTAGGAGCAGGAGTAGGCCATTCAGCCCTTCGAGCCTGCTCCGCCATTCATTATGATCATGGCTGATCATCCAACTCATTAGCCTGCTCCCGCTTTCTCCCCATATCCTTTGATCTCTTTTGTCCCAAGAGCTATATCTAACTCCTTCTCGAAAACATACAATGTTTTGGCCTCAACTACTTTCTGTGGTGACGATTCCACAGGCTCACCACTTTCTGGGTGAAGAAATTTCTCCTCATCTCAGATTCACTATCATGGCAGTTGGTGAAATTTGAATTCAATAAAAATCTGGAATTAACAGCCTGATAACAGCCGTGAAACCATTGTTGTAAAAAACCCATCTAGTTTACTAATGCCCTTTAGGGAAGGAAATCTGCCTTACCTGGTCTGGCCTACATGTGACTCCAGGCCCACAGCAATGTGGTTGACTCTTACATACCCTCTGAACAAGGGCAATTAGGGATGGGCAATAAGTACTGGCCAGTGACACCCACATGGATGAATTTAAAAAAAAGAAAATTAACACCAAGTTGGCAAAATTGAGGATCAGCATCAGCTTGTATTAAAAAAATGTGTTAAGGACAGAAAACAGCAATGGCGAATGGCTGTTTTTCAGCCTGGAGGATGGTAGACATTGGTGCTCTCCAAGGGTCAGTTCTAGGACCATTGTTTTTTGCTATCTATGTGACTGGACATTGGAATACAGAGTAACATTTCAAGATTTGCTGATGATGCCAAACTCGGAGAAGTGGCAAACGGTGAGGATGATGATAATCCACTGCAACAACACCTCCAAAAGCACTCAAGAAGCTTGACACCATCCAGGACAAATCCCCTGGATTGGCACCCCATCCACGAACATTCACTCCCTCGACCACCAACGCACAGTAGCAGCAGTGTGTACCATCTACAAGATGCACTGCAGAAATTCACCAAGGCTCCTTAGGCAGCACCTTTCAAGCCCACGACTACTACCATCTAGAAGGACAAGGGCAACAGATGCATGGGAACACTACTGCCTGCAAGTTCCCTCCAAGCCACTCATCATCCTGACTTGGAACTAGATTGTCATCCCTTCACTGTTGCTGGGTCAAAATCCTGGAACTCCCTTCCTAACAGCACTGTGGGTGTACCTACATCACATGGACTGCAGCGGTTCAAGAAGGCACCTTCTCAAGGGCAATTAGGTTTGGGCAAAAAATGCTGGCCCAGCCAGTGATGCTCACATCCCATAAACGAATAAAGTACAAGACATTGATAGGTTAGTAGAATGGACAGACCAGTGGTAGACGGAATTTAATTCAGAGAAGTGTGAGGTGGTGCATTTTGGCTAAAGTGATAGGGAGTGGCAACATAGACTAAATGACACAGTTGTAAAAGAGTGTACAGGGACAGAGGGACCAGGCAGTGCATGTGCATCGATCTTTGAATGTGATAAGGGCAAATTGAGAGAGCAGTGAGCAAAGCAGTTGGGATCTTGAGCTTCACAAATAGAGGTATTGAGTACAAAAGCAAGGAAGTTATGCTGAACCTCTATAAAGCTCTAGTTGGACCCCAACTAGAGTGCCGTGTCCAGTTCAGGTTAACACATTTTAGGAAAGATATGAGGGTCTTCAAGAGGGTGCAAAGGAGACTTACCAGAGTGGTTCCAGGGGTGGGGGTTTTAGCTGTAGGGTTGGGTTGTCAAATACGGGGTTATTCTTCTTGGAGCAAAGGGGATTGAGGGAAGATCCATTAGAGGTGTACAAGATTATGAAAGGTTTAGATAAAGCAGAATGAAAAAAGATGTGGGGGCTGTGTGGAGTAATGTTTTTTACACAGCGAGTCGTAATGATCTGGAACTCGTGGCCCACGAGGATGGTGGAAGCGGAGATGATCAGTGATTTCAAAGGAAATTGAATGGGTGCATGAGGAAAATAAACTTGCAGGGCTACAGGGAAAGAGCGGAGGGAATGGGACTCTCTGGATTGCTCTACAGAGAGCCCTCATGGACACAATGGACCAAATATCCTCCTCCTGTGCCATAATGACGCGATGATTCTAAAATGAGAAGAACAATTTTAAGAAAATGCCCCGATGATTTTTCTCCATGGTTCACTTGTCCCGCATATACAAATATACGAACATTCGAAATAGGGGCAGAAGTAGGCCATTCGGCCCCTCGAGCCTGCTCCATCATTCCTTAAGGTCATGGCTAATCTGTTTGTGTTTCAAATTTCACTTTTCCATTTACCTGATAACTTTTGATTCCCTTGCCTAACAAGAATCTACCTACCTCCGCCTTAAAAATATTCAATGACCCCACCTCCACTGCATTCTGAGGCAAAGAGTTCCAAATTCACTCAACTCGTGAGAGAAAAATAACCCCTAATTTTAAAAATAGTTGCTTGATAGTTCTGAACTCACCCACAAGTGAAAACATCCTTTCCACATCCACCTTGTCACTACCGTTCAGGATCTTATATATTTCAATCAAGTCATCCTCACTCTTCTAAACTCCAGTGGAACAAACCCAGTCTGTCTAACCTTTCCTCATAAGTCAACTCGCTCATTCCAGGCATTAATCTAGTAAACCTCCTCTGGACCGCCTCCAATGCATTTACATCCTTCCTTAAATAAAGGTGACCAAAACTGCACACAGTATTCGAGATGCGGTCTCACCAATGTCCTGTAAATGAAGCATAACATGCTTACTTTTATAATAAAAACAGAAAATGCTGGAAAATCTAAGTAGGTTTGACAGCATCTGTGGAGAGAGAAACAGAGTTAACATTTTGAGTCCATATGACTTCTTCAGAGCTGAAGAACAGTCATACAGACTCAAAACGGTAACTTTGTTTTTCTCTCTCCACTGATGCTGTCAGACCTGTAAAGTTTTTCCAGCATTTTCTGTTGTTATTTCAGATTTCCAGCAATCCACAGTATTTTGCTTTGTCTTAATGTTTACTTTTATGTTCAATTCCTCCCATAATAAAGGATAGCATTCCATTAGCCTTCTTAATTACTTGCTGCACCTGCAAATGAACCTTTTGTGACTCATGCACTAGAACATCTAGATCCCACTGTACCTCAGAATTCTGCAGCCATTCTGCTTTTTTATTCTTTCTGCCAAAGTGAACAGCTTCACATTTTCCCACATTCTACTCAATCTGCCATATTTTTGCTCATTCACTCAGCCTACCTATATCCACCTGCAACCTCCTTTTGTCTTCTTCACAACATACTTTCCTACCTATCTTGTTGTCATCTTAAAATTTAGTTATCATGCCTCCATTCCCCTCATTTAAGTCATTGATGTAAATTGTAAAAAGTTGAGGCCCCAGCAGAGACCCCTGTGGGACTCCACTCATCACATCCTGCCATATAGAAAAAGACCAATTTATGCATACTCTCTGTTTTCTGCCAGTCAGCCTTGTATCCATGCTAATACGTTACCCACTAACCATGAGTTTTTACTTTCTGCAATAATCTTTGATATAGCGCCTTATCAAAGCCTTCTCGAAATCCAAGTACAGCACACCTCCAGGCTCCCCTTTATCTACAGTGCATGTTCCTCCTTCAAAGAACTCCAATAAATTGCTTAAACATGATTTCCCTTTCACAAAACCATGCTAACTCTGCCCAATTACTTTGAGTTTCTCTAAGTCCCCAGTTATAACTTCCTTAATGATTGATTCTAATATCTTCCCCACAACAGATGTCATGCTAATTGGCTTATAGTTTCCTGTTTTTTGCCTCCCTCCCTTCTTCAATAGAGGGGTTACATTTGCTACTTTCCCATCCTGGAGATTAATCTTCATTTACTCAACTGCTGGTAACACCACCAGTAACCAGTTGCCTGTAACAATGTGATTACAGCATCAGTCAGTAGCTGATGATCTGAAGTGAGTTCCTGTGCACAGTGGACAGTAAATGCTGAGCTACTCAAATCTCAGAGGGAAACTTGAAACAGCTGCCACAACTGTTCTGGCAATTTGTATTTTTATTTCGAGATGCATGCCTTGAATTCAGTAGTAATAACACCACCGAGTCTTAGAGGTTTTTTTACAAAACTAAATTAAATATTTATTAACAGAAGAAAATATTTTAAGCCCGTACATAGGTCTACAAATTACGACTATGTTAACTCCTAGCTGCCCCAATTAATCTGACTCCCAGTTACATCCCCGTTAAGGCAACAGTAAAACAAGATAGATTTCAAAAGAACGAGGCAAAGTACACAATACCCTGGACAGTGATATTTAAAATAACTTCTCTTAGTTTTGTTTCTTGGAGACAGCAGCTTGGTACATAGATGCTGGAGGGTTTTCACACTTGTTAGATCTTAGAATTCCTTCTCTTACACATAAACTCATCTCCTTAATACATGTTTCTCCCTTTTTAATGTAAATCCCATTGTTCCAATAGGTCCTTGCAACTTTACTTTTTCCATAATATAAATCATAGCATATGATTTCATCGCACTCATATTACCAGTAATCTTTGGGAAAAATAAACACACTATTTGGCTTAGCCTCTGTTAGCTAGTGGGTAACACCTCACCACCTCCTTGAAATTGACTACTCAGGTTCATCCAAAAAGGCAAATGTTCTTCACATCTCCCATTCTAAAACTTCAACCATGCTTACGTATTTAGCGTTTGAAATCTAGTTTCCCTTCTGATGCAGACCAGCTGTCTGCAATTCAATTAAAACCCACACACACCTACACACAGAGAAACTAATCCAAACCCCACTATTAACCTACCTTTACAATAAATTACAATTTCATGAAAATTCTTATATTTCATGACACTCCCCTCCTTACTGGAAAATGAACTGTCATTATTTAAAAAGGTGTCTTCATTTTCTTAACCCATCTTACATTACCTCATATAATTAACTATATACCCACACTCTTACATTACCAGATGCATGCATAACATTAACAATATACATACAAATCCTTGCTATCACAAAAATCATCCCAGTCCAGTGTCCAGGTTTTTAAATGTTCAATTTTTCCTTTCAGCCTCAAACTCTTGACACTGCATCTGCAATTAGATTTTCTTGTCCAGCCACTAGTATAATCTGTGGATTAAATGGTGCAGTAATAAACTCCATCTGAATAGCCTTGCACTTATGTCTTGAAATTTGTCCAGAAACTTTAAAGGATTGAGGTCTGTATAAGCAATTGTTTCTGACGAATTATTTGCCAAGTAAACCTCAGATGCTGCAATGCTAACACCAGACCCAGAGTCTCTTTTTTGATCATTGAATATCTTTTCTGTTGTGAAAAATACCCTACTGGTTTCTCAATTCAGTTTCATCTTCTTGTAACAATATGGCCCCAATGCTTATATCGCTTGCATCAATGGCCAATAAAAATTGCTTGGTATAATTGGGTACTGCCAAAACTAGTATCATAGTCAATACAGTTTTCAAACTGTCAGATGCCTCTGACACTCCTCTGTCCATTGAAACTTCTAGCTCTTTTTTAATAGTTCAATCAATGGAGCAACTACCTTGCTAAAATTTGGTACAAATTTCCAGTAAAACCCATTCATGCCCAGAAATCTCAAAGCTTCTTATCTTGTTGTAGGCACGGGGAAATCCATGATTTAGGTTTGACTTTCACATCTCTCGGAGCCACCTTACCATGTCCAATGGTACAGCCTAGATATGTAACTTGTGCTTTTGCAAATTCACTTTTAGCCAAGTTCATCACGAAATTAGTTTCTTGTAATCGACAAAACAATTTTTCCAGATGTTGTAAATGCTACTCCCATGTTTGACTAAAAAATATCAAGTCATCAATATAAACAGCACTATTGCTCAGTCCTGCAATTACTTTGTTTGCCAATCTTTAAATGTTGCAGGTGCATTTGTCATACCAAATGGCACGACTTTAAACAGATATAGTCCATCTGGCATCACAAAAGCCAATATTTCCTTTGCTCTCTCTGATAATGGTGCTTGCCGATATCCTCTTAGCAAGTCAATCTTTGTAATAAATTTGGATCTCTTTCTCAATTCAATCTTCCAACCATGGTATAGGATATGAATCCACTTTTGTCACTGCATTTATCTCCCGATAGTCCACATACAATCTTTGGGTTTCATCTGGTTTTAGTACCAGCACAATAGGCAAACTCCAGTTACCGCAACTAGACTCAATGATGTCATTTTGAAGCATGAATTAAATTTCTTTCTATACTTGTGATAGCTTTGCCTGATTTACTTATAAGGATGTTGCCTTAGCGAAGATGAAACTTCTACACACACATCATGTATAGATAAATTTGTCCTCCCCAGCTTATTCCCACAAATAGATTTGTGTGACTGCAATAGCTTCTCCAAATCACTTTGGCATTTATCTGGAAGGTAACTCGAAATTACATTTAAATTTTCAAGTACCCCTTCATTATCCAATTTGATTAGAGGAAAACCAATTTCAGAATCCTGCATTTCTACTTCTTTTTCTTCACCTAGCACTACTAACACCTCCTTTTGGTCCTCTTCCCTATCAAAGTACTTTTTAAGCATATTTACATGACACACCCTCTGCTTCTTTCTTCTACCTGGAGTATTTATTAAATAATTTACTTCACTCGGTTTCTTTTCAATCCTGTAAGGCTAACTAAACCTTGCCTTTAACGAGTCACCCAGTATTGGTAACAGAACTAGCAATTTCTCCCCAGCAATAAAACTACGAGCTGTAGCTTTCCTGTCTGCCTTCACTTTCATCACTTGCTGTGATATCTTTAAATATTCCCTAGCTATATCACATGCTCTGTCCAATCCTTCTCTGAAGTTTGATACATAATCCAGCAGAGTAGTTTCTGAATTTTTGCCCACCAATTTCTCATGAATCAATTTCAATGGTCCTCTTACCTCATGACCATAAACTATTCCAAAAGGACTAAAACAATCAATGCCTTAGCAGCATCCCTAATTGCAACCATCAGGAATAGAATTCCTCCATCCCAATCCTGTGGATAATCCTGACTACACACCCTCATCACAGTTTTTAAAATTTGATGCCATCTTTCTAAAGCCCCTTCTGACTCAGGATGGGACACTGTTGACTTAACTGTTTCATCCCCAAACTGTTCATTACTTCCTTAAACAGCTGTGACATGAAATCTGTTTTGATTGTATTTCTTTTGGTAAACCATACCTTGTAAAAAAAATTTAGTCAACAATCCAGCAATTCTCTTTGTTGTAATATTTCTCAAAGTATCACTTCAGGAAACCTTGTAGACACATCCACTATTGTCAGTAAGTACCGATTTCCACTTTTAGTCTTAGGGAGGGTCCTACACAATTAATCATGACCCTAGTAAAAGATTCTTCAAATGTTGGAATTGGAATTAAAGGTGCCGGCTTAATCAATGCTTGTGGTTTCCCTATCACTGACATATGTGATATGTTCTACAGAATTTGACTACATCTCCCTGCGATCCAAACCAATAAAAATGTTTTTGTATTTTCGCCTGTGTCTTCCTAATTCCTAAATGTCCCCCCGTTGGAATTTCATGAGCTATCCTCAAGATCTCATTTCTATATTCAAATGGTATAACAATCTGATGCATTTCCCTCCAGCTTTTGTTCACTGAAACATGATACGACCGTCATTTTCTCATTAAAACATTACCCTTAAGGTAATAACATTCTGGAATACATTCCGCCTCTGTTTCTGGGTAAGCTGTTTGATATAACTGTCTTATTTGTATATCCTTTTTCTGTAATTCCACCAACTGCCTTGAGTTAAACACCTCAGCTGAATTGTCCCTCCAGTCTTTCTTCCTGAACAATGTTATCAAAACTAGTGTCAGCTAATTGGACTTCCACACCTTCTCCCTGCCTTTTAACTTCTTGTTCTCCCTGTTTCAACCTGTGAGTTTGTGATCTTGTTATCACACAATCTGGAAACAACCCAGGATGCTCTCTCTGCAACAGTTCTGTTGAAAACACTTCGACCGACTGCTCAACTATCCTAGGCATCACCAACATCTGTGACCCAGCTATACCATTGCCTAAAATAAATTGAACCACTGCAATGGGCAATTTTTCCACTAGTCCAACAATCACCTCACCTGTTTTCCACTTACTCTTTAAATTTACCTTTCACAGTGGAATAAGATCAGCATCTCCTTGAACCATACTTATTATCACTCATTCCTGCCATACTCCCTCTGAACAACAAATGTCACTATCCCACAGCATTAAGAATTGACTAGCCCCTGTGTCTCTTAAAATTTTAGCATCTTTATCTACTCTACCCGATACACATTGAAAGACTTTCCCATCACATACAAAATCTGTAAACATTTCTTCAACCTGCTTCTCAGGACTCCCTTGGGTAAACTGTGAACACATTCTCACTTCTTTACCTATCACTGATTTTTCCTGTTTTACCTATACACAAACCACTGTTTTTTCCTATGCCTTAGCCTCAGTACTTTTACTTACAAAACTTTTCTGCATCCCAATAGTCCCAACAGATTTTCGCTGCAATTTCCAACACACTGACTTTGTGTATCCAACTTTGTTCTAATGAAAACACCTCAATTTTCAAGTGTCAATTCTACCCTCAGCACCTTTCCTTTTATCCTGAGAAATATTTCCTGGGAATTTCCACTACTCCTCCTCTTCCCTGCCTACCCATCTTCCTTTCCCCTTCCCACTTTCTACCCTTCTCTGATTTAAATGGGTGATGAAAAAAAAAAGGTTTAGCTCCATGAACTAACTCATAATCATCAGCTACCTCTGCTGCTTGCCTTACCGTTTTAACCCTCTGTTCCTCCACTGAGTTCTCACTACCGAAGGAATTGCATCTTTAAATTCTTCCAAAAGAATTACTTCTCTAAGAGCTGCACATGTCACCTCCATCTTTAATGCCGGTATCCACCAGTCAAAATTATAAAAAGCTCCTGAGGTTGTTGAGCTCCATGGCCAACATCTTGTATATAAAATATTGACATGTGATATCAGACTGTAGACTACAATGTGGGCAATTTACTCGTAATCATTTTTTCAAAAAGATTACCACTGTGGCCCACATGGGAAAATGAATTAGGATTAGTTTTGCATTCTAATATAAACACAGTGCGAAGAGAACTGTGAGAAAGTAGAGATACTTGTAGTGCTTAGTGTTCATGCCCAATGCACTCCACAAAATTTCCCACAAGCACCTCAGAACAGCAGTTGATCTTGGCTGCAAATTCTCGTCCGACTTAATCAGCTTCGCAGTCCCTGAACCCCTGCTGAATTCTAAGTAGTACCTGGTTTTGATTCTGGCAAAGGATGAAAACGCAATCTGTGCTGCTTATCGCTGCCCCTGTGAGAATATTGCAACACCTGCAACACCCGCAGCCCCCCCTCCCTCTCCCCCCAACTTCCCTCCATCACCCGCTGCTCCATAAACTACAGGCACCTTTCTGACTTGAGGCAGGCTGTTGCTCAGGAAAGAAACACAGCTGCTGCTTCCAGCGGTTCAAACAGTCTGAGTATTCATTGCTTTTTATATTTTAACAAGAACTTCAGTCAACGTTAGCTCATAAAATTAAGGGGTAGTGTTTTTATTTTCAATTCCTTTTCTGCTCAAAGTCATTATGATGTCGAGCACATAATGCTGTTCGAGCCTCTGTAAGCTCACAGTCTAGACACACTGTCCTTCCCCTCCACCTGGGCAGCATCTGCATCAGACTGCTGCCAACTCGGGGAACGCGACACAGCACATTTTGCACTCTGTTAGATAAGATACTATAAAAATACCAGCGCTGGAAGAAACCAGTTTCTACAGGTCCTTTTTTTGAAGTGCGCATTCCAGCATCCAATAATTACTACTCTTAAAGAACTTAGAACCCTGTTTCGACAGTTTGATATTCGGCAATTATTTCACAGAGGGTGGTAGCGCGCTCGCCCTTGAGTCAGAAGATTGAGGATCAAAAGCCCCCGCTCCAAGGGCAGAATTTTCCGCCCGTCGGGTGGGCGAGCATCCCGACGCCATCACGCACTCGTGCAATATTTCAGTCAGCAGGCAAGCATGGGAGTTGGCAACACACCTGCCGACAATTAAAAGGCCTATTAAGGCCATGAACGGTCCGATTGATTTAAATTTTTCGCTGCCCATCCAACCTTACGTTGGGCGGGCAGGCAGAAAGACCAGGCGGCCTTTGCATTTTTTGAGAAACTTCATCCCACGAGCGGGATTAGGTTTCACTCCGTCATTAAATAAAGACTTTTCACACTAATTTTTAACATGCCCCTGCTCAGGTGACAGAGTTACACGAGCGGGGGACATGTTTTTTAACATCGAACAATGCTTTATTTTTCACTTTCAGTACTGTTCATCTTCCCGAGGCAGCTCTGTGCCCCAGGGAGCTTTTCCAGTGCGCACCCACGGGCTTGCGCGTTCGCCCTCCTCCCCTCCACACAGGCAGCGCTGAGCGCTGTAGTGCGCATTTCACACCGCGTGGGCCTCAATTGACCCGCCAGCGGGAAATCCCCTTCCGGCCCCGATCGCAGGCGGCGGTCAGCTTCCCGCCCCTGCCACGCCCGCCTGACGAGGGCAAAATTCTGCCAGATCACGGCAATGTGCTGTGGGTGGGATGAGGAGGCAGGCCCTGAGTCTACCTCACCCGGAACGGGGATCGAACCTCATGCTGCTGGCGTTAATCTGATCCGCACGCTGGCCAACTGAGGCTGACTGGGCCACCTCTGGTTCATTAGTTACTATGACATCAAAGTTTCTAAAGTAAATATGCAAAGAAATTAAATAAACCATGATTCATCTCCTAGTTTCTCATACAGAGGGTTTACTTTCAATTTATGCTTTCATGGGACATAGGCATGGCAAGCATTTCTTGCCCATCCTTGATTTCTCTTGAAAGAAGTGGCTTGCTAGGCTTACTTCAGAGGGAAGTTAAGAGCCAACCACATTGCTGTGGATCTGAAGTTACCAGACCAACCCAGGTGAGAATGACAGATTTCCCACCCTTAGTGAGGCAGATGTGTTTTTACAACCACCCTGTTGCTTGGCATTATTACTGAGACTAGCTTTTTTGTATAAATACCAGATTTATTGATTAAATTTCCCCAGTTGACATAATGGGATTTGAACATGCATCTCAGGAGCATTAGGCCATGCTGGTGCACTAGTCCAGTAATATTACCACTGTGCCACCATCCCCATTTTCCATTGAACTGTTGTGCTTTCATGACCAGTGTCATGCTGCCATCCAGGTGGAGTAAGATGGAGCACAGTTAACTAGAACGTGGGCATTTTGTCAAGCATCCTGTAATATATGGCCACATGTCCAAAACCTCCAATAGCAGGGGCAGAGTTACTTTTCAGCAGTAGCTGATAACTCATATTGAACACAACTTCAGAATAAATACTGATAAAACATTATTTAATCTTCTGGTGAGTGTTGTGAGGGAAGGAGACCAAGGTATGGAAACTGAAACAAATGCCTTATTCACAGGCTCGCACAAGGTAATTATTGTCCATTATAGTGCAGTCTGCACATAGTCTTGCCACATCGGAGATATCTGTCAATTCCCCTGTTTTGTTTTTCAATTCCTATTTTACACCTTGGAAGTTAAATTACCTGTCAGGAAAAGTTGTAATGATCATATTCCAATGACCATGCACCTCTTCCTCACTCTGTCTCTCCCTCACAATCCCTTCATCATCTCCCCTGATTTTATCAAAAACAAGATGGTAACAATGTTCTAGAGGCCGTTCCTATCTTTGTTAGGAATTCATTGTAAAATTCACATTATGGCAGAACTCCTATTCCAACCTGCTCCTCCACCTCAATGCCCCCCACCCCACTCCCAACCCACCAAACAAGGAAAAACATGCAACTTAATCAGTCAATCACGTTCATTAACATCACATTAAATGTATAGTGTTTCTTGGAGCCATAGTTCTTTGTAAGGCAAGTGAGGTCATTCTAATGGAAATGTTAAGAACAGGAGTAGGCCTTTCAGCCCCTCAAGCTTGTTCCATCATTTAGTTAGATCATGGATGCCCCATATCTTAACTTCATTTACCCACATTGGCTCCAGATCCCTTATTGACCTTACATAACAAAGGTCTCTCAATCTCAGGTTTATAACTTTCAATTGATCCCAAGCCCAGTTAGCTTTTTGCAGGAGTTGCACTACTATTTGTAAAGAAGTGCTTCCATGAATGACCTAGCTCTTATTGTTAAGGTTTTGCTCCCTTTTCGTGGATTCCCCTGCCAGAAGAAAGAAATTCTCTCCAGCTAACCTATTACAATCATGAAATCGTTTTAAACACCTTGATTAGTTCACCCCTTCATCTATACTCAAGGGAGTATTAATCTAGTTGAAAAGCTTTAAAAGCTTCTGTTCTCCTAATTTAACACTTTTCATCCCTGTCTTATTTTGATGACTATATGTCGTACTCCCTTCCAGGTCAATACATTCTCCTTGAGGTGTGATGCTCAGAACTAAATGCAGTACTCCACATGCATCCTAACCAGAGCTTCATACAACCATAATATAACATTCACCCTTTGGTATTCCAGCTTCTTTCAGATAAACTCTCACACTGCATTAGTCTTTTGTGTTTTAGCACCTGCTCACTAGATGTTAGTAATCTCTCTATACCTCCACAATTCCTGAGTTCTCAACATCTAGAAAATGCTCTTACCCTATGTTCTTAGGTCCAACGTGGATGACCACATACATCCCATACGAGCATACGAATTAGGAGCAGGAGCAGGCCATTCAGCCCTTCAAGCCTGCTTCGCTATTTGATAAGATCATGGCTGATCTGATTGTGGCCTCAACTTTTCTGTCTGCCCCCTATACCCTTTGACTCCCTTGTCAGTCAAGAATCTATCTAACTCAGCCTTAAAAATATTCAGTGACCCTGCCTCCACTGCTTTCTGGGAAAGAGAATTCCACAGATTCTGAGAAAAAAAAACTTTCTTCTCATCTCTGTCTTCAATGGGAGATCCCTGATTTTTAAACTGTGTCCCCTAGTTCTAGTCTCTCCCACAGGGTTCACCTTGTCACTGAACTCCTTCTGCCACAGTTTTGCTCACTCACTTAATCAATCAATGCCCCTTTGCAATTTCCTTTCCCAGCTCTTCTATTTACAGAATGAACTAACTGCATGTTGTCAGCAAACTTGAATATATGGCTTTCTTTCCTTCATCTAAACCATTGATAAATATAGTGAAAAGCTGAGGCCACAGTGCAGATTCCTGGGGGACACAGTTAAGTCAAATCCTGCCTATTGGAGCATGTACCCACTATCCCTATCTCCTGTTTCCCACCTTCCAACTAACTTCCTAGTGCCTCAGTAGCGTGGAGCATTGTCTCAGGAGGAGTTTTTCCTGTACCACGAGAGGAAAACATAAGTATTGAGCCAACACTGGATGCTGCTTTTATCCTGACAAGCCAGTAATGTGATTTTTGCTTTGTTAGCCTACCTCTACCTCCTTCTGGGAGGTTGGATGTTACAAATATAAGGACAGACACAACGGCCTGTGGCTCTTTTCTCCAGATAAGAGAGGTGACCTGATAGAGGTCTTTAAAAATGGTGACGGGGCTTGATAGGGTAGGCTCAGATAAGATGTTACCACTTGTTGGGGATTCAAGAATTAAGGGCCTTAAATATAAGATAATCAGCATTAAAACCAATAGCAAAGTCAGGAGAAACTTCTTTACCAAGAGAGTGGTTAGAAAGTGGAACTCACTGCCACAAGGAGTAGTTGAGACAAATAGATTAGATGTATTTAAGAGGAAGTTAAGCGCATGAGGGAGAAAAGAACAGAAGGATATGCTGATCAGGTGAGATGAAGAGAGGTGGGAGCTGTTTCATGTGGACCATCAACGCTACATGACACCAACTGGCCAAATGACCTGTTTCTGTCCTGCAGCAGTGATATAACTTGATGAATGAGTGGAAGACCCAAGTCAGGATCAGAACTGTTAAAAACTACTTTCAAACAGGTTTGATGACAATTAACATTGTGGATAGGTACAGGAAGCTCAGTGAGCAATTTCTTCTATGGTAAAAGTTGTCCATCTTAATGTGCTTAAAACCCCGGTGGGAAACAACAAGGGTCATTTTTCACCTGAACCCAAAGTAAAATCGTTTGGGTTCTGTTTTAGATTAGTGAATGGAAAATGGGATGTGCTCAGTTTATGGGCACTGAAGTCTCCTTTTTCTCTCTGCCTTGCTGACTAGTTAATGCTAAGTGCAAACGAGGAACATTGTAAATTTAAAGGGGCATTATTGGATGAGGAGAAAGCTTCCGTCTGGCCTGCTCTGAAAACTCTGCCTGGCAGCCGCAGTCCAGGCAGTTGGAGGAGTCCTGATGAGCTGTCCCAATTTAATTTGACTGTAGGGCTCTGAAGGACTGAAACTGAGCTGATACGTGCAATGAATGAATTAATACATTCATATAAAAGTCCTTTGTCCATTATTGTAATGAAAACATTGAGCCCTTTTCTTGAACATGCTTGTTGCCATTATTCTGCTTTCAATATTGTGATTCAATCCCAACTTTTGAAATGAAGCGAAGATAAAAGTTTCCAACAGAAACGTCCCCAGTTATGGAAATGAAACATCACGCTAATCGTTTTGTCGTGACATTGATGCCTCTCCCCCTTTGAAAACATCTGCCTAGAGCCTTTAAAAGCCAAACACTGTGCAAGTCTCTGCTTATCAAATGGTTATTTCATCCTCTGATAGCTTCTAAAGCATCGGAAGGTCTGGCTTGAATTACTACCCAAGGAGCTGTACAGAAATGGCCAGCAGTAAGTGCCCCAATGTCATGATGCTTTACTGTTCATTATGTACTGTCAGGGTTCATGCTGTGAAGTCCCATTAGCCAGAAAGCCTGCACAGTTTGCCAGCATATCACACACTGGCACAAATGTTTGCAATAAGGCAGCACGAGCAGATGTCGACAGTTCCTGGGGTCATATAATAGTTTGGAAAGAGATTTTGAGACAATGATCATCTTTTACAACTATGACTGCTATATATAATTTAATCCATTGTTTGGGGCATGTAACACAGTAAACAAAGTAACACAGAGTACAAGGCAAAAGTGACATTATGCACAATTAGACAATGCAACAAAAGGTACATGCATTTGGGGCAATTATTGAAAGAAGATTGGTTTCAGTTCAATTAATCCCAAATCATACCCAGCAAAGAGAGGGAGATGGTGGTGTAGTGGTAATGTCTGGCCTAGTAATCTAGCAGCCCAGACTAACACTCCAGGAGGTATGGCTTCAAATCCCACCATTGCCTCTAGTGCAATTTGAGTTCAATTAGTGAATTTGGAATTAACAACTATCGTTGCTTGTTGTTAAAAACCAATATGATTCATAAATGCTCTTTACAGAAGGAAGTCTACCATCCTTGCTTAGCCTAAAGCAATGTGGCTGCCTCTATAACTGCCCTCTGACATAGCCTGCAAGCCAGTCAGTTCAAGAGCAATTGCCAGTGATGCCCACATCCCACAAATAAAAAAAAGGAATTAGAAGTGGGGTCAGCTTCTTTTTAAGCCTGGTGATAAGAGATTTCCCAGGCACAGTGAATAGATGGGAGGGGATAAGCATACAGCCAGAGAGGAGCTACCCAGTTTTCTGCCTGTTTACTAGTTGGAAACTCTTGTGGGTATGAGTTGCTCTCTACCTGATTTTTGCCTCTTCCCATTGCTCAAGCAATCCAATAAAGCCCAAAGATTAGAAGTAGGAAAACTCATCCCAATGTGCAGGGGTAAATTCAGTGGTCACGTGCTTCTAGTGACTCGGCGGGGTGGGGGGGTGGGGTGGGGGGGGGAGGTGGGGGTGCACATTGAATAGGAGCATGGTTTTAGAATGTAGGCCTGAATCTCTGACCTACAGTCTTTCAAATCAAGGTTCCCTGCTGGGAGCAGGAGTTTGGTGATTTTATCATAAAAATTCCTCTTCATGATTAAGGTGACAAAGTGAAGTGCCTCGCTCGCTCATCCATCCTAATAGGTTAAATTACTCAGCTGTGCAGCTAAGAGTTAAAGAAAAGGCTAGAATGTGCTTTTACAAAGTGCCTTATCACATGTCTCGGAATTGTCTCAAACCATTTCACACACAATAAGTGTACTTTGAAGAACATTTAACCCAATGGCAACAACCAGTTTTTTTGCACCTTAAGGTCCAAGAAACAGCAATGGACTTAATGACTAAGAAAGACTGATTTGTATTGACATAGCATCTCTCACATCCTCAGGGCACCCCAAAGAGTTTCAGAACCAACAAATCATTTTTGAGGTGTAGTCACTGGGCACAGCACAGTTCCAGAATCACAATGAGTTAAATGACCAGATAATCTGTTCTTGGTAGTGTTGACTGAGGGATAACCGTTGGCTGCTGGTGAGGCCTTTTGTATCGCCTGGGAGGTTTACTACCATATCTGAAAAATAGTGCCTCAGGTAGTGCAGTGTCCCCTGCCTTACTGCAGAGAAATGTCAAGCAGTTAGGAAGTCAAAAGGTATGTTGGCCTTTATTGGAAAAGAATTGGAGTACAGCAATAATTAAGCCTCGCTACAAATGTACAGGGCTTTGGTCGGGCATCTGGGGTACTGTGCGCAATTTTGGTCTCCATATTTAAGGAAAGATATACTTGCATTGGAGGTAGTATAGTAAAGATTCGTTAGACTAGTCCCTGGGATGAGAGAGTTGTCCTCTGATGAGAGACTGAGTAAATTGTGTCTATATTCTCTGGAGTTTAGAAGAATAAGAGGCGATCTCATTGAAACATACAAGGTTCTGAAAGAGCTTGACAGGGTAGACACCGAGAGATTGTTTCCACTGGCTGGGGTGTCCAGAACACGAGGGCACAGGTTAAGGGACTGATTATTTGAGACTGAGGTGAGGAGAGATTTCTTGACTTAAAGGATTGTCTTTGAAAATCCCTGCCCTAGAGGATTGGAGATGCACTATTGTTGAAAAGTGGGATAGGCAGATTTTTGGCCCCTCAAGGAATCAAGGAGTGGACTGGAAAATGGGGTTGAGGGAGAAGGTTAGCTGCGATCATTTTGAATAGTGGATCAGGCTCGACGCAAAGTATGGTCTACTCCTGCTCCTATTCCTTATGTCAGCCTAGGTGATATGCACAAGTCTCTGGAGCCAGCCCTAAGCCCACAATCTTGTGACTCAAGAGGTGAAAGTGCCATTCACCGAGTTAGGACCGTGGAACCACCTGAACCACTGAAAAGCAAGCGTGTCCTCTCATCTGGAAAACAGCCTAAGAGTGCAGCACTCCCACAGTGCTGGACTAAACCATCAGCCTAGCTTAAAAGTTAAATCAGTTCTGAAGAGGAGTCATATTGGACTCGAAACGTTGACTCTTTCTCTCTCCACAGGTTTTCTCTTTTTATTTGACTTTTATTTTAGTATTTAATTCTCTTCCAGGAATGCCGACCTTGAAGAAGATCTGCTCCTCTCTCCGGTGGGATTCTCGTTAGTCTCCTTTGCCTTGCATGCTTTCTATTTCCCTCCTGGTGTTTGATAAGGTGTTTACCAAAACTCACTCTCACAGTCACATCTCTTTCCTCAGTGACTGTTTCTGGCTCCAACCTACTCCATGTGGATTTTAACTGTAGTTCCATCATTCACGTTCCGAATCCACCCAGGATTACAGGTGTCTCCAAGACATAGAACGGGCAGAATCATCCCAGATTTGCATTCAGTGCGGTAGCGGGCGTGAAGAGACATTTAGCCACATCGCCCACAATGGCGGGTTTTCACACCATATCGTCCCCTTCCCAGCGCGTCCCACCTCATTAATAATGCATACACAGGAAACACGCCAGATATCTGGCGGGTGGGCTTGGACTTGCCCACCCCACTGTGACCTCAGCGCTTCCTCATGCCAGGTGCCATGTTTAACGCGCACCAGATGCCAACTTTATTTCTATTGACCAGGACCGCTCCAGGTGGAAGATAGCCCCAAAAGCAAAGAAGGCGGTGGCCCCCAAATTTAGTGAGGCCTCTCTGGGGTGCCTGCTGGACACAGGGGAGGCCGCTGCGATGTTCTCTACCCCCCCCCCCCCGCTCTGGCGGCAGGAGGTCCACCAGAATTACCAATCTGACCCGGGAGGCGGTGGTCAGCGCCACTGGAGCGCAGAGGAAGTCATCCATTCCCCCAGGGTAAGTCAACCACCTCATCACTCTCACACTCACAAACCCATCACACACCCACAGGGATCTCACACCTCAAGGGACAACACCGCTAACTCTCACACACACCCTCACATCTCCGTCAGGCTCATATCCTCTCGAAATCCCGCTGTCATCCCGTCCATGGCTCCACTCACCACACAAACATTCCACTCAGCGCCATGTGTCCAGCTCACACTCCCTCCATCTGTTTTCATGCAGGAGAAGCCTGCTCTCATCAGCAGGAAGAGGTCCCAGGCCGGGGCGGTGGAGTGGCTCACATTAGGCCCCTCTGACATTTTGAGGAGCTGACTGGTGAGAACGTGAACCTTGCCTGTGGTGACAGTGAGGTTGTTGGCGAACACCTTTGTGAGGATCCTGTACCACATCATCCCTCTCTCAACGTGAGTGTTCTCTCTCCTGTTTTTAACTCTGCTGCCATGCACTAATTATCTCTACTTTGGTTCACAGGAAGATCTGCCAAGCAACTGACACCCTCAGCCAGCCAGTCCCTCAGCTCCATCCATGTCTTTACTCCCAGCGAAGAGGACACCTCCTCCATTGAAGAGCTGGAAATAAGCAGCCTGGAAGACCCATTACAGCGCTTACCCATACCCTCCAGCAGCTCAGACACACTTGCCTCAGTGGGACCTAGATCTAGAGCAGGCTTGGGTTCACAATCTGGTGGTCACTGCACAGACACGTGTCTGCAGCAAGGAGGGGCAGGTTCAGCCGAGCTACCCGGCACTCTGATGCCTCTTCCCAAGCAGTCCCCCATGAGGTCCGAGTCAGATGACGAGCCTCTGGATTCGGCCTTCTGACTCACCCTGGAGAGTCAGCAGAAGGTGGGGGAACATCACCCAGAGCTGTTGGAAGCCTTCAGCAGCGTGGCATGCAAATCAGAGGAGTGTGCCCGCCTGCTCTCTGATGAAGTGGTGCCCACATGTGTGGGTATGGAGGTCTCCATGAGAAGGATGGCAGATGCCATGGAGACCCTGGCCCAGCAGAACGTGGAGATGCGTGCAGGCCTGCACTCCATCACGCTAGCCATGGGTGAGTTCCTGCTGTGGCAACACAAGATGGAAAAGGGTAACCCCAATGTCGTTCCAGGTGCTCCCTCCCCTCAAGGAGTCAGGCCAGGCCCTAGAGCACTTGAAATAAGGAGCGGCAGCTGGACACCCCTGGGTCACCCACTCAGGAATCTTAGAGGCTGTCCGCTCCCTCGAAGTTCCCTCTGCCTGTGGCTCCTTCATCCGTGTCCTCTGTCATCACAGAGGGAGCAGATGGCCCACAGGACGACAGCCAAAGCAAACCAAGGCCCTCAAGACCTCGGCTGTCCGAGGACCCATGCCGAAGGCATCAGAGGCTACAGGGCCAACCATTGCACAGGTTGTCTCCACCCATGCTGCAGATGTCAGGGCAGCACCTAGAAGTGGTAGGCCTAGAAAAGTTAAGAAATTCTGATCACAAGTGTTTGCACTGGTGAACACATTTTGTCACTTTATAATCTGACAATTTCACTTTCACTGAATAATGTGTGATGTTGTCTTTCAGCTTCATTTATAGGCTTTGCAAGTCCTCTGCCACCAGACACTTTCCCCTCCTCCAAACTGCCTCCTCCTCCGTGGACATCTTCCTCCCTCTGAACTCCCTCCTCCTCCTGGACACCTCCCCCTCTCCAAACTCCCTCCTACCCTTGACACCTTCCCCTCTCCGAATTCTCTTCTCTCCCTGGACACCTTTCCCTCACCTAACTCCCTCCCACCCCCAGGGCACCTTGTCCGCTCCAAATTCCCCCCCCCGCTCCCCCTTACACTTACCTTCCCACTTGCTGCGCTCTCTCCTGTTACACCCTGCTCCCCCCACCACTCCGTAATCCCTCCTCCACCCTCCCAACTTCACTTCCCCCCACCCCGCCGCTGGCACTTTTGTTGCACTCCCCCCCCCCCACCTCGCCAGTATACCTTCCCCTCACAGTCACCACCAGACCTTCCTCTCCCTCACCTCGCCGATCATTCGTAACAGCCCACGGCCAAGGCCATGATGTACCAAAGCAGGCGCAAGGCATCAACGGAGACCCTCCCACCTTCCGGGAGCTGCTTCGAGGAGGAGCCGCATCCATGAGAGTCTACCCAGTAGGTGATGCACGTGTTTCCCCAGGGTCCGGTAGCTGTCGGGCTCCAGCACCTTCCGTTCCTCGAATGTCCGTGATCTGACCAAGGCCCTAACGGTAAGTCCCGACTTCTGCACGCCCCACTAGTCCAGATGTGTCCTGGGCCCGGGTGCAGACTTCCTACCTGCACCATTGTGGCAGCACCAAGAGGCTTAGAGTGGAATAGACAATGGCTGGACTGTAGGAACCCCATCTGTCCTCTCAGCCATTGAGAGAAGGGGAATTGAAGGGAAAAACAGTGGGGGAGGTAATCCTCTCACCAAAAATTGCTCTATATAACTATAGCAAGCTGGAATTTTTTTTAACCTGAATAAGATTTCCAAGTTTATCAATGGATGGATGTGACCTACAGGATTTACAGATGAAGTGGGCGAAACCGGTCTATGCCAGCCGCATGAAACAGGCTATTAGCAAATCGTAGCAGCCCATTTATCAACCACGTCTAATCTCCCTTTCACTGAAGTTCACAGAACCAGCGGTTCAAGCTTTCCTTGGAGACTCATTTCCTCATCCCACTGTATCTTTTACTTGTGTTGAATTTAAAAGTCTTGGCAGCATTTTCCAAGTCAATGGAAAATAAAAGTGGGTGCAGTGTTTAACAGGCTGCCGGTTCTCTACCGTAGACCAATTTCACTCTCAAACTGTATGGAAAGTACAACTCATCTCCCAGTCCAGCTGCCCAAATGGAAAGGTATAGTAAACGATTAGAGAATCTCTGTAATTAAAGGCACTGAGTGTCTGGCATTAATGCAGCAGTGTCTGGTTTACGCAAGAGTATTTCACACCCAGTCCTTGAACAGCAGGTTCTCCTGTGGCCCATAGTTTACCATTTTAATGCACAATAACCCTCTGCTCCGAAGTCTGATTTTCCCCTGACCAAACTTCTTCATACTTGTGCATACACTGGAGCCTTAAGTTAAACTGGAGTTAAAATAGCAGCACTGGCAGTCACACGGAGATAAAATGTGCCATTTCCTGTGTCTTTGCACTGACTCCATTAGGATGAATCATTTCCAGTATCAGGACTGAGCTATGATGGAGCTTCCTGTGCACTGGAATTCAATGGAGCCACTTAGCCTCAAAAAATAAAGTGTGATATTGGTAATTCTAAGGTAAAACCTAGTCAAGGTGATTCCAGATCTAGATACATCAGAGAAAGAATAACCTCATCCAGTGAGTTCTAGATGATGTTGGTTGATAACACTGACTTTGATGTCAATACTCCAAGTTGCCCTATTACATAACCATAGCAATAGTTTCATTTTTGGGTCTGTTGTGGATTAATAGACAGAGATTTGTAGTTATGATTAGTCTGATGCTGATTGGCTGAGATGAAAACGAGCGAGAAGAGGCTCATGTGCAGCATAAATGATCATTTGGGCACCATGACCTGTTCCTGCACTGCACAATCCATGTAATTCTACCGTACAACTCCATTATCATTTTATCATTGAACTACCAGAATGGTAGTCGGCAAACTAGATGGTCTTTCCCTGTCCATGGTCTTTCCAATGTCCCTAATCAGGCTTTTGGGTCCTGCTCTTTTCCCAAGCTATTTCTCATCCATTGTTTGTCCTTCTTAGCCTAAAGCATTTTGAGATGTGGCAAGCACAAGCGAAATGCGAGTTGCTGTGAAATCATACAGCACAGAAGATGGCCACTCAGCCTGTCCTACCCCGCCGGCTTTCTGAAAGAACTGCCACTTCCGCTCCTTTTATTCTTTCCCCAACAACCCCACAAAGCCTTCTTTCTGAAGTAAAAATTCCAATTCCCCTTTGGAAAGTCATTTTTGAATCTGTTTTCACCAGCCTTTCAGGCAAGCCATTTCAGATCATAAGTGTTAATGTCTTGTCAATTACACTGTTAAGGTTTTATAATGTCGATTATGTTGTTAAGGTTCAGAGAAACAGGTGATGGGTATTAGTTGTCTTTGAGCACATACAAATAGGGGACAACTGGGACGGAACAAGTTAATAAACTCTCTCAATAAAGGAAAGCTCTGTGTCTTGTTTTCGGCTTCACCAACTGGCTTGGATCCTGTTAACAATAAGAACTCACTGTGTTAGGAAAGAATTGTCATCTCACCTTCCCCCTGGCTTTTTTGGCCAATTATTTCAAATCTGTGTCATTATAACAAAGCCAGGAAGCTTTTGAAATGCAAAATTGGAAATGTTTCAGTAAATTTAATAATGAAAGAAAAACCATGGGTTGTGCATGCACTGATTTTTCCACTGGTTTTTTTTTCTTCCGAGGGGAGGTGGTGGCATAGTGGTGTTGTTACTGGACTAGTATTCCAGACTCCCCAGGGTAATGCCCTGGTTCAAATCCCACCATGACAGATGGTGAAATTTGAAATCAATAAAAATCTGGAATTAAAAGTCTGATGATGATGATGCTGATTGTCATAAAACCCCAACTGGCTCATTAAATCTGCCATCCTTACCTGGTCTGGCCTACATGTGACTCCACACACAGACACCAATGTGGTCAACTCTTAAATGCCCTCTGAACAAGGGCAATTAAGGATGGGCAATAAATGCTCACAAAGCCCACATCCCATGAACAAATGAAAAAGGGATACCTGCTCCTCCTTGTCAGGTGCATGCAGTTAGAAAATGTACCCTCTGTATCTTGGCTAAAGGGCTAATTCATAGTCTGGGCCACGCCCCAGCATTTAAACCCTTGCTTCTTAATTCTACACAGTGGGAAAATGGAAAAAGAGAAGTAAAAGCAGGTGTTTTCTTTCAAATGGATTAAAAATGAAGAGCCTCGTTAAAAGTTCATCTCATTTGCATGTTGGAAACTCAGTGGAATTTTCCCCTTGGAAGTTGCTGGTACAGTAATCTTCTTTAGCAGTTGTTGCTACAAAGCAAGGCTTTTGAGGTGCAATTTCTGGTCGGGGTCCAATGCCACTGTTTTTTTTTCGTGGTAAAGCACCAAAAAGTCATTCAGGTCTCAGGACAAACTCAAAGGTCTACCATTCAGTTTACTCCTTGCTGGTTGCCAAAAACTGGTATTGGCAAGGCTGCAGGTGATACACAGCACACTGAAGCAGTATACAGCAGCTGCTCAAAGGAACGGCATCCACTACAGCGAGCCTGTGTATAAATATCCAGCGACCGATAGGATTCCACAATGATTCAATTGGGATGGAAAATAAGATAGAGTGCCAAGCCTTCTGCTAGGAGATGCATGTCAACAAGATACATCATAAAAGATTGAAAGAAGCATGGCAGAGGGCTCAGGCTCTACAGGATGGTCTCAACCAATGACCATTGACAGCAAGTCAAGAGATTTTGAAGTAAGCCATTGTAACGCTTCAAGACCTCACTCAGGCATTTTGTTCGTTAAGCAAACATTGCAGGAGAAAGGACTGCGCGCTAAAGAGCTTTTGCAGTCGCCATCAGCCAGAAGTGCCAAGCGGATGATCCATCTTGGTCTCACCTGTGGTCCCCGCCATCAATGAAGCCGGCCTTCAGCTTGTTCAATTCGGTCCACTGTGATATCAAGAAACAGCTGAGCGCAATGGACGCCCCAAGACGACAACATCCCAGCTGCACTGTGCCTGCCATGCCTGCAGCCAACCTGCTTCAGTGCAACACTGGTATCGACCCAACAATGTGGAAAGTTGCCCAGGTATGTTCCATCCACAAGAGGCAAGCCAAATCCAATCTGACCAATTGATGCCCTATCATCCAACTCTCAGTGATCAGCAAAGTGATGGAAAGGCTCGCTGATATCGCTAGTAAGCAACACTTATTCACTAAAAACCTGTTTACCGATGCTCAGTTCGGGTTCCAGCAGGACTCCTCAATTCCAGAGGTGAGGTGAGAGCAACTACCCTTGACACAAAGGCAGCATTTGACTTAGTGTGGCATCAAGGAGCCTACTGTAGTTGAGTCAATGGGAATTAGGGGAAAAGCTCCACTGGTGGGAGTCAAGCCTAACATAATGGAGGATGCGTCTGGCTGTTGGAGGCCAATCATCACAGTCCCAGTCTTCACTGGAGGAGTTTCTCGGAGCAGTGTCCCAGACTCAACCATCCTCAGGTGCTTCATCAAATACCTACCCTCCAACATAATGTCAAAAGAGATGATTCATCTCAATTGTTCAGTACAATTTGCGACTCCTCAGATACTGAAGCAGTCTGTGCCCACATGCAGCAAGACTTGGACAACATTCAGGCTTGGGCTTATAGTGACAAGTGACAGCCACACCACACAAGTGCCAGGCAATGACCATCTGCTACAAGAGAGAATCTAACCATCTCCCGTTGACATTCAATGGTAATATTGAAACCCCCGCCATTAACATCCTGGGGGTCATCATTGACCTGAAATTTAAGTGGACTAGCTATATAAATACTGTCGCTACGAAAGCAGGTAGGAGGCTGGAGATTCTGTGGCAAGTAACTCACCCCCTGACTCCCCAAAGCCTGACCACCATCTACAAGGCACAAGTCAGGAGTGTAATGGAATATTCGCCACTTGCCTGGTTAAGTGCAGCTCCAACAACATCCAAGAAGCTTGACATCATCCAGGACAAAGCAGCCCACTTGATTGTCACCCCATCCACCACTTTAAACATTCGCCCCTTCTATCAGTACCATGGCTGCTGTGTAAGCCATTCACAAGATGCACTGCAGAAACTCACCAAAGTTCCTTTGAAAGCATCTCTCAAATCTGCGACCTCTACCTCCTAGAAGGACAAGGGCAGCGAATACATGGGAACATCACCATCGGCAAGTTTCCTTCCAAAGCCACTCTCCATCCTGACTTGGAAATATATCGCCGTTCCTTCACCGATCAAAATCCTGGAACTCCCTCCCTAACAGCACTGCGGTCGTACCCTACATCACATGGAGGTGGGATCTCCCAGCCCTGCCTGCCGCCAGGATACGTCCAGTCCTGCCAAAAGTCAATGGACTTTCGGTTGGGCCGGCAAATCTCTCACGGCAGGTCCTGCCCGCAATGGGACCATAAAATCCCAGCCATAGTCTGCAGCGGTTCGAGAAGACGGCTCACTACCGCCTCCTCAAGGGAAATTAGGGGTGGGCGGCAAATGCTGGCCTAACCAGCAACACCCACATCTCATGAATGAATTTTTTTTAAAAAAGGTGGCTTACAGTTGACTAAATGTGCCCTTACATTGACGAGCTAGCAGGAAACAAGCCGGTGATTGTATTAAAGAGGATTTGGTCAACACACCCAATCCTTCATCTGGCGATGTCTCGGCCAATTAAAATATCCACCTTTCTGTGGGAAGTCTACAAATTCCACTTTAGTAACTTAGTAATTAGATTTTTACTTCTCAGCAACCCATCGAAAAGAAGGGGGTGAAACCTAGCCACTAAATTGGTGCTTTCCATTGAAGGACTGCAGAGATGTTTTTACGAGTTCTACACAATGGCCCAGATTTTGCAGCTGTAAAGATGTCAAAGCTGGCCGTTCATCGTTCATCCTCTTCTGACTTCTGCACATTCGCAGTTAAATGTGAATATCCAAATGTTGCTGTCAATGATTTTCCGCTCTTCCAGAGGGGGCGCCATTGAAGTCCTCTCAATTGGAAATCAATTAGAAATCATTGAATTGATATGAACTTCCATATTGTATGCTCTATTCTCTCTATAAATGCCTTGAAAAAGCCCTGTTGCTTGAGGCATAACTAGGTTTTTAAGAAGAGTCATATGGACTCGAAACATTAACTTTGTTTTTCTCTCTCCACAGATACTGTTAGACCTGCTGAGTTTTTTGAGCATTTTCTGCTTTTGTTTCAGGTTTCCAGCATCCGCAGTGTTTTGCTTTTATCTAGGTTGTTTTTCATGGCTTGCTAAGTAATAGTTATGTGTGAACCACCTCACTGAAAAATTAATTTTATATTTGCATTTGCAGTCTGAGGGAATTTTTCAATGCAACTGGCTGCTTAGCCTGCTTGATGATATCATTGCTGCTGGATGCTAGAGATCCCCTCCAGCTGGCACAGAGTGAAATGAAGGTCAAAAGAGGTGAATCACACCATAAAGACCACTAGGTCTAGCGATCCTTGTGGGCAGCTTGTTTTGAGGGCAGTGATGAGTACTGTCACTTCACCACTGACTAAAATTCAGGCCAATGTAACATCTAAAGAGCTGCTTGAATACTGCAAAGCCCTACAAGTTTATAAAGAGGGCAACTATGTCAATACCTGGTCCTTCGAAGTAAGTTGATAGATATACCATGGTGCAGAAGCTAAACAAGTTCAATGTTCCACTACAGAAGAATTGGACAGTTACAGCCATTCATGATACTGTATCATGGGCATGGCCATTGTTATAACCACAATGCTTATAGTTGAGACTCAGTGTTGTAAAATACCTAAAATCGCTTCACATCCAGACTCAGGCCTGAGTAGAAGTAGAAGGGACATTTAGGAGAGTTGGCCGAATGCTCTGATTGAAGAGGTTAAAAGAGGGTTTTCAAAAGGTGGAAGAACTTAGAGAGAGAGTGAGTTGACTTAAGGGCTTCCTGCCAACAGCTATAGTGGCCAGCAGGCCTGAGCTAGGGAGGCAGAGCGAGTGAAAAGAGACATGGGGGAAAGGAGGTTGGACTGGAAAGGTGGACCAAGATAGCAGAGGGATTTGAAATTGAGTTCAAAAAGGACCTAAAAATCGATATTCTGAAGAATGGAAGTCAAAGAACAGAGTGAGATATGAACAAGACACTGTGCTCAGAGCAAAGACCGATTCCATTTCTAGAAAAGCTGACCTAAGTAATGATAACACTAATTCTAGAACGTCAAAAAGGTTGTCCCCCTGACACTGCTCCCCCAACCAGCTGACTGAAAAACTAGAACATGGGGCCACAGTCTCAGGATAAGGGGTCAGTCACCTCGGACAGAGATGAAGAGAAATTTCTTCAGTCAGAGGGTAATGAATCTTTGGGATTCTCTATCCCATCGGGCCAAGGTCAATCGATTTTTTGGTCTCTCAGGGAACCAAGGGATATGAGGAGCAGATGGGAAAGTGGAGTGCAGACAGAGGGTCAGCCACCATCGTACCGAGTGGTAGACCAGGCTCCAACTTCTTGGGCAGGATTTTCCCTTCGTCTTGGGCGCGGCGGGTAGAACCCCTGAGCGGCCGCGAAACAGACCGCTGCCCGCGATCGGGCTCCGGCCGCGATCTCACGCTGGCCGGCCAATTAATGGCCAGACAGTGCGAAACATGCGCGGGAAACCTCAGAGCTGCCAGGGTGGGGGGCACGAGGAGCGCGAGCGCTGAAGTCTGCGCGTGCATTGGTGGGGGTGGGGGGGGGTAGGGGTGGGCCGTGGGTGTGCGCACTGAAAGCTCCCTGAAGGCACAGAGCTGCCTCGGAGAGCAGAAGAATTTTATAATCAAAAACAAAGGATTTAAAAATAAGGGAAACATGTCCCCACATGTGTCTCAATCACATGAACAGGGGCATATTAAAAATTATGTTTAAAATTTTTATTTTATTTTAAGATTACTGTTGGAAACCTCATCCCGCCTGTGGACGAGATTTCTTAAAAACACCCAAAGGCCGCTTGGCCAAGTTGCTTGACCACTCACCCTGAGGTTGGACAGGAAGCCAAAAAATACTACTTAATTCATTGATTAAGGGGCCTTAATGGGACTTTTAATTGTCGGCGGGTGCGCTGCCAACTCTCGTGCACGCCCGCCGACCGAAATATCGCTCGAGCGCAGGATGACGTCAGGAAGCTTGCCCGACGACATCGCTCACTATTTTGCGCCCGATCGGGTCCGGCATGTGCCCACCCACTGGACGTAAAGTCCTGCCCCTTATGCTCTTCCGTTCTTAACATCGCTTGGAGCGCATTTCATATTTGAAGGACGGTGTAAAACGCCGCGTGGTTACCTGTCACCTGGGCTCATCAGTTGAGACTCTTCATGGTCCAGTAAAACCTTTCTATGCCTTCCCTGGTCCCATGCCACCTCTGGTGTTTTTGAAGCATACACTTAACTCAGTGTTAGAGTCGGACAGAAACTAGGACTGCGACGCTGCTTTTATTTAATAGTTTAAAGCGGACTGATCCTAGTATTTGGTATGTTGGCATGGAAACGTAGAGAGGGCGAAATTCCCACACACAAAATAATCCTCACTCTTTCATCAGGTTCTTCGCTCTGTATATATAGGAAGAGGGGAGGTGGGAATATACTTGGCAGAAGCACTCAGTGTTGAATGGTACAGATGGAGGATTCAGTGCTGAATCAGGCCTTGTGAACACTCAAATCCATCAGCAATGCCGATCTGGATGGGCGAGAACCGAGGGCCCATTGACTTAACGAGTACGCTCCTCTTCTTCCATTGCCTCATATAAAGGAAATAGAAACTTTTAGCTCAATGGGAAGGGGAAGCAACTCGGATTATTAAATCCTGCTTTTCCCCTTTCACCTTCCGAGGCTGAAAGTAAAACGGACCCAGGGTTTGACACTAACTGAAAGCAGCTGCCACTAGTCAGCACATGTCATTAACAATTCCAAACGGACCAGGGCAAAAGCGCTGTGACCTGAATTTGCAATTTCATTGCTAGATCTCCGTCAAGCACCCACCTTGCTTAATAAGAAATGCGGCTGCTCAGAACGGGCCAACAGCAGGGCTTGGCTGGTTTTCTGTTTCCCTGAGGCACCAGCAATGAAAGGTGTCGATCAGTCGCAGGGTGAGCTTTCTCTAACAATCCTTCTGGAAGTGAACAGTGTGTCAATTATGCAACCCTGAATGGCTGTGCAAACAGAGCAGATAAAGAAAGACTGGCACTTATATAGCTCCTTTCAGGACTCAGGGTGTCTCAAAGCGCTTTACAGTCAACAAAGTACTTTTGAAGTGGAGTCACGGTAGGCAATGCAGCCGCCAACATGCACACAGCAAGATCCCATAAACAGCAACATGATAATGAACAGATAACATGTTTCTGTGGACATTGGCGGAGGAAGAAATATTGGCCAGGACACCTGGGCAACTCCCCTGCTCTTCTCCCAAATAGTGAGGCGGATTCTTTTCCATCCACCTGAGTGGGCAGATGGGGCCTTGATTTAATGTCTCATTTGAGGGCCGGCACCTCTGACAGTGCTGCACTCCCTCCATACTGCATTGGAGTGTCAGCTTTGATCTTTGTGTCCAGCCCTGGAGTACATGGGTCTTGAACCCAGAACTTTGCAACTCAGAGATGAGCGTGCTACAAACTGACCGATTCATCAAGTCTGAACCCAACAAAAACACTTTTCTGCCCAATCCCCACATCCCTCGATTCCCTTTGTCCTTTAGTTATAAAATAGTCTCCTATCGGTGAACTTTAACCTTGAACATTAGCAAGGATCTACGGGTCTGAGCAGGAAGACGGGGCACTGACCGCTTCAAGTGCTACGCCAAACTAGACGAGGGAAACCTGAACCTCGGGCGGGGGGGGGGTCACCAATTTCTAAGCAGACATCTGAGGGGCATTTCATAAACATTAAACGTAATTCAGAAAGCTTAAATGAAAGACAGAAGTCCCTAGGTGCTAACGCTGAGATGTGATGACTCTACTGTGCAGACATTAATCAGTTCACCCTCCTCGCCCCTTTGTTTGAGAATATTAAACATGGTGTTTGGAAATTAAAGGCTGACTATATGATCACTTGTCACAAGCTCAAAAAATGTAATCTCTCTCTCTCTCTCATGTATGTATTCCACACGTATTTCAACCTGTTTTGAAAACTATTTAACACTAAAAACAATCACTGTTTCCGCCAATGTTTTTAAATTCTAATACAATGCAGTTTACAGTTTTTTTGGGTCGGTATTTCTTGGATTGCCTCTGATTTTGCTTTATTTTTCTCACTAGGTGTCCAGGTTTGGAGGGTTTTGATCAGACCCGAGTGTCACTTGACCTTTTCTGACAAAGGGAATGTTGTATTGTATACTGGAGGAGAGGAGATGGTGTTAGATTCTTATTTCTTCTTCAACATTAGTATGGAATTCAATCTTTGTAAATTTAAGTATATTTTAAAGTGTATTTTGCAGATTGCATGGGTGTATCAGTATTACAAAAGTACATTGTCACAAACACCCACAGGCACGTGAACACAGACAGAAACACAAACACAAACATACACTAACATCCACAGGAAAATGCACACACAACTGCAGCTACAGGCTGTAGTTATTCATATTAAGAGCTTCTCCCACACTCAAATTGCAGCTATTGATAAGCCCGAAGGGGCAAGTTAAAGTAAATTGAAACATCATTGTGTGCTGAATGATATTTTGGATACTCTTTCCAATCTGGGCCACTTTGAGCTCAGTGAGAATTTCCTATTGAAACGCAAGTGGTTGCACAATCTTACACATCAAGTCTCCTTCAAATAAATAAATTACAGTGGGACTGAAGTCACGGGGAGGGTGGGGGTGTAATGTGTGTGTGTGTATATGTTAATGTGTGTATACGTGTGTGTCTTCATATGTATGTGTGCATGTTCATGTGTGTGTGTGTGCACTTGTGCGTGTGTGTGTGTGTGTGTGTGTGTGTGTGTGTGTGTGTGTGTGTTCAGGCTCATGTGTGTGCATTTTCCTGTGGATGTTAGTGTATGTTTGTGTTTGTGTTTCTGTCTGTGTTCATGTGCCTGTGGGTGTTTGTGACAATGTACTTTTGTAATACTGATACACCCATGCAATCTGCAAAATACACTTTAAAATATAATTAAATTTACAAAGATTGAATTCCATACTGATGTTGAAGAAGAAATAAGAATCTAACACCATCTCCTCTCCTCCAGTATACAATACAACATTCCCTTTGTCAGAAAAGGTCAAGTGACACTCGGGTCTGATCAAAACCCTCCAAACCTGGACACCTAGTGAGAAAAATAAAGCAAAATCAGAGGCAATCCAAGAAATGATGACCCAAAATTGCAGCTGAACCAAAATAGGAGTTCATTCTGTTCTGTTTTCCTTCTGCCCCCGCTCACTGCCTGAGATAATTACTAGTTAGTCTTTTTTTCAAAAGAAGGGTTGAGATAGTTAACTGGGGAAAGAATTAAAGAACTCGCATTTCATATAACACCTTCCATGACCTCAAGACGTCCCATAGCCCCTCACAGCCAAAGAGGTATCTTTTTCTGGGCAGTCACTGTTGTAAAATAGCCAATTTGAGCATAGCAAGATCCAAGAGAAATTAGATAACTGGCCAGATAAACTACGCTAGTGATGGTTGATTGAGGAATGACTGTTGGCCAGGCCGTCTCCACCACCCTTCTCCGTGAGATCTTTCCTGTTCAGCTGAGAGGTCAGACAGGTCTCAATTGTAAAGTGGACATCGTGGGGTGCTGGCAGTGAAGGTTATATGCTCTCAGTTTCTGGAGTAGCACTTGGAACACTTCTGTCTTGGAAGCTATCAGAAATTTGACTTCAGTGCTCGAGTGTGGAAGGTCTACACTGAAAGGGCTGAGCCCAGTGAACCTTATGGTCTATCAAAGCGTCACTCATTCTGCAGCATGAAGCAGTATATGGGGAGCTTTGAGAGTGAAGGGAAGTCTATGTGTCAGAGAAAGGTTTGGAAAACCACAGGGGAAGAAGTAGAGCCTGTTCTGACGGATGTTACAGGCTTTGTCAATTTAAGAAGGAGCTTAGTACAAAACTACCAAGTTTAAATCAATCGGCATGGAGTTTATTTATACATCAAAGCACAGACAGGGCTTATTCATCTTGCAACTTCTTCGGAAATACATTAACAAAATATGACAAGAAGTAAGGAGCTTGGGTTTTAAAGAGTCTCCAGCTCGGTGCAAAGCGAGAAGGGGATGTCTGTAAAATGTTTGCACTTCAGCGCTGGAGTGCCTGTGGTGAAGTCAATGATGTGTGGAGTTACCTGGCAAAACACGAATCAAGAGCTTTTCCTCAGCACAGAAATGACATAGAGAGAGCTTTTCACTGGTGTTTGTGCAAGGGCAGCACAATGACAGCCCTCCATCCTGAACCGTGGGTCGATGGAAAAATGTATGTTGCTAAATTAAAATGGCCACACCAAAGGAGGAATGAAAAAAGCTTACGATGCAATAGGTATCATGGGGGAGAAATTCAGCTTGGGTGGTAGGACTGGCCGCCTGTTATACACACCCCTTCTCCAGCCATCATCACCTCCATTGAAAGTCAATATCAAATAGGGACTGATGCCGATGCAATACCTGATAGTTTTATACTTCCACCCAGAATTAATGTCTATCTCCGTACCCTAGTCCAATCTTTCCCTGACTGCTAATAAGGCAGGTCTTTTTGTTTCTGTGCTGTACTTTCTTATAAGGGCCCTGGCGGCTTTTGCTCAACATGTATTTCACAACCCTTTGTAGCAGAAATAAGGAAGGGCCTTTCAAAACAAAAACAGAATTACCTGGAAAAACTCAGCAGGTCTGGCAGCATCGGCAGAGAAGAAAAGAGTTGATGTTTCAAGCCAGCTTCCCCATGGCTAATACCTGCAGCTCAGCCCCACCTTCCAGGCCAACATTGATTGCCCATCCCTAATTGCCCTTGTTCAGGGGGCATTTAAGAATCAACCACATTTCTGTGGGACTAGAGCCAAACAGTAGGTAATGACAGCAGATTTCCTTTCCTAAAGGACATTAGTGAATCAGATGGGTTTTCACAACAATTGGCGAAGGTTTCATGGTCATCATTAGACTATTAACTCCAGATTTTCATGGAATTCAAACTCCACCATCTGTGGTGGTAGGATTTGAACCCAGGTCCCTAGAGAATTACCCTGGGTTACTAGTCTAGCCACAATACCACTATGCCATCGCCTCCCCCTCATAGAATTTAGCTTCTTTCATCTCCAAGAATCTATCAATCTTTGTCTTCAGTGCACTCAACGCCTGAACATCCACAGCTCTCTGCGTAGAGAATTCCAAAGGTTCACAACCCTGGAGTTAAGAAATGTTTTCGTATCTCAATCTAAACGGCCAACCCTTCATCCTGGGACTGCAACCTCATCCTCTAGATTCCCCAGCCAGGCCCAGCCTTGGCTTCCCCACAACCTGGTCAATGCTCTAAGACTGTACATTATCCATACCTCGGACAACGACGGACTGAGAGAGGTTACGACTGTTCGAGGACGCGACCAGCAGACGACGTTGTGAAAATGAAGATTTGGGCGGAGGGTTGCTAACCCAACCTGGGAAGGTGTGAGAATGTCCATGTCCTGATTTGTATTGTCGTCCCAGCTAAAGATGAGTTGTGTCGGCTGGGCAGACCCAAGTCGTGTTCATCATGCAATCTAGGTAACACAGCACTCCCAGATAAACATAGGCAGCCTGGACTGCCCTCCTCTCCAATTACTACTGGCAATTATGGGCCTTGTGGCTGAGATAAAATGGACTGGCTAAAAGGAGGGAACACAAAATTAAAGGTTTTTTTTAACATTTAGTGACCTTTCAAGCTGTTTATAAACTGCAGACATTAACGTTGAGAGGACTGACGAGCACTGTCATCAGCACTATGCAATGTTCCTGTCATATCATGCCAGAATAAGCAGAACCGCCCACCAGCAACTGAGTTCTAGATAATCTTCCACTCGTATAAAAGTCAGTCATTGACTGTACACTCATTGTTTACCGAACGTCGGCGAGAATCGCTCTTTCATTGTTCCTGACCGCATAATCACATCGAGTATTGCAGACAAAATGGACATTTTTTTTGTCAAAGCTTTTTGTTTTGCACTCATCAGCACAACTTGCAAGAAAATTCCAATGTCAGGGGAAACAAGGAGTTTATACTGTATGAGAAGAGAGTACCGATTGATTGGCAAGTGGACTCTTGCATTACATTGAACTTATAGCACAGAAGTGGCCACTTGGCCCAAACAGTCTACATCAGATATTGTATGATAACAAAGGTACTATAGAAATGCAAGTTGTTGTTGTTAAGCTCCACACGAGCCGCCTCCCACTCTTCTTACTCCAGTTCACCCTATCCACATTTCCTTCGATTTCTTCATCTCTCATGCACTTAACACACCAGAACTCACGGAAAGCTGTTCAGCCTTGCTCACCTGAGATCTAACACAAAAGTGCACCAAGTCCTCATCAGGGAGTTCCTCCACGCGGATGATGCAATCCTAGCATTCCGTACCAAGGAACGCCTTCAGTGTAAAATGGGCAGGCTCTCATGCCTGTGAAAGAGTTCAGTTTGACCATCAGCAACAGGAAAATAAGTGTCAGGGCCCAGGGAATCGCCATACCACCATCTATCAGCATGAATGATGTGAAGCTGGAGGCTGTTGATAGCTTCACATATCTGGGCTCCACAATCATCAGCAATCTGTCATGAAAGATGGTGGTGTAGTGGCAAAGTCACCAAATTAGTAATCCAATAAGCCCAGGCTAATACTCTGCAACATGGGTTCAAATCCCACCATGGCAGCTGGTGGAATTTAAGTAGTTAATGAATCTGGGATTGAAAAAAAAACCAAATCTGTTCACTTTGTCCCTTTAGGGAAGGAAATGTGCTGTCCTTATCCAGTCTGGTTTACATGTTACTCCAGACCCACAGCAATGTGGTTGACTCTTAACTTCCTTGAAATAGGCTAGGACCTTTCAAGGGTATTTGGGACTGGGAAACAAATACAGGCCTTACCAGCTGACTTTGTATGAAAGAATAAATTTTTTTAAAAACTTGGTACATGGCAGAAGCTGCAGCTGTTATGTCCAAGCTGAGTAAGAGAGTTTGAGACAACAGCAGCCTGACTGACAACACCAAACTGTGAGGCTACCAAGCCTGTGGCCTTGGCACATTCCTCTCCAGCGGTGAGAGCGGGACAATGTGTGCTAGGCAGGAGAAAAGGCTGCACGGTTTCCATCTTTGCTGTCTCAGACATACCCTCGGCATCTCTTAATTGTCAGGACGAGGTCACCAACTCGGAGCTCCTGCGAGGTGCTAATTCCATCAGCATACACTCGTTGCTAAGTCAACAACGTTTGCACTGGCTTGGCCAAGTTCATCGGATGGATGAGAGCCGTAAACCCAAAGATCTTCCGTGCGGTGATCCGGCCACTGGGTCACCACCTCCGGGCATCCATACCTCCACTACAAGGACACCAGCAAGCAAGGTATGAAGATAGTGGATCGTAGAACCATAGCAAAGTTACAGGCACAGAAAGAGGCCATTCAGCCCATCGTGTCCACGCCGGCCAAAAAGAGAGAGAAAAAATACTAGCCACTCATTTTAAATCCCACTTTCCAGCACCTGGTCCACAGCCTTGCATGTTGCAGGTGCAAATCCTGATACCTTTTAAATGAGTTGAGCGTTTCAGCCACAACCACCAACGTAGACAGTGAATTCCAGACACCCACCATCTTCTGGCTGACAAAGCCTTTCCTCATGTCCCCTCTAATCCTTCTATCAACCACATTAAATCTATGCCCCCTGGTAATTGACCCCTCAGCTAAGGGGAAACAGGTCTTTCATGTCCACCCTATCTAGGCCCCTCAAAATTTTATACACCTCAATTAATTCATCCCTCAGCCTCCTCTGTTCTAAAGGAAACAACCTCAGCCTATCCTCAGAGTAAAGGGAAGACCTTTTAGAACAGAGATGAGGAGAAACTTCTTTAGCCAGAGACTGGTGAACCTATGGAATTCATTGCCACAGAAGGCTGTGGAGGCCAGGTCATTGAGTGTATTTAAGACCGAGATAGATAGGTTCTTGATTGGTAAGGGGATCAAAGGTTACGGGGAGAAGGTGGGAGAATGGGGATGAGAAACTTATCAGCCATGATTGAATGGTGGAGCAGACTTGATGGGCCGAATGGCCTAATTTCTGTTCCTATGTCTTATGGTCTAATGGTCTATCCAATCTCTCCTCATAGCTGCAATTTTCAAGCCCTGGCAACATTCTTTTAAGTCTCCTCTGTACTCTCTCCAGAGCAATTATGTGCTTATGGACATTGACAACTGGGAGGCAGCTGTTGACGCCCGTGACCTCTGGAGGCTCAATGTTTGGAAGGGGATTGGAAGAGGTGAGCAGAAGCGGAAAGCTCAGCTGGCCAAGAAGAGGAAACAGAAGCCAGCGAATTGTGCACCTCCTCAGCCCAATGTCTTCCTCGGCAGCCATGCCAGAGTGAGGCTCCTTAGCCACACCAGGCAATGCTTAATGCACAGTTGGCCACCAAGGCACAAACCCATCATCTTATGAGATGGAAGACTGCCATCTTAAAACATTTAAAATTCTCACGTTTTTGAATATATCATATTGAACTTATAGGGGCAGATTGCTACACATTAAAAATTATAGATAGGAAGAACACCTCAGAAACAAAAGAAATGTAGGAATGGTAGTCGGCCATTCAGCCCCTTCAGCCAGTTCCATCGTTCTATTAGGACCTGGCTGACCTGTAAGTTAACTCTATCTACCTGCCTGTCGAGTGTCCCTCGAGTCAAGGGTGACGTCTACTCAAGGTCACGAGTTTCTGCCATGGGCCTTCATGTGTCTGAACAGGCCGATTCTCGACCCACAGATCTTTGGGTGCATGGGGCAGGAGGTAATGGGATCCAGAGTGCAGGATTTGCTTCCTTTTCTTTCCTTCCTTGCCGCTGCTCTGCCTTAACAATAAGACGTTGGGACTCAAAGCGTGGTGCAGCTTGATGGACAAGTTGTCACCATTTTTAATGATGGGTGGAAACCCATAGGGCCAATGCTGCCACACTTCAAGGAGAGCTTCAGATTGTCTTTGAAGTGTTTTGGTTGTCTTCCCCTGGAGCACTGGCCATTTGAGAGATAAGAAAGCAGGAAACAGAAAACACATTCCTATCAATGGCGTAAAGTGATATGCGGATAGTGTGGGAAAAAGTGGATGATCAGCCATGATCACATTGAATGGCAGAGCAGGCTCTATGGCCTTCTCCTATGTTCCAAGGACAGTGTCCAGTGCATGGAAATTGACTTTGCAGGCATTTTGCCCGAATGGTTGGGTGGAGCTGGCTTCAAGAAGGACACGAGCGTTTGTTCGACAGCCCTCCCACTGAATCCGGAGGATGTGGCAGAGGCTGTGCTGTTGGAATTTCTTGTGTGCTCTTCTGTTTCACTGATACACAGCCCAGGTGGTCTTTTTATGGGATGTGCCAACAGAGCTCTGAAGAAGAGCCATACAGACTCGAAACGTTAACTCTGTTTCTCTCTCCACAGATGCTGTTAGGCCTGCTGAGTTTTCCAGCATTTTCTGTTTTTGTTTCACAACCTTTAAACCATCAATTAGAATTAGATCACCAAGAAAAATCTTCAAAATGTTAATAACCTAATGTGTTTTGAGGTCATTTATAAATGGGTGATTGGCTGATGCAAATTACTTTCAATATAAAATTAGTTAAGGCTCGGGGATTTCCAATGAAGATCCTAGTTAATCTCCGGCTGAACAATGAATGTTTCACAACTGCATTAAACAAAACAAGAAAGTTACTGATCAGCAATTTATGGTGAGACAATGCCAGTTATCAAGAGAGCTGAAGGTCAACAGCAATTAAGAAAGTACTGTATGTGATTGACTATAAGCAAACAGTCAGTGAAACATTCTACTGAGAATGCATTCAGCCATTTAATAAAGACTGCACTATCATGTCAGGCATAGGGTCAAGTAGCATAATTTTAGGTCTATTAAAGTAGATTATGTGACTATGTTTCAAATACCAGGTGCTGCAGTGCACTGTTCCCTTATTATATTTCTTCTCATTCTAGTACTACCCTTCTGCGTTATCACATAATACAGTGGCTCCAAGTTCAATTGTATCCTACTATTTATGGACCTCGTCATATTATTGTGCTCACTGCCTGACACCGTAATGAAGGTGGGGATAAAATAACTGCGTTTCTGATATAGCTGCCATAACTAATGAGAGTGAATACCAGAAAGGAAACAGTATTTAAATGGGTTAAAGGCACTTTAAGTTAATTCATCACCAGGGGATGATAGGTTATCGGGGGTAAATGGGATGCAGATTTCAAGTTGCTATCAGATCAGCCATGAGCTTATTAAATGGCAGAGCAGGCTCAAGGGGCTGAATAGCCTACTCCTGCTCCTTGTGCGTATGTTCGTATGTAGGTCCAGGTATATCCCAGAAGACGCAAGGACATACCAGGATTCCTGACCATAACTTTCTAAAATTCTTTGGAAAAAGGATAAGTCAAGTCATTGTAGACCAGTTAGCCTCACTGAGTAATGGGGAAACTGCTAGAGATTATAACAGTAATATTGGTGAGCAATGCAAAATGTATAGACTAATCAGGAGCACTCAACATGGATTTGAAAAGGGGTGGTAGTACATGCTTAGACTAATTTAGTCCATTCTTTGGTGAAATCATGCAGTGTATTGGTGAAGAGAATGTAGAGGGACAGGTGTAGCCTTTTCAGCTCCTAAGCCTATTCCACAATTCAGTTCAATCATGGCTGATCTGTATCTTAATCACTTACCCACCACCGATCCACATGCCCGTACCCAACAAAAATCTCTCAACCTCAGTCTTGGAAACTTCAATTTATCCAGGATTTATGACCTTTTGAACATGATGGGCTGAATTTTCACGGTCCCACGGAACTGGGTCAGGAGGCGAGGCTGGCAACAAGGTTGTAAAATTGCACATTGAATCAGCCGCCCTACGCCTTCCCTGAGTCCCCATGAAGGGACCAATTGAGGGAAAGTGATGGGGGGCTGGTGCCATGCTACCTCTTCCCACTCACCCTGGCACGGAGGCCTGGGATGAACCGGCCACAAGCCTGGCCCATAGGCCATTCTGTGCTGGCCGGATTCCCCCTTCACAATGATGGCCTGACAATCCTCGTGGGGTCTCCCACTTTCAGCAGCCCCCGCCTTTCCTGGTGGGGCAGCCGGACAGGCATCCTCACAGGCCCCCCGATCGGGCCTCCCATTTCCCTGGTCTGCCCCGCCGTCTTAGATTGGACAGGGCTCCAGGAGGCAGCTTCGTAATTGGCTGCCTCGACCAACCTCCCGCCACAGCTGCTTCCTGGTTCCAGGCCTGGAACAGAGGCCGATGCCGGCATCACTACCCCAACTGAGAAAATTCAACCGGATACATTTGGGACTCTTCAGAAAAGCTTTGGATAAAGTGTCACATGAGAGATGAAGGCCAATGGTATTAAACGTAAAGTTGTAGCAAAATGAAAAGAGTGGCTAAAGAATAAAAAGCAAAGGCATGGTTATCACTATTCTTTGTTAGTTGTGTGGCCTAAGGATCTATGTCAGGACAAATGGCCCTTGTAGACTGTGAGGGCACACAGCAATCCAGAAGGTACTGCATAGGACATCCACAAGCCGTTCCCTTGTAAGATACTCTGCATGAGCGGCCGCACAAAAATATTTGAAGTTATCTTGCATGCAAAGCTAAAAAATATTTAGAGGGGACATCAAGGGCCCTCTCTTGATCTCCATACTTGTGCATGATTTGGTCATGGGCAAGGTGTCATTAAAATCTTACAATGCTACTAATTTAGGAGCAATAGCAACTGTAAGAATAGTTACAGGAGATCAGTGTGGCAAGCGGAAAATGTACCGGGTAGTGTCAGCCGCCCAAAATAAAATGGTAACACAGCAGAGAACAGTTTTATTAAGATAGGGTAATGGGTATATTATGCTAATGAGGCAACAAAGACAGAAAAATACAGAATCCCTTGATGGATAGTCGGGAATACAACAGTCTCCCCATTAGGATCCCCAGTTTGAAAAAGTCTGTTGTGAAGTGACTGCCTGCTACTGTATTCACAACGGATTAAAACTAAAGAACATTTGCACATGTCAATCTATATTTTAGCATTAAATCTTTGTCAATGACAACTTGGCTTTTCTTCTGAATTCTAGCCTTCCTCGTGTGCAAGTATGTTAGCAATAAAGATTTTGAAGTCTGCACTTGTATAAACTGGCACTGAGCTGGTTTAGACTGTTGGAACTTGTGTGTATTTGCAAAGAGGAATAAGTAGCAATGAAGCAATGGATACAATGTGGAAAGATTTCCCCTATCACTCTTGAGTTTCCTTCTGCTGCTACAATTCTGGCTGGCATTTCCGAATTTGTTACTCTACTCTCCTTTCCCTCACATCCCCATCTCTCTCTCTCTCTCCCCCCACCCCCCTTCTCTCTTTTCTCCCTCCATTTCATTCAGGAGTAAACAAATGTGGTTTGAAAGGGCAGCTTTTATTTGTCTTCAAACTGATTTAATCTAATTGGCCCAAGTAGGTTTTCCAATCGAGTGATTAAACCATCTGCCTTGCGATGAATTCCCTGGTTTTCCTTGTGGCCAAACATGCAAAATATTGAACAAAGTAACATTAACTGGCCAATCTCACGTGAATTCAAGCCTGAGTGTGGCTTTCCAATGACTTGGGTATCGGAAGATAGGCTACAATTTGACATGGCGTGCAGATATCCACTTTTTATTTAAATTATGGGTCAGTCCTTCCAGGATAACTCGTCCTTTACTGCTCTCGCCATTGTGAATGCACAAATACAAGGAATTCAACTGCTCCCCTACTACCCAGAAGGTAAAGTGCAATGCAAAATTTTGCTTGTCGCACATCTGATACTGTACTCCTTGTCTAAGAGCTCCTTATAAATAGAGATATCGCCAATACTTACTGATTAGAGGAAATGTCCCACAATGCTGCTTTGTATGGATTTGAATCAATATTGCTTCAAAGCGGATGCTATTGACTATCTACATGATCTCTGCATAAAATCAGAGCAGTGCAGGGAGTCAGCAGCAACTAGTTGCATCCATATAACGCCTCTAACGTAGCACAATAGCTGAAGGTAATTCAAATGAGCATTATCAAATAAAATTTTGACGCCAAGCTACGTAAGCAGATATTAGAAGAGGTGATAAGAACTAAGCCATAGTTCTTATAGAAGATTTTAAGATGAGTCAATTCAACGCCTAGAAAAATACATCAGCTACCAGTTAAATGAGATGCCAGTGCTTCTGTGGGATGCAATTAATGTAAAAATGAAACATTGAGCAGAAAGAGACGGCACTTTGGTCTGATGGGGATCAATTACTTTTCTGACTGATCCTTACATATATTTATATAAAAGCTCAATTACAGATTAGTCATTTCAGCTTTCTGAAGGGTCGACCAACTGGCTTTAAGAAGTAGCTAAACTTCTACAGAAATCACATGCCTAACTTGCACCTCAACTCAAAATCTGTACATCCACTGCATCAACAGCTCTCAGCCCTGTCACCTCTGCCACCTGAAGGGACCAGGGCAGTTGGCACAAGGGAAAACAATCTAACTTCCCCTCCAAGTCGCATTCCTGCCTATTTTGAACATATATCAGCTGTTTCTTCATCTTCACAGGGTCAAAATCCTGGAGCTACCTACCCAACAGCTCTCTGGGTGCCCCTTCACATGGACTACAGTGGTTCATCTCCACCTCTCAAGGGCGCTGAGGGATTGGAAATGAATATTCAGCCTTGCCAGCAACATCCATACTCCAAAAATAGATTTAAAAAATATATAATCTGCACATCATCTGTAATCTACAGTCATTCAGCTGGACTTGCTCTCTCAGCTCTATGCCCTGTATGATATCTTGATTAAACAGAAAACATTAAGCAGATTAAACAAAGCAGTGGACAGTAAGATCAATTTGGTGCTGAGTGGACCAACTAAAAAATATATAGCAGATTTAATCATCCCCTTAAGCCGGATTGATTGATGTATCTAACTCCATATTAACAATGCTGGCACATTTTGTGCATACAAGATATATACAGAGTTACACTGAATTTATGCAGATCTTGTGGCACAGTGGGTGGAGTTCCTACCTCTGAGCCAGATTGTTAACCTGTAAATCCTTCTACATGTCAATGGCAGGTGGTAAGAGTGGGAGAGATTTCTGGTCATCCATGTGATGGAAAGGAAATTGGAACCTCTACCGTCACTATCCATAGCTCCAGACTACAACATGCATGTAAACTTGAATGTTGCCACAGCAACTTGGGCTCCCTGAGTGAACTGTATCATGGCATTACCACATAGAATCAGGCCATTCAGCCCAACTGACATATGCTCTGCTTGAACCTCTTCCCATCCAATTTCATGTAACCCTAGTAATCTAATCACTTAAAATTGTATGAACAGTGAAACAAGCATTTTTACAGAGTAAAATCAGAGATATAACCGCCATGGGATTCCAAGCTTGAATCAAACTTGCCAAACTATTTGAAAGTTACTCTTGGGTTCAATAAATCTGTGCCTACGGCTTTGAGCAAGATTCCCTCTAAGAATATGAGGGCGTGGGTTGAATTTTAGTCAAGATGTTGGCCAGAGGGAGGGCAAGTTAAAATAAGGCTAGCTCACTTAATCTTCTGATCCTGCTACCTTCTCTTGGTGTCTCAATCTCACTCTGATCTTTTGCGCTAGCATGTGGGAAACTATAGAGCAAGGTCCATCCTTAAATATGTAAATCAGGCTCCAATGGTATTGTCCTGTGCCAGGAGAGTCCCAGGCAAATAAGTGTGGAGACATTTTATTCTACATTTCCTTGTGGGGCAGGGGAGTGCTCCTCTAGGCCTGACAAAAAACCTATAAGGCTTCCATTGCCTGCAGACTCACACCTTCCCCCAAGTCCCCACCAATGGTGTCCAGGGGCTGTTCCCTCCTGACTCTGATCTGCTGCCTGCACTCTCCTCACATCTCCATCCAGATGATCAGGCCAAGATCGGGCAGGAGGATCTGCGAAAATTGACAGTGGCAAGTCTCGGGCATTAAGTTCATCTGGGCCTCCTGGTCGATCCCCGGAGGCTCTGCCCACTATGGTGCTTGAACACCGTCCCACACCCCCCACACCCTCCTACCACTCCACATGCCATTTTAAAACCAAGGCCACCTTCTCAAAAAGAGACAGTGGTGTAAGTGCATCTGCATATAACCACTAGGGCAACACTTCTCTGATGACGAATAGATTAATCATCATTCTTCATCAAACATCAGCACAAGGGACTAAATGAGGAGAGCTCCGATGTGAACAGGGTATCACTGGCAAAGAGCTGCCAGTTGTGGTGCTATTAAGCTGCATGTGTTTGTGGAGGCTCAGTAATCCTGGATGCACTGTGCAGTGCAACAAACAGGCTACACATAACAGAGAAGCATTAGAGGGAATATTGCCTGCCAGTCACTTTGGCAAACTCGGAATGTTCCAGAACAGAGAAAGCAGGTGTTACACACGGCTGGAAATTCCAGCCAGTGTTAGTCATTTCTTCTCCTCGTCCAGACCAGAGGATGCAGACAAGGATAATGATGAAAAGAAACCAGATATTGGAAAAGTAAATCAGGCTGGTGAGACAGCCATGAGAGACTGGAATGTCAGAATGAGACTCAGCATCAGAACTAACAAGGACAGTGAGGCAAACAGCAAATATTAGAGTTGTTAACGCTTGCTTGGAGCCATTGGAGGACACAACAATAATGATATCAACTTATAATGATTTGTTTACTGGTGATAGAAACGTGTGTGTGAAATATTTTACACCTTGTGTTGCTTCACAGACTCACTCCACCTCTACGCTGCTTAACTGGTCTAAACATCTAACTCAAACTGTTGTTGTGTAGTTGGTCCAATGCTTCTTAAAGCTTAAAGATCAGTCCTCCTGCAAAGTTAACACTGGTAATAATTACAAAGTATTTACAGCACAGAAGTAGGCCATTCAGCCCAACTATCCATGCCTGTGTTTATGCTCTGCAGGAGCCTCCACCCACCTTTCTTCATCCAGCTCCATCAGCAATGGCACAAAGATAAACTTTGGCTGCTTTTCTCTGGCACGACATGCTCTGTTCCTCGTGCCCCCGGCTCCCAACACACGGGCCTGATGGTAACACCAAAGTGAACTTGCCAGGTAGACACAGAGCGAAGACGTAGGTTCAAAAACAGTATTACCTGGAAAAACTCAGCAGGTCTGGCAGTATCGGCGGAGAAGAAAAGAGTTGACGTTTCGAGTCCTCATGACCCTTCGCATCGGCGGAGAAGAAAAGAGTTGACGTTTCGATCCTCATGACCCTTCTGTCGAAGGGTCATGAGGACTCGAAATGTCAACTCTTTTCTTCTCCGCCGATGCTGCCAGACCTGCTGAGTTTTTCCAGGTAATTCTGTTTTTGTTTTGGATTTCCAGCATCTGCAGTTTTTTGTTTTTATGAAGACGCAGGTTCTCCTGGCTGTCAGCTTCAGTGATTCCGTCAAATGTACTTTGGGATCTTGCAACCAAGGGCAGGATTTTTCGCTCGGCTTGCGGGCGTGCACCCAACCTGCTCGAGCGTGAAATAGCGCGTGATGGCACTGGGCGCGCGTCCTGGCGTCATCGCGCACTCAACGCGATATTTTGGTGGCTGGGCACGCGCAAGAGTCGGCAGGTGCGCCCGCCGACAATTACGAGGCCTTTTGAGGCCATTGTCGCTGTAATTGCCGGAGACTTTTCACGGCCTGTCCAACGTTAGGGTCGGCGGGCGGGAGAATCGGCCAGGCTGCCTTTGCCTTTTTGAGGAAACCCGCTCCTTCTGATATTTAATTTAAAGAAACCAAAACGTTGGGACAGAGTTTTCATCATCCATATGGGCAGGCGACTGATTCTTATGCGTGGGCGTTTTTTTTTCTTTCTGGCATTTTTAAAATCTTTTATTTATGGGTTTTGGATTCTTCGCCTCCCTGAGCTGGCTCTGTGCCTTCAGGGAGCTTTCAATGTGCGCTTCCACCGCACACCCCCCCACCCCCATACCGCCCCTCCCCCTCCCCCGCGCTGACTTCGGGGCCTGCCCCTCCTCCCGCTCTCCCCCCCCCGCCCCTCCCCCTCCCCCGCGCTGACTTCGGGGCCTGCCCCTCCTCCCGCTCTCCCCCCCCCGCCCCTACTTCGGGGCCTGCCCCTCCTCCCGCTCTCCCCCCGCTCCTCCCCCTCCCCAGCGCTGACTTCAGGGCCTGCCCCTCCTCCCGCTCCCCCCCCGCTCCTCCCCCTCCCCCGCGCTGACTTCGGGGCCTGCCCCACCACCCCCCCAACCCCCCGCCCCTCCCCCTCCCCCGCGCTGACTTCGGGGCCTGCCCCTCCTCCTGCTCCCCCCCACCACCACCACCAAACCCCCGGCGGCACTGGGCATTTCAAGCGCGCCCTTCACACCGGCTGGCCGCTACTTAACCAGCCAGCGTCAAATCGTGGTTGGCGGTCCCGATCCCCGACTCGCCGACGGCGGATTCCCGCCGGACTAAGGCCGGGATTTTCAGGCCCTGCCTCGGCCCGGGTGGCGCCCCGGCCAGAAGCCCGTCGACTTGCAGCGGGGTGGGGGGGATGGGGGCCGGGAGATGGCAGAGGCGGTGGGGCAGTGGGCGGGCGGGCAGTGGGCGGGCGGGCGGTGGGCAGGCGGGCGGTGGGGGGGATTGGGGGGGGGGGTGAAATCCTGCCATGAAAATCCTGCCCCAACTGTCCATGCCCCACTGGTCAGGAACTCGTGGCACTGAGTGTGGCAGCAAAGGTTAATGCAAAAAAGCAGCTGCAGAATAACACCAGCAAATCTTTCAAAACGCTGTGAGACAAAACAAACTGTAACCTTGTGTCACCCTTCTGACTCTGTAGCCTGCTTGCTCAGTTAGGGAAGTAGGAAATAGTGAGTCACTGGTAAAACTTCAGTATGAAATAGCACAACAGTCTGAAGTTCTCAATCCCAATGATGTCCATTGTAACAAAGTGCTGACAAACCTCCTTCCAAAAAAAAAAAAGGACTGAAATGCCTGGTGTACGTCCCGATTAAAAGTCCCAAGATCAAACTAACAATTGCTCGAGTGGCGTGCGGGTCCAGCTTTCTGGGATTGAGGGGGTGGGGTTGGGGGGAAATGGAGTGGTGGTGGGGCTGGCCCCATAGCGGTGGTGGGTGGGGGGGGCCGGGGTGAGGGGCAGTGCTCCAGGCAGGCTTTTGAGTCCCTCCCTGCCCGCCTGGCTTCTGCTGCAGCCACAGGCCAACCTGTGCGCTGAGAACACCCCCCCCCCCCCCGCCACCATCTTCATATTAGTGGCCCAGCTGCTGAATGAATGATTTATCCACAACTTTGTGTTGCAAAGGTCTACGTTCACGTTTCATTCAAAAGTACTCCCAACGATCGGATTGGGTGGGAGGTGCATTCTGAGGAGGGTATTTTACCCCCTGCTGACTGATCCTTTTCTTGAAGAGTTGTACTGATTATTAAGCGGATGATTTTAAACCAATATTTTACAGAAGCTTTCGAATAATTGCTCTCTGCAAATTAAGAGATTGTGATGGGTTCAAGTAATCACAGCCGCATGTTACAAAATGTATCCGTGTATGATTCTACCTGCAAAGAAACACTCGAGAACACTGGAATGAGGAACTGTCGGAGAGTTTCCCACTGTCTTTGAAGATTAAGTGGGAGCAGTGCTTGACACTGAAAAGTGTCTTGATGCTCGAGTACAGTTGGAGTTGAGGCAAACAATGCAAACATGTGATAAACAGCTTACTTTGTGGTCGAACAGGACACATTTTCTGATCGACAGTGTTTTGATGCCTATGCTTGCCATACATGTCCCATTTTAATATGGGCTTCATCCTGCCTTCATTAAAAACAGCACAGACAGGAATTCAGTACAAGCCTGTTAAGCACTCGACTGTGACACCAATGTGAAAATAGGCTCTAACATCTGTAATAGAAGGACAAGGGCAGCAGATGCATGGGAACACTGCCACCTGCAAGATCCCCTCCAGGCCATTCACCATCCTGACTTTTTTTTTTATATTTGTTTATGGGATGTGGGCGTCACTGGTTAGGCCAACATTTATTGCCCGTCCCTAATTGCCCTTGAGAGCTGATTGGTTTGCTGGGCCATATCAAAGGGCATCTAACAGTCAACCACATTGCTGTGGGTCTGGAGTCACATGTAGGTTAGACCAGGCAAGGATGGCAGATTTCCTTCCCTAAAGGACATTAGTGAACCAGATGGGTTTTTATAACAATTGAAATTGGTTTCATGGTTGACATTAGACTTGTAATTCCATATTTTTTATTTAATTCAAATTTCACCATCTGCCATGGTGGGATTTGAACCCAGATCCCCATAGCATTACCCTGGGTACCTGAAGTGCTAGTCCAGTGACAATACCACTACGCCATTACCTCCACCCACTGCACACCTTGGAAATGTATCGCCGTTCCTTTGTTGTTGCTGGGTCAAAACCCTGGAAAACCCTCCCCACCGGTGGGTGTGTCTACATCACATGGACTGCAACGGTTCAAGAAGACAGCTCACCACCATCTTCTCAAGGGCAATTAGGGATGGGCAATAAATGTTAGCCTTGCCAGGGACACTCGCATCTCATGTAAGGATATATTAAAAATAATATATTAAAGGTGTACAATTCCTGTCAGGCGTCACACTTTTATTTCCCGTAGTACATTCCCTGTCACGCTTTCACCATGAGCAATGTCATGGGAGATCTGCCAATTGTGCAGAAAAGGCTCCAAGTTACACCGGTGGCTAATAACCTGGGCCTGTTAATGCACTTAACAAGGATCTTAATCATTGTCTCATAGCGTTGCACACACTAATTATCTTGATTGCTAAAAGCTAAGTGTACAGTCTATCAGACAAAAAGGAAATGCATTAGTTCATCTTTTCCTGTGAGAATCTCATCAAATTACTGATAGGCCAGGCAGCTGATAAATATAGCAGGATATGGTGAAGTAATTCAAGGAATTAATAAGTTCTGCATTTTTATAATAGCTACTAAAAATTCCCCGTCACTGTAATTTCAAATGGTACGTATAGATCTATGTCATGTCATGTGCCCTCTACACAAAGGCAGGCCCTCAGCGCACTGTCTGCTGCTGCTTCATCCTTGGTAGTTTTTGCCAGTTGTGGTTTGCCATTGCCTTTCACTCTCAGGGGCGGGGCGAAAAGCCAGGATGCAAGGGTCCCACATGTGGAACAAACCTATGCTGTCGCTGTTAGTCTGAACCACAGAGTAGCCATCAAACCAACTTAGCTAACCAGGCCCATATATAGGCATGTAGTAAAAATAACTCTTCTAGCATTCAACCAGTATTAAAGGTTAGCTTAACCACCAGCTATAAACTAAATCAGAAGTAGGTGGGCTCAAGCCTCACTACTTGTATACCTGGCCGAGATTAGCAATTCAAGACTATGGGAATGCTGCATTGCTGGAGGTGCTGCCTGATTATACAAATGTTAGTGGCCAAGATTCTTGTTTGTGATTGGAGTATATTGTTTTCATATTTAATGTGGAATTCAATTGTATTATGATCACTATTTTACTATCAGATTACTAATTAACCCTGCCTCATTGCACAATGCTAGTTCGAAAATAGCTTTATCCCTGGTCGGTTCCATAACATATCGTTCCAGGACAGTCATAAAAACAATTCTACAAACTAATCTTCCAGGCCACCTTTGCCAATTTGATTGGTCTGGTCTATGTGAAGATTAAAGTCCCCCTAAATATTGCATTGCCTTTGTTAGAAGCTCTAATAATATCTTGTTTAATGTTCTGTCCAATGGGATAACTGCCATTAGGGGGCCTATAAACTACTCTCATCAGCTTTTTCTGACCCTTGCTATTCCTAATCGCCACCCATGCTGATTCTAACTCCTGATTTTCTGAGTCGAGATCCTTTCTCATTGATGTACTTATATCATCCTTTACTATCAGGGCTACCCCTCCTCCTTTTCCCTTCTGTCTGTCTTTTCAAAATATTGTGTACCCTGGAATATTTATTTCCCAACCTTGATCACTTTGCAACCATGTCTCTGTAATGGCAATTCGATTTAAACCATTTATCTCTATTTGTGGTACTAGTTCATTTATTTCATTGCAGATTCTCCACACGTTCGGATAAAGTGACTTTAATCTTATTTTTTTACTACTATTTCCCACATGGACTTTAGTCTCTGCTGTACTATCACCAAGAAAATCTCTGCCCCTTCCTGTCCCACTCAGCTTGTCTTTACCCACATCGAGATACTTTCCTGTTGCCTCAACTTTTACCTTTGGATTTCTAACCTGAACACTGCTCTCCCGAGTTGGCTTAAAGCCATTTTCTCTAGCCTGACCATATTTGCTTATACTTATACACTCTGTCCCTTCTTGTCACACTCTGGTTACCATTACCCATATTGCTACCCCATTCTATTGCCCTGTCCTTTCTCTTTAGCTTCTCAAATCTCCCCTCACATGAACCGTCACTGCACCACCCATGCTCCCACAACACTATTTAGTTAGAAGCTCTCTCTCTAGTCTTAGGTGTACGACTTGCCTGGACACTTGTCCCAGTGTGGTTCAGGTGAAAAGAATCCCAACTGTACAGCTTCCTCTTTCCCCTGCCAGTGCCCCATGAATTGAAACCCATGTGAACCTCCTTTATTGCTACCTTCTCGATCCCCATATCTGCCTCACACACAGTCACACCCTCCCGTCCCAGATCAAATCAGAAGTACCTACCCTAATCCAGATGTAAAAAACACAGTAAAAACTGGTCCAAATTGGTCTTGTATACTTTAAAATGGAACACCAGTAAGAACTGGGAACTAAGACTACTGGTCTGAACAGTTTTTCCCTTCTGGGAAGGGGTGCGACTGCCTCCTGGAACAAAGTGCCAGGTTACTTTCCCTCTCCCCGATGCACTGCAGTGTCTGTAGCTCAATGACTCTGAGCCAAACTTCTTCGAGCTGCAGATACTTACTGCAGTTATGCTTGCCGTGGATCACACTGGTGTCCATCAGCCTCCACATGCTACAGCTGCAATACACTACCTACCCTGCTATTTAAGTAAGGATATAAACGTATTGGAAGCAATTCAGGGAAGGTTTACCAAATGAGTACCTGGAATGGGCAGGTTGTCTTGTGAGGAAAGGTTGGACAGGCGAGGCTTGTATCTGCTGGAGTTTAGAAAAGTAAGAGGTGACTTGATTGAAACTTACAAGATCCTGAGAGGTCTTGGCAGGGTGGATGTGGAGAGGATGTTTCCTCTTGTGGGATATACTAGAACTAGGGGTCACTGTTTAAAAATAAGGGGTCACCCATTCAAAACGGAGATGAGGCGAAATCTTTTCTCTCAGAGGATCGTGAGCCTCTGGAACTCTCTTCTTGAAAAGGCGATGGAAGGAGAGTCTTTGAATAGTTTTAAGGTAGAGGTAGATAAATTCTTGGTAAGCAAGGGGTTGATAAGTTATTGAGGATAGGCTGGATGCAGATTTGAGGTTATTATCAGATCGGTCTTGAGCTTATTAAATGGTGGCGCATGCTCAAGGGGCCGAATGGCCTACTCCTGCTCCTTGTTCTTTTGTATATTCGTGTCTTTCCTGTGTTTTATTTAACTAATTAAATTTCAAGTTTAGAAGTATAACTACAGAAAAAAGCTGAGTGATAATAAGTAGGTTAACTACAAAATTAATGCAATACTTGTATCTCCCCTGTACTAGTTTAAACTACTGTCCCTGTTTAGAGGAATAAAACCTTAACATTCGCCAACAAATCACCTACTCGCTCACCTAATTAATGCCTTCGAACACTTGCCAGCTACTGGAGGCAGAAAAAAATATAAGCAGTAGCACCTCCTTCTCCTGTGACCCTCCTACCCCTGTGCACAAAATCCCCAAGTTAGCACTCGTTCCTTGTCACATTCAGGCCTCATCGTCTTCACTCTGTGCTCCCATGTTATTAACCACATGATCTTTGCATGGCCCAGAATGGGAACAATTAAAAGCATTTCAATCTTATTCATCCCTGCGTGTAGCCAATTATTAGGGATTTTAAAAAATATCATAATTTATTTTTTTCTTACTATTCCTTTCTCTTTTTCTCTCTCTTAACTATATATTTCCTTCCCTCTCCATTTCTCTTTCTGTACTCGATTTGACTCTAGTTCATTCTTTCCCTCTGTCATTCCTCTGTTTCTTGTTCAATCCTTAAACTCCTTTGGTTAAGGAGATAGGTTGTCGATCCCATAATTAACACCGGACACAAGTGCCCCATTTACCTCACGTTTCCAGCATGTTACACACCAAAAATCATCTGGAGCTGAAGAGGAAACAGTCTAATAGTGCAAACTGTGCTTCAACAAGATCCTGCCAAATATATAATCATTAGCAGGTCTCATCGTAAAAGGTGTTGCGATCTTTCACTTTTAAGAGAGATTTGCAACCCGATTTACACCCACTGAGACAACACTCTTCCACAGATCAGCCAGATGCTGTTCAGTGCCAGCACATTCTTTGTCATTTTTCTAAATTTCAGGTTTCCAGTGTTTTCTTTGACTCTCTGAAAGCCCACTGGTGGCAAAATGCACTTTGGCGCCCACACGAGTCAAAAACTAACATCTAACAGCAAGTATTATCGAGGCTTATTGTGTTGCTTAAATCCTATCACCAAAGCTAACGTTTCCATTGCTAAAGCAGCAGAGGATTCTCTTGTGGGTTTTAACCAGGGGAATGCAGGTGAGCTTTCTCTTTGAGATATCAAAATAGTCCCACACTCTGGTAGGCTATGAAAGATCAGGTTAATTCAGCTTTGGCCGTTGCACATTTCGGATCGTTATGAAGCACAGCATTAAAATCCAACAAGGACAAAGTACATTGCGGTGATCAAGAACTAAGTGCTTTCCTCAATTTGTGAAACTCCCTCTATGTAGATTCATTACAGTATAAACATTTTCAACAGAAGAAAACCCCTCCGGGATCCTTTGTATAATCCCAGCAGCCAGATCAAAGCAGTCTGAGTCTAGCATTCTCTGGCAACCTGCCACCTTTCGAATTAGGGATTTCCTAAATGGGCGGTGGATTGCTGTGTGCGCAAAGCTAGAGTGGACTGCATGTGTTTGGGTCATAGGGTACTCACCTGGGTTGGGTTCTGGAGCTCTTGTAATGGAGTCCTTGATCCTTTCCTGCAGCAGATGTCCACCCCAAATGGCGTCCGGCGCATTACTGCAACACAAAAGGGCACAGATGGGAGTTTAAATCGAGCAGTCCATCTGTAATTCATTATTGGCGGCATTTTTGCATCTGAGTCACAAACCAATGATTTCGAGCCCCACTCCAAAGATTCTTTTCAAGAAGGGAGGGAGGTAGAAAATGGGGAACTATAGGCCAGTTAGCTTGACATCTGTCATGGAGAAGGTGTTAAGAGTTGATCATTAAAGAGGTTATAGCTGGGCACTTAGAAAAACACAAGGTAATCAAGAAGAGTCAGCATGGTTTTGTGAAAGGGAAATCACGTTTAACTAATTTATTAGCGTTCTTTTAAGGAGTAACATGTGCTGTGGATAAAGGGGAGCTTGTAAATGTACTGTACTTGGATTTCCAGAAGGTATTTGACAAGGTGCCATATCAAAGGTAATTATGGAAAATAAAAGCTCATGGTGTCAGGGGTAACATATTATCCTGGACAGAGGATTGGCTGGCTGGCAGAAAACAGAGTATGCATAAATGGGTCTTTGCCTGATTAGCATGATGTGACGAGTGGGGTCACACAGGGGTCTGTGCTGGGACTTCAACTTTTTACAATTTACATCAATGACTTAGATGAGGGGAGCAAAGGCATGGGAGTCAAAGGTTATCGGGGGTAGATGAGAATGTGGAATTCAAAACACAAACAGATCAGCCGTGATCTTATTGAATTGTGGAGCAGGCTCGAGGGGCCAAATGGCTTACTTCTGCTCCTATTTCATATGTTCGTATATCAACATATTTGTGGTATGGGAAGAGAAATGATTACTGCCGTTCAAATATTCATCTGCAAATTAGTGAGTAGCTTTGGATGATGTTTGGTCTTAATCAGAGATGCCCCCAGCAAACAATCGAGACAAATACACATTTACTAAGCGGTCCATAGTTTGCGACTGGTACATATTGTACACCATCTCTTGTGACCCACATCTCCCATGAGGTGTTATGAAACAGTTTAGACAGGACCATTGGTGTCTGCTCGCTGGGTTATAGACTGGGAGTTCTATTGTGAGCTTGGCATTGAGGTGCAGCATCCCAGAACTCTTCCAACAATGGGTGGGATAACACAAACTTTTCATGGGCCAAGTTAAGAGGATAGCAACAACAACAACTTGCATTTATAGACCATCTTTAACTAGTAAAATGGCCAAGGTACTTCACAGGAGCATTCTATAAAAAAAACCATGAGCAGATATTAGGACAGGAGGCCAAGAACCTAGTCAAAGAAGTAGGTTTTAAGGAGCATCTTAAAGATGGAGAAAGAGGTAAAGAGGAGGAGGGAATTCCAGAGCTTAGGACCTACACAACTGAAGGCATGGCCAGCAATGGCAAAAGAATTAAAATCAGAGTGTGCTCAGGAGGTCAGAAGTGGAGGAGATTTCAGAAGAGCATAAGGCCAGAGAGGGTTACAGGGATAGAGAGGAGAGAGGCCATGGTTATTTAATGCAACTGTAGTGTTGGTGTGTGAAACTGTTTTGCTCTACACCAGGACTGCTAATCCAAGGAAAGGGTTAATCAGATTGAAGCCTGCTAACAATATGCTAACAATAACAATATCCCTTTGATTTCTCTTTACATCGTAGAAATGTTAACCTTTAACCTATGCCTGTTAAACAGGGAAGTTTAAATCAATTTGAAGTACCAGTGGGCTATTGAACCAGGGCTGACCTTAAAGCAATGGCTAGTCACTTCAGTAAACCTAATTAAAAGACAAGCCAGTGTATACTGATTGGTTGATAACAAGTGTAGGAAAATGTTAGTTCAGCAAAAGATAAACATCTAAAGATGTGTAATCAGTCATGGAAACCATAGATTGGTGCAAAATGATACTGAATCAAAGGCAGACATAGAACATTTCACTTGTGGAACAATAATTTTATGTAACTAGGGTAAAGGTAAGACAATAAAGCAGGGAAAGTTTACCAGCCTACAGAAAAAGAAACAATTAAAACTAAAATTATTAACAAGAGACAAGATCATTAAAATTCACCTTGTATTTTAGGAACATAAGAATAGGAGAAGGCCATCCAGCCCATCGAGCCTTTCAATGCGATCATGGCTGATCAAACACTCAATGCCTTTTACCCACACTATCCCCATAACCCTTTACATTATTGTTAATCAGTAATCTATCAATCTCTACCTTAAACATACTCAATGTCTGAGCCTCCACAGCTCTCTGGGGTCGAGAATCCCAAAGATTCTTTACGCTCTGAGTAAAGAAATTTCTCCTCATCTCAGTCTCAAGTGGCTTCCCCCTCATTTTGAAATTACGTCCCCTGGTTCTAGACTCCCCAACCAGGGGAAACATCTTACCTGCATCTACCCTGTCTATTCCTTTAATTATTTTATAGGTTTCAATGAGATCACTCCACATTCTTCGAAACTCTAGAGAATACAAGCCCTGTTTGCCCAATCTCTCTTCATAAGACAGTCCCAACAACGCAGGAACAAGTCTGGTGAACCTTCGTTGCACTCCCTCTATGGCAATATTATCCTTTCTGAGATAAGGGGTCCAAAATTGCACCCAGTACTCCAGGTGCGGTCTGACCACACTTCTATACAATTGAAACAAGACTTCACTACTCCTGTACTCAAATCCTCTTGTGATAAAGGCTAACATTTCATTAGCCTTCCTAACTGCCTGCTGCACCTGCATATTAGGTTTAAGTGACTTTTGGACAAGGACACGCAGGTCCCTTTGTACATCCACACTTTCTAATCTATTACCATTTAAGAAATACTCTGCACATCTGTTCCTTCTATCAAAGTGGATAACCTCACATTTTTCCACATTATATTCCATCTGCCACGTTCTTGCCCACTCAATAAATCTGTCCAACTCCTCCTGTAGCAGCTTTGCATCTTCCTCATGACACACATTCCCACCTAGCTTTGTATCATCCGTAAACTTGGAAATGTTACATTTGGTCCCCACATCCAACTCATTGATATATATATTGTGAACAGCGGGGGCCCAAGTACTGATCCTTGTGGTACCCCACTAGTCACAGCCTGCCAATGCTAGAATGATCCATTTATTCCTACTCTCTGTTTTCTGCCTGTTAGCCAATCCTTAATCCATGCCCGTCTATTGTCTCCCATCCCATGTGCTTTTATTTTGGTAATCAACCTCCTGTGGGAGACTTTATCAAAAGCCTTCTGAAAATCCAAGTATACTTTGTCCATCGACTCCCCTTTGTTAATTTTGTAAGTACCATCCTCAGAAAAACTCCAACAAGTTCATCAAACATGATTTCCCATTCGCAAGTCCATGCTGTGCCCAATCAGATCGTGGTTATCGAAGTATCCATCTATCACATCCTTTATAATAGATTCTAGCATTTTCCCTACTACGGAGATGAGGCTAACAGATCTCTAGTTCCCTGTTTTCTCTTTCCCTCACTTCTTAAAAAGCAGGGTGCCATTTGCTACCTTCCAACCTTCAGGAACCATTCCAGAGTCTATAGAATTTTGGAAAATGATCACCAATGCAACCATTATCTCTGTAGCAATCTCATTCAACACTCTGGGATGTAGAATATCAGGGGACTTACCAACTTTCAATCCCATTAATTTCTCCAGTATAACCTTCTCACTTATACTAATCTCCTTCAACTCCTCATTCTCCCTAGTCTCTTGGATCTCTAAATCTGGGAGATTTTCTGTATCTTCCTCAGTGAAAATGGACACAAAGTAATTACTCAACTTCTCTGCCATTTCTCTATTCCCCATTATGAATTCTCCAGATTCTGCCTGTAATGGACCCACATTTGTCTTATCCAAACACTTCCTTTTTAGATACCCAGAGAAGCTTTTACAGTCCATTTTTATGTTTTTTGCTATATTGCATTCATTTTCTATTCTCCCTATCTTTACCAGTTTCTTGGTCTTCCTTAGCTGAATTCTAAAAACCTTCCAATCCTCAGGTTTACAACTACTTCTGGCAACTTTGTAAGCCTTTTCTTTTAATCTTATACAATCCTTAACTTCTTTTGCCAGCCACGGTTGACTGACATTTTTTGGGTTTTTACACTTTAAAGGAATATATAGGTGCTGTAGGCTATGTAATAGTTCTATGTGCAGTCATACCTTTTGATGTATTTTCCCAATTCACTTCAGCCAATTTGTCCCTCATGCCTTCATAATTTCCTTTATTTAACTTTAACACACTTGCTTCAGAGTGAACTACCTCACTTTCAAACATAATGTAAAACTCTTATCATATTGATATCATCCCTAAAGGTTATTTTACAACAAGGTTATTATTAGCCATTTTTCATTACATAATAATAGATCTAAAATAGCCTGCCCTCCAGTCCGCTCCTCAACATACTGCTGTAGAAAACCATCCCTAACACAGTCCAGAAACTCGTCTTCCACAGCATTAGTTCTCAATTGGTTTACCCAGTTTATATGCAGATTGAAGTCACCCTGATTACTGTATTGCCCACGCCACACGCTTCTCTCATCTCCCGATTAATACCATGCCCCACATTACCATTACTATTTGGTGGCCTATAAACAACTCCAACCAATGTCTGCTGCCCTTTGCTGTTTCTTAACTCCACCCAAAAAGATCCCACACATTGTTCTTCCGACCTGAGATCTTCCCTTGCTAACACACTGATCCCATCCCTTATTATCAGCGCAACTCCACCTCCTTTCCCTTCTTGTCTGTCCTTCCTAAATGTCAAATATCCTTGAATATTCAGCTCCCAGTCTTGGTAACCATGCAGCCATGTTTCTGTAATGGTAATTATATCTTACCCATTTACCTCTATTTGTGCCTTTAGTTCATCTACCTTATTGTGAATGCTGCGCACATTCAGGTAGAGTGCCTTTGGTTTTATCTTTTTGACATCATTCCACATTTGAAGCACACTCAATGCTCTATTTGTTTCTCCTGCCTGCTGGTCTCACTACTACTTCCTGGTACCAACTTTACTTCCTTCCAATCTGGGCCACCACTCAGGTTCCCACCCCCCTGACAAGCTAGTTTAAACTCACCCCAACAGCACTAGCAAATCTCCCTGGAATTATATCAGTCCCAGTCCTGTTACAATGTAACCCGTCCAGCTTGTACAGGTCCCACCTGCCCCATATCTGGCCCCAATGCCTCAGAAACCTGATGCCCTCCCTCCTACACCAATTCTCCAGCCACGTATTTAATCGATCAATCCTCCTATTCCTATGCTCACTAGCACGTGGCACTAGGGGTAATCCTGAGATGACTGCTCTTGAGATCCTGCTTTTTAATTTCCTTCCTAACTCCCTGAAATCTGCTTTTCTACCTATTTTCTACCCTCTTCCTACCTATGTCGTTGGCACCAATATGGACCATGACTTCTGTCTGATCCCCCTCCCCCCGAGGGATGCCCTGCAGCTGCTCTGTGACATTCTTGACCCTGGCACCAGAGAGGCAACGCACCATCTTGGAGTCACGTTTATTGCTGCAGAAATGCTCCCCTGAGGACCCATCGCCCTAACTAGCATCCAAAATGGAAAACCGATTAGCAAGCAAGATAGACTCAGGAGACTCCTGCACTACCTGCATGGTTCCCTTAGACTGCCTGATGGTCACCCGTTCCTTCTCTGGCTGTACACTTCTAACCTGCGGTGTGACCACCCCCTAAATGTGCTACCCACATAGTCCTCAGCCTCGCGGATGCACAACAGTGACTCCAGCCGCCGCTCAAGTTCCGAAACCTGGAGCTCAAGCTTGTGCAGCTGGTGACAGTTCCTATGGATGTGTCTGTCCAGGACACATGGTGCATCCATGACTTCACACATACCGCAGGATACACACTCCACTGGGCCGAGCTGACCTGCCATCCTGTAACTCTAAAGACTATTTATTACACACAGAGTAGAATAAATTACTAGTAACAACTTTATTACAATTACGCTAACGTTACCTTATTTTGGTTTACTTTATTTCACTTTGGCTTGATTTAACTTTACTTGCCTATTGCCAGTGTTCCTGACTGAAATCCAAGTAGCTACTTCTTTATAAATGATACGTTTTTCTAGTTTTAAGCTGTTTAAACACACTCCCTAACAGCAACTTCTCACCAACCAATGGCTTTACAGTTTTCCTGTGATGTCACTGCAGGATCTTTCCAAGCTCGGCCCGCTGCCCAGGTAGAGGTGTCCCTCGCTGGCCTGACTGTCTCCGCTCTCGGAAAGTGAGTTAATTTCATATAATTAAGCAATTCAGAAAGGTGTGTGTTTCCACAGAAAAGGAGTCAGAGAAATTTATAAAAATTGGCGGTTTGTTTGGATTTGGCTTGTCTGGCACCCCATCCCCCACCTTCAACATCCACTCCGCCCACCACCGAGCAGCAGTGTGTACCATCTACAAGATGCCCTGCAGAAACTCACCAAGGCTCCTTAGGCAGCACCTTCCAAACCCGTGGCCTCTACCATCTAGAAGGACAAGAGCAGCAGACACATGGGAACACCAGCACCTGGAAGTTCCCCTCCAAGCCACTCACCATCCTGACTTGGAACTAAATCGCCGTTCCTCACTGTCGCCGGGTTAAAATCCTGGAACTGCCTCCCTAACGGCACTGTGGATGTAACTACACCACATGGACTGCAGCGGTTCAAGAAGGCGGCTCACCACCACCCTTCTCAAGGGCAGTTTGGGATGGGCAATAAATTCTGGCCTAGCCAGCGATGCCCACAACCCAGGAATGAATAAAAAAAGCAAAGAAACTGACCTGAACTGTAACATATTTGAATCCCCAACCACCCATCATTAGGCCTGGTAATCAGTAAGTAATTGTATGTTTATGCACCATTACATGTATTGTACGCTTAATAAATCTTCCATGCCTGAAATTCAATGTTTAGAACTTATTAATTTGCAGAGTAAACTAGAAATAAGATCACTTATCCTTAAACACTGAGCTAGTGTAAATGTGGCTTAAATTTGGAGTAAGCATCCAAGGTGGGGGAGGGAGTCTTTACACACAATTTACACTCCGTAAGCTTAGTATTGGTACAAGGCTGAAAAATCTCTGCACTCACACTCAGCTCAGAATCTAACTACAACCTTAACATTAAGACCCACTTTGAGACAACACCAACTTTTATTTATATAGTGTCTGCATATTGTTATATTATTATATTATTCATAAAGAGCAATAGGAACTAATTGCTATGTTAATATATATCCCGGGGTGCCACATTCCCTGTCGCACTGCAGTCCAGTGCCCAGAAACAGTGCTGTGGGTGTACCTACACCACATGGACTGTAGCGGTTCAAGATGGTGGCAGGGATGGGTTAGTAAATGCTGGCCTAGCCAGCAGCCTTCACATTCTGTGAAAGGGTGAAGAAAAATGTATTAGTCTATCAGTACACCAGCCACCTTGAGAACTGAATGAAGCCCCCACATTTTGAGTCTAAAGCGTGATTATTTCTAACGAAGACATAGCAGCACCTTTAACACTCCACAGTAGCAGCACCAACCGACATTTGGCACCCAGTCCCATAAGGAGGTGTTAGAATAGATGGCCGTAAGTCTGATAAAGGAGGTAGGTTTTGAGGAGCATCTTCAAGGGAAAAAGCAAGATAGTGAGGCGGAGAGATGTGGGGAGGGTATTGCCAAAGCTGAGGTCCTAGGCAGCTGATAGCATAGGTACCAATGGTGGAAAGATAAAAGAACGAAAATCAAAGAACTGTTTCTAATTAACTGCCATGTTCCTTTATCTTATGCTTGTTGATCTTTAGCACTGTTGACATTATGAGAGAAGCCGGCCGTGCAAAAGGGAGTGGAATTGTCAGATACAGCTGAAGTGATAAGATTCCTGAGGTTTCTTCTGTTAATAACTGTACCTCTGCTGCTGTTAAATCTGGTCCTTCAAACTCTCTGACTCACTAATCCTTTCGCGGCTGATGTAGCCATAGAAATCTCTGCCTGAACATGACTTCTCATCAAATAAATCCCACAGAAGTGTGAACAAAAACATATGTTAATCCATCATAATTTTGTAACTTTTTTTTAAAAAAGAAACCCATATGTCAAGATTGGCTCCTTGATGCTCTGTTGCTACCTACGAAAATGCTATTCTTTCTTGGAAAAGTTACAAGTAGTTTAAAAAGACTTGGGTTATGGGCGTTAGACCACTTGGAAAGTTGTTTGACTAAATATATGATCTGTCCGGTGGTCGTGAAAAGCGCAATATAAATGCAAGTCTTTTTCTTTCAAGCGTTTCATTGCAGTCAGTTTTTGAAAGGGAGGTGAGGGGGCAGGGGGTGGTGAAAAATACTGAGAGACCCTTGTTCAGTCACTAACACTGCTGCACTACATACAACACTGTGGAGTGATGTGCTGAGACCACAAAGAATGCAAACAGATTGCAATGCTCATAACTGCTTTTGTGAAACAATTGTGCTTCTTTTCTGTAAAATGCACCAGCGTTAGTTAAACAGGGATGAAGAAACATGTTATTCTCCTTGGAGGAGGTAATGGAGTGATTTAATAGAGTTGTTCAAAATGATGAGGGGTGTTGATAGAGTAACTAAGGAGAAACTGTTTCCACTGACAGGGGGTTTGGTAACCAGAGGACACACATTTAACATCATGTAATTAGCCATAGTGCTTGAGAGACCATAGGCATCTCTCTCTGTTACAGAGAGACAAGTGGTTGTATAGCTTGAGGGGCACCACTCCACAAGTGATTAAAAAACGGAGGAAACAGGTCTCCCCAGTCTGCCTCAGCCCGAGCCAGAATTGAACCCACAACCACTGGCATCCTTTTGCACTACACTCTAGACTTGAGTATTGCTGAGAAAAGAGACATGTCTAGGTTTTTTGTCCTGCACTCATCAGGAAACTTTTCAAAAATGCCATTATAAGGGGAAAACAACAATTTATACCGTATGTGAAGAGACTGCAGAGTGGTTGGCCATGGATAATGCACCAGTGATAGTGACTGACAGTTAACTGCCAAGCATTGTTAACTGTTTGAAAGTTTAAGCAGGTAACTTCACCCTGATTAGTCAAGGCATTTCCCTGAGGAATAAGTCAGTGGATGGCTGTCACTTATTTTGTTTAGCTGAAACAGGCACAATGTGTGCGCATGTTCTCTCTGCAAAGAACAGGGCCCTGTGTATTAATATATGCAGCTTCCAGCATACGCAAATGCACCACACTGCAAGCCCAACTGATAATCTTAAACTGGTCGTCAGCGTAATTCTTAGCACACAGAGGATTATTTGGCAAATGTCCAATCGTGGAATCACATCTAATGTTGGATATCTAATGTTTTGTGAGCACAGCTTGGTCGGGTACAGTGGCTGAGCTGTAGTATACAAGAGAGAAACAGAGGGACAGAAACTGGGATGAGCTGAGGGGAGGTTGCATCATTCTGCATGGTAAAGGAACTGGTCCCTGTAAGCATTATCTTTGCAAACTAGTCCGGAGCATGAGAAACAAATGTTCAATTAAAATAAAACATCGGTTCCACTCGTAACCCTCTGTGACGCTGCATTATCCGAAAATCTCTCTGAGCATTTAAACACGTTTGTCCACTACCTTAGGATCTCATTGTGATCGACTCTGATTGCAATATTCCATGTTTATATTCTGCAATAGAATTGTTTGCTTAAAGGCAGGAATGATGGAGTTGACGTGCCACGCACAAAATTAAAGACAGGGGTTGCGAGGGAGTTGTCATCTTGGCCACCTTTTGCACCCGCGAATTTTTTGTTCATATAATCATCTGGAATAACTGCTGTTTGTGTTTTCACCCCAGTTTCCAAGTAGTGACTGCAGCTCAAAGACAAAAACAGAATTACCTGGAAAAACTCAGCAGCTCTGGCAGCATCGGCGGAGAAGAAAAGAGTTGACGTTTCGAGTCCTCATGATCCTTCGACAGAACTTGAGTTCGAGTCCAGGAAAGAGTTGAAATATAAGCTGGTTTAAGGTGTGTGTGTGTGGGGGGGCGGAGAGAGAGAGAGAGAGAGAGGTGGAGGGGGTTGGTGTGGTTGTAGGGACAAACAAGCAGTGATAGAAGCAGATCATCAAAAGATGTCAACAACAATAGAACAAAAGAACACAGGTGTTAAAGTTAAAGTTGGTGATATTATCTAAACGAATGTGCTAATTAAGAATGGATGGTAGGGCACTCAAGGTATAGCTCTAGTGGGGGTGGGGAAAGCATAAAAGATTTTTAAAAATTTTTCTAAAAATAATGGAAATAGGTGGGAAAAGGAAAATCTATATAATTTATTGGGAAAGAAAAGGAAGGGGGAAACAGAAAGGGGGTGGGGATGGGGGACGGAGCTCACGACCTAAAGTTGTTGAACTCAATATTCAGTCCGGATGGCTGTAAAGTGCCTAGTCGGAAGATGAGGTGTTGTTCCTCCAGTTTGCGTTGGGCTTCACTGGAACAATGCAGCAAGCCAAGGACAGACATGTGGGCAAGAGAGCAGGGTGGAGTGTTAAAATGGCAAGCGACAGGGAGGTTTGGGTCATTCGTGCGGACAGACCGCAGGCGTTCTGCAAAGCGGTCGCCCAGTTTACGTTTGGTCTCTCCAATGTTGAGGAGACCGCATTGGGAGCAACGGATGCAATGGACTGCATCAGTGACTGCGGCTCCTGGACTAGCAATTACTATAGCTGCACCCAATAGCGTTGTTGATTATCCAGCACCTAAGAGGTGCTCCAGCATATCTTAAAAGTCGGTGTGGAAGAATCAGCAGAAACTACGCTGAGCTCGACTAATTAAATTGTGAATCTTGGGGAGAGGGAAAGAGAGAGGGACCAATTCCTGAGGTGGTACAGTCAATTTGGGCACGGAGGATTGGGCGGTAGAAAGAAGTGGGGAGGGTGTGTATCTTCAGCAGCAGCAGACGAACAGCGGTATCTGGGCTTCCATTGTCCTGCGCAAAAACATTGCTTAAAAAAAAAAGCCAACAGGAGCAAGAAATTCCATTGTTCAGCAGGAATAATAAGCTTTCAAAAAAAATCCATTCCAGGCCCATTCCAGTGACCTTTAGAACAGATTTATTGTGATATCGTATTCCGAGTTCACCAAACCCATCTTTGCATACTACAACTATTGTGCCACCGTTAAAATGATTCCGTTCAGCCAACACTGTTGGCTGTGTCCCCCCCCCCCCCCCCCACCAACTCCAGCTCTGCTCACGACAACACTCGCACTTCAGTCATGCCTTCAACCTCATCAAAATATCCCAAAGTCCGTCCCAAGGACTAACATTACGGCCAGGGTTTTACAGCCCCTCCTGCCCGGTAGGATATTACAGTCCCGTCAAACCGCGTGGAGATTTAAATGGCTCCCTACATCCGCTGTGGCGTGGGGGGTGTAAAACCCGTCTGCTGTGGGGGTGGGGGGTGTAAAATCTGTCCACTGTGGGGGTGGGGGGTGTAAAATCTGTCCACTGTGGGGGTGGGGGGTGTAAAATCTGTCCGCTGTGGGAGTGGGGGGTGTAAAATCTGTCTGCTGTGGGGGTGGGGGTGTAAAATCCGTCTGCTGTGGGGGTGGGGGTATAAAACCCATCTGCTGTGGGGGTGGGGGTGTAAAACCCGTCCACTGTGGGGGTGGGGGTGTAAAATCTGTCTGCTGTGGGGGTGGGGGGTGTAAAATCTGTCTGCTGTGGGGGTGGGGGTGTAAAACCCATCTGCTGTGGGGGTGGGGGTGTAAAACCCGTCCACTGTGGGGGTGGGGGGGTGTAAAATCTGTCCACTGTGGGGGTGGGGGGTGTAAAATCTGTCTGCTGTGGGGGTGGGGGTGTAAAACCCGTCTGCTGTGGGGGTGGGGGTGTTAAACCCGTCTGCTGTGGGGGTGGGGGTGTAAAATCCGTCTGCTGTGGGGGTGGGGGTGTAAAACCCGTCTGCTGTGGGGGTGGGGGCGTATAATCTGTCTGCTGTGGGGGTGGGGGGTTTAAAATCTGTCCGCTGTGGGGGTGGGGGGTGTAAAATCTGTCCGCTGTGGGGGTGGGAGTGTAAAATCTGTCTGCTGTGGGGGTGGGGGGTGTAAAATCTGTCTGCTGTGGGGGTGGGGGTGTAAAACCCGTCTGCTGTGGGGGTGGGGGGTGTAAAATCCTGGACCAGGAAATAGTTCTGCACACAAAGGGTGGTAGAGGTTTGGAACTCTCCTCCACAAATGGCAATTGATACTTGGTTAATTGTAAATTTTAAATTTGGGATGGATAAGATTTTTTTGTGATCCAAAGTTGTTAAGGGATAGGTGGGGTTGGTGGGGGGGAGGGTGGCGCAAAGGCAGGGCATGTGCAGTTAGACTGCAGATCTCATTGAGTGGCAGAATAGGCTCGAGTGGCTAAATGGCCTCTTCCTGTTCCTGTGTTCACAGGAGCGTTAACAGGTAGAATTTGGCGCCGAGCCAGGTGAGGAGGGTATTAGGACAGAGGTAGTTTTTTTTTAAGGGGTATCTTAAAGGCGAAGGGAGAGGTAAACAGGCAGAAAGGTTGAGGGAGAGAATTCCAGAGCTTACGCCTTAGATAGCTGAAGGCACAGCCGACAATGGTGGAGCGAAGGAAACCGGATGTGCGCAAGAAGCTGGAATTGGATGAAGGCAGAGTTCACAAAGGATGGTACGGCTGGAGAAGGCCACATGCCACTGAAAGAGACAGTCGCGGGGGGTGGGGGAGATTTATGACTTCCGCCTGAAACTGGCACAATGTTGGCTGAGAAACTGTGACACCCGGAGCCAATGTGGTATAGTTGGGTGTAGCCAGTGAGCCACAGGGATGGAATGGGCAATGGTGAGAGGACCAGAAATCATCTGAGCACCCACACTGAGTCGGCCTGTGGGGTCGATCTTGGAATATATGGGGTGAGGGGGCGGGGAGGGGGGGTGGGGGGTGTTGGTGAGGCGTGGGGGCTGAGGGGAAACATTCTCAGGAGTGGGGGCAACGAAATCTTGCACCGGCCAGCAGCAGGAAGCAGGAGGTGGGCGCGACTGGAGCGGAAATCTCCGTCTAAAAAGCCGGCACTGACACAGGTCCGGAGGATCGAAAAGCCTCCAGCAATTGGGATCTATAATTGGAAACACTGAAAATAGTTTACAACATATAAAATATGCTCAAGTCACGAAGACCACTGAGAGTCTGACTGGAATTCGGCGACAGGTATTGTTGTTGCCACAGCTCACGCCTGCGGTGGTGAAATTCTGATATGCCCAGGAGATGGACAAATTTGCCCAGGCCCAAATATAATTGCACACGACGCCTTGATCCACACCTCCATTTATTATTTATGATTTTACCTTCCAAACAAGCCCAGAGGACAGTGGTATCGTGGTAATGTTACAGGGGCTAGTAATTCAGAGGCCTGGATTAGTGTTTTGGAGACTGGGGCCTGAAGTTTTCCCTCGTCGGGCACAATCGGCAGGCCCAGGGGTGGTCGGGAAACAGCCCCCCCCCGCTACCCCCCCCCCCACCCCCCCCGACTGCGATGGGCCCACGGCCACCAATTTACGTTGGCTGGCCAATCAAGGCCCGCCCAGCGTGAAACACGTCTTCCCAGTGGTCAGGAAAGGCCGAGGTGGGGGCCTGTCAGGCAGCAGGTCCAGCGGGGACCCAGTAGGTGCTTTAAAAACCGGCAGAAGCAGCTCCCTGAAGGCTGCCAGGGGAGACCCTTTCTGTGGTCCGGAGGACTGAAGCAATGAGCTCACCAGCAGAGCTGCAGGCGTCAAGCGGGAGGGCAGGTCAGGTGGGCACTTGCCCCCCCCACCCCCACCCCATTTGTTGGACAATTGCCTGGCAGTCCTTGTGGAGGAGGTGGGTGTCAGGTGGGACACCCTCATTCCCAGGGGTGGCAGGACCAAAAAAGCTTGCGAGGAGGCGGCAGCCAGGATCAGCAGCCTCGATGTCGTGAGGGGCACATGGGCGCAGTGCCACACAAGGGTCAATGGCCTGCTGCACTGGGCAAGGGTGAGTACCATGTTGGCATGGATCAGTGTGGAGAAGTGTTAAGGTTTAGCCGTCAGCAACCACCCCCCCCACCACCCCGTGGAGCTCGGGGGCGTTAGAGTCTGAGTGCCAGCTGCCAACGATGCCGGAGCTGGCCAAGGGGGTGAGCCCTGGCTGCTTGGACTGAGTGTTTTGCGGCTCGAGGGCCACGACTCCGATGTGCCCTGCCAGGTGCTCCTCAGGTGGGGTTGGCCAGGCTGCAATGACGCTGCAGGTACAGAGTGGATTAATCCATGCTCCTCTCTCCTTTCAGGAGAAGAGGAGCCATAATAACATGGAGAAGTCGTGGACAAGCAGAGGCCGCCCGCCAAACCTCCTAATCATAACCAGGTACGAAATGGAGGCTTTGGAGCTGGAGAGCTGCCACCCACCGTGTTCAGCTGGTTGTGGGGAGGTATGGGTCTCTGACAAAGGTAAGAGTACAGCGCACAGAGGTGAACATGTCAGATTGTGCAAACTCTCTTGTGTAGTCTCAACATTAATGGGAGCCTTAAACCTGGAGTCCCCATTGATCATTGAAAGACAATGGCATCATGATGCAGATCTCCATTGTCTCACCAGGGTGCCTGGCACAGTGACAGGGTGATAACTTAAACTAATGACATGTGGTTGTTCCCGCTTAGACTCGCCAGCACGCACTCATTCACAGGACCTTGGAGAGCCACCCCTGACACCAGAGGATCATCAGGCTTCAGATGCACCTGCATCACACCCGCTCTCTGAACCAGGCACCAGTGCAGATACCAGCAACTCGGTGGGTGTTAGATTGTCGGCTAGAATGTCGGTGCAGAGCGATGAGGGCACTTCACTTGAGGAGCAGGCAGAGGTAGAGAGTGCCCAGGGAGCCAGCAGTCGGAGGACTGCAGGAGACTAGAACGATGCTGAATCGAAGGCAGATGATGAGCCTCTGGAATCGTCCATTAGATGCTGGATGTCCAGCGGTATGTGGAGGACCTGACAGATCCATGAGGGTCTGCGTGCCATGGTCTCCGTTGTGGAGGAGTCCATTCAGAGCATGAGCACTGCATTGACCCTCATGACCGAGCGCACTGCCTCCTCCATGGAGAGAGGGTGCCTGTCATTGGAGAGGCAGTTCCAAGGACAGAATCAGGGATTCCTGGGGTTGCGCTCGGACCTGCAAACCCTCACACAGGCAGTGACCTCAGCTGGTCAGTGCCAGTGTGAGAGATGGATTGGGCACCCAGTATCCCAGTTAGGAGCCCGTGCATCAATGGAGAGCAGGGAGGTCCAGAGTGACCTCACGTTGGCACACAACCTACTTGCAGTCTCTGCAGGCTCCTCTCAGGGCGTTCTGGATGATGGCAGCAGCTCCTTTGCCCATCCACCAGTGACCGTGGCATCGGATGAGGCTGCGGTGACTGGGGAGATCCCAGCTGTGGCACTGGCCACTCCCTCCCAGGCGGGGCCAGCACAGGCTCCACTGGCCAGAGGATGACCGCCAAGGTCATCAAGGCCAACAAGACAGCAGAGACAACGGGCTGTCTCCGATGCTGCTGCTAATGAGGTGCGGGGGTGGGGGCACCAAGACACTGCACTCACAAACACAAGTTTAAGGCACCATGAGCACAAGACGGATTGGGGACTGGTCATAGGTGATCTTCTGTCCTGCCATCTTTTGTTTATATGTTTACTGGTGCAGGCATTAACACCAGGCATGGTAATGTTCATTTGTTACGAGTGTCAAAATTATATAAATTTTGCTTTTGTCTTTATGGCCTGAGTATGCCTCACAATTTTTTTGGTGCAGGGTACACCAGTGTGTAATGCTGGATGTAAGTGGCTCTAAACTTTATTGCACAGGTTCAAAAGAAAGGGTCATTTCAGACATCCTAGATAGAGGTGGCACACCAGCATGAGGTGGAAGCAGATCTTTGGCAGTCTTGCTGAAGGGTCGTTGGAGCAAGGTGTCCCTGGCCCCCTGAAGGATACAGAGGTCTGCCTCCAAACCATCTGCGTTCTCTTCACCGTACTCCTCTTCTGACTCACTACTGCATTCATCCTATGTGGCCTGTGGAGCTGCATCAAGATCCTCTTCCTCCAGTGGGTCCCCCCTTGCCAGTGCCAGATTGTGGAGAGTGCAGCATGCAACCACTACCAGTGACACCCACTCTGGGGGGTATTGTAGCGCTCCCCCCGAATGGTCCAGATATCGGAAGTGCATCTTCAGAAAACCAATGGGCCTCTCTATCACCGCCCTTGTGGTGGCATGAATCCTATTATGATGCTGCTCTGCCTCTGTTCCTGGGTGACCGTGAGGCGTCATGAGCCACCTTTTCAATGGATAGCCCTTGTCACCCAGCAGCCATCCATCCAGTCGGGCTGGAGCATAAAAGAGCCCCAGCACCTGGGAGTTTCTGAGGATATAAGCGTCATGACAGCTGCCAGGAAAACTTGCAGAATCTGCATTTTGTGGTCACAAACTAACTGCACGTTCATCGAATGGAATCCCTTCCTGTTGACGAAGACACCCGGCTGACCCGCTGGTGCCTTGATGGCCACATGTGTACAGTCAATTGCACCCTGGATGGGGGGCAACCCAGCAATTGTTGCAAAGCTTCTGGCTCGCTCAGCCTGGCTGGCCTCATCCAAACAAAAATGAATAAATGTCATTACCCACCTGAACAGAGCTTCTGTCACCAGCTTGATGCAACTGTGGGCAGCTGATTGTGGAGTGTCCCAAAGATCCCCCACTGACACCTGGAAAGAGCTGGAGGCATAGAAGTTGAGGGCCACTGTGACCTCCAGAGCCACCGACATGGGGTGTCCACCCACACAGCTGGGGGTAATCTCAGGCCCGATCATTTGACAAATGAAGGCCACAGTCACCCTAGAGAGGTGGAGCCTCCTTCGGCATTGCACCTTGGACATATTGAGGTAGCTGCATCACTGCCTGTAAACTGTGACAGCAGGATAGTGGCATCTTCTGCAGCCCCTTATGCCAGGACTACCTGCTGGCCCTGTGCCCCTTGTGCCTGCGCCTCTCCTTCAACAGGTTGCTCCCCTGGAAGCTGCATTGGGACACCTGGTCTCCTCTCCCTTCTGCCCCTCTCTTCCTCCTCAGAGGAGGAGGTGCCACCAGGAGAAGCCAAAATCCCCATTACCAGGGTAATAGAAGGCTGTCTAATACCTGGAAGGGTCCACATGGTCAAAATCCTCAGGAGGCCTTACAGACACCAATAAGTCCAGAAATGAAGACGGGAAATGCTAAGAATGAAGCTTGGAGCCAAGGTGAAGCTATCAAGTTCAAATAAGCAACCAGTAGCAAACTATCTCCTAAACTCCTCACTACTCTCACTGGCAATGCTGCTGGCCCTTTTTATTCCACCCTTGGATGAGGTTTTGCAAAAAGCGGCTGCCCACCTTCCCGTTTTTCCCCTGCGATGGGTGTAAAATCGCACAGGCAACGTAAAATCGCAAACAGCGGCCTTTTTAATGGCCTTAAGTGGCCTTTTAATTGATGGCATCCGCGGCTCTAGACACCCATGCGTGACCACTGACCTGACAATTGCTCGCATGCAGGGTGACATTGGGACGCTCGCCCAATGTCATCTCGCGCAATTTTACACCCAATTGAGTCAGGCGTACACTCACCCACGAGATGTAAAATTCACCCCTTGAGTTCAAATCTCACCATGGCAACTAAAACAAAATAGCTTGTCTCATTAATAATAATCGTGAAACTACTGGATTGGGTAAAACCCATCTGGTTCAACTAATTTTCTTCAGTGAGAGCAATCTGCCATCCTTTCCTGGTCTGGACTACACATGAGGAAAGGATGCTGACTGGTCTTTCCTCATGCAGTATAAATTGTTGCTCCCTTTGAAATTTGGCATTCTTGCATCTGTCCTGATGAGTGCAAGACGAAAAGCTTTGATGGCACGTCTCTTTTTTCAGAAATACTCAAGTTCTGTACTATCAAGTGACTACTTTTGAAATGTAATCACTGTTTAAATGTAGGAAACACAGCAGCCAATCTGTGCACAGCAAGATCCCACAAAAAAAAATGTGATCATGACCATACCATCTGTCCTAGTGATATTGTTTGAGGAAAAATATTGGCCAGATACCCTGGGAGAATTTCCCTCCTCTTCTTTGACATAGTGCCGTGAGATATTTTACATCCATTGAGGACAGCCAGGGCGCCTCAGTTTAATGTCTCATCCAAAAGACATCATCTCTGACAGTGCAGCACTCCCTCAGTACTGCAGTGGAATGTCGACCTAGATTCAGCTCTCAAGTCTCTGGAGTTGGGCTGCTTAATTCATAGTTGTTCATACTCACTGGAGCTTTGTGGGATGTAATGAGTTTAATTCTGCAAACTGCCACACAAAATCTTTAATCACATCAGACTATTCCTAGCCCATCCCATATGTTCTACCAGAATCTTGGGAAATCAAAACAGGATGTGTCCTGCCACACAGAAAGGCTAAATCCCTTGCTTGCCTTGTTTGAAGCTTGAGAATATTATTATTCTGTAATCAACCTTTGTCTCAGTGACCGTGTATGTACTGGGATTATCTGAGAAAATGAGTTAGAGTACTAATAGCACATCAGATCCAGAACAAATCCTCTTGGCAGTTTTATAAAGGATGCCTTGCCAGTAGCATGACTGCATGAGAATCGAGCTTCAACCATGGAAGCTTTTTACAATTTGTGTAGAGTGCGAGGAAAAATTGATCATAAAAAAAATGTTGACTGAACCACACGGGTAAGTGGAGTGAGGCCACAAGGTAACAAAAGATACAGAAGCATCTTTAGCTTAGGGATAGAGTTGGTCTTGGTCAAATTGTGAAGCAATGAATAGTCGTTTGGTACTTGAGTATTGCTGAAAAAAAGAGACTTTTTGTGCACTCAACAGGACAATTTGATTGTCCTGAATAGTGCAAGAGGAAAAGCTTTGACAAAAAAAAATCACTTTTATTCAGCAACACCCAAACAATGAATATTATTTATTTATGGATAAGACCTGTGCTCATTCATGTACAGAAACACCGTGACATCTTAGTGCTTTTACAGCCAATGAAGAACTTCAGATGTTCCAGTCCTAGCCACTGCAGCTTCTAGCTGACGACCAATCAGATTAGCTGGCAGCTCTCGGAGGCGGGACTTCCTCCCAAGTGAGGGGCAGAAATCTGATCCCCAGTCAATTAACACTATTTGGGAATGTTAACTGTGTTCGTCACCAAATCCTCAGATGGCGAGAAGGGAAACTCTGCCAACTGAAAAATCTTAGCCGTAAGATTCTGGGGGGGGGAGGGGGTGGGGCAGATGCTGAGAGAATGTTTCCTTTTTGTGGGGTTATCTGGAACTAGGGGCACAGTTTAAAAATAAGGGATATCCTATTGAAGTCAGAGCTGAGGAGGAATTTCTTCTCTCAGAGGGTCACCAGTCTTTGGAATATAGCCACCAGTCTTTGAGTCATTGAATATATTCAAGGCTGAGTTGGACAGAATCGCACCTAACAGTAGCTGTTTAGTTTTGGGTTCTGCAAGCATGGTCTGCTTTCTCCAATGGCGACGCCTCGGCCAGTCAGAGTTGACTTGCCAAATAGTCAGCACCCATTCCTCCCGTAGTATAAATTGTTGCGACCCTTTCAAATTTGGCATTCTTGCATTTGTCCTGATGATTGCAAGAAGTAAAGCTTCAGCAACATGCATCGCTTCAGTCCTTCAAAACAGTCAATACTTCATTTACTGCAAAGTGCTTTGAGACCTCCGGTGTTCATGAAAAGTGCTATTTGAATGCAAGTGTTTCAAGAGAAACGAACATCATCTATATTCTATAAGGGTCAGCAGTACCCCTCCTCCCACTAGAGCACTGAAGACAAGCATCTCCACCACTGATACACTTCAGTAAGATTGATGTCATTGTGCTGTGCATAAGTAACATGAAGAGAAAAGCTTTGCCAAACATTTATTCATGAATGTGATGGCCCTTTAAATACAGACTAACATTTAACGAGGAATGCAAATTTGAACTTTTTCAGCTCGTTAACACACAGTCAGGAAGCCCCTGGAATCTTGATCGGGGAAATTAATGTGGATATCAATAAACATCAAGGCTGCAAAGGCAATTGTGCCCGAGGCACTCAGACGTTGAGAATATAATGAAGTTCATGTCAATCTTACAGGAGTAATATCTGATTTTGAAACTTGGGACTAATGTGTTACCATTTGACTGCAGAGTAATTTATTACAGAATCTCACATGAAAAGGTCAGGATAAATTGAATCAATTTCTTTTAAATTGCAAAGATAATACAACCAGGCACATTAATAATTAATATATTACAAGATGTGACCATTTACTCTAGATTTTGTGAAATCTCACCAAGCCTCCTTCAACAGCACCTTCCAAACCTGTGACCTTTACCATCTAGAAGGACAAGGGCAGCAGGCACAAGGGAGCACCACCGCCTGCAAATTACCTTCCAAGCCACACATCATCTTGACTTGGAGCTATGTCACTGCCGCTGGGTCAAAGTGCTGGATCTCCCTCCCTAACAGTACTCCAACGACACCTACACCACATGAGCTGCAGCAGTTCAAGAGTGAGGCTCACCACGATCTCCACAGGGGCAGTTAGGGGTGGGCAATGAATGGGGGTCTTGCCAGCGATGCCCGCATCCCATGAACAGGTAAAAAAAAATGAGTTTTTCAGTGTTTTCAGACTGTAAGACCATTGAACCACTGATATGACCTTTTAAGTATTTTGTTTTGCGCTGCAGATATTGTAACTGATTACTACGCCAGCAGTATCCATTTAGGATTCATTCCAAACAAAGCAGACAATTTCATGCAGCGAGGGCAATTAAGGAATGTCTGGTGGGTCCTAAAAATGATTTGAAACAATGGTGCTTCAGCCTCTGAGAGATGTTAAGGCTCATGTAATGAGGGCAATCTAGATGGGGCAGTGCTGGAAGATTTCCTAGTTACACTGTTCGCAGTTTATGTTTGATGAGTTCTTTCATTAGCCCCTCCGAGTGGTTCATATTGGTAATTATCTTCTGACCCTTCTGAGCAAAATGATTGTTTAATAGCTCTGGCGATTAGTCTATTTCAGAAACTATTACTCATCATTTGTAAGCCAATTCTAATAGCAAATTTAACTGAGGTGTTTACTATTACAAAAGAGATTTGATGAGGCGGGCATCATGAGGAGTCATCAACTTCAGACGGTTGCTAACAAAGTAAGAAGAGAGGCTTAGTTGGACCACAGAATGCTTTACCGCTCTGTTGAGGCTGAGATACAGGATCTTTTAAGGGGAAAACTGATAAATATTTGAAACAGAGGAATGTTCTAGGCAATGGGGAGACAACAATGGGGTGAGAATGATGTTGGATTGCTTTAGCAAAAATCTAGCATTGACTTGATGGGTCAAATGGCCTCCCTCTATGCAGTAAAGCTCTAAGGTTCCAGCCTGCATTTCAGTATATTGATTACAGTATTGGTTTAATTCACCTGGAGTTTCTTTCAGACTACCTGTCCAGAATAGTGATTTCATAAAACAGTCACAATATGTAAATTATCTTTTGTTTTAGCGATGCCTTCGTTTATAAGTGTGATTGTATTAACAGCTACAGTCATCCTATCTATGAGTTTGTACAGTTTTGCATATTAAAAGAAAGGCTAGCATTATGCAGTATCTTTCATGACTTCAGGGTGTCCTTTACAGCTTGTGAAGAGTGGTTACTGTGATAATGTAAATAAAATAAAATACACTTTCCTAAAAGTAAAATCCAACACAGCCCTTTTTTTGGTATTTAGATCCACACACTGGGAGTCCCCACATACAATGCACCAAAAAGCTCATACTTAGCAACGTCCTCAGTACTTGAATACTTCTGCTAGCTGTCAGCCCTGTGAAAGGTGATATGTATCAAGAACACAGCACATAGAGAGAAATACTGTTTAAACAATCCATTTGGCTGATTGTTAATGGCCCACTAGTCAAAACAGACTGAGTGACATTTAACTAACAAGCCCAACTGGAACGCCACTCTTCAGCCCTTCTGTTTCTAAACACTGATTTCTTTTTTAAAAAAGTAAAAGCTGGAAAAATGATTAATCATTATCTGCTGTGAACTTAATGACTTTTATTGTCTCCACTAAGGTTGTGGAGTGGTGCACCATGTTACTCCCTTATCAACTACATTGTTAATGTTTGTCAATGTCATTCGTAAGGTTAAGAGAAACAGGTGATGGGTATTAATTCTCTTTGAGCATATAAATAGGGGATAACCGGGACACTGAGTTGAGTGGGAAGTGAGCTGCGAAATTGAACAAGTCAATAAACTCAGAAGAGAAAAGTTCTGTGTCTTGGTTTCGGCTTTGCCAACTGGCTCGGATCCTGTTAACACTCCACACATTGATCATTTCTACACTCATTGCAGAGGCTGCATGGCATCTACATTTAACATCCTCCGCACCAGTTTCCCCAGTGACAACCAGGTGAACAGAGCAGAGGGACACATTGATCTGCATGGGCCTTTGGGCCAGGGATAAATTGATCAGTGGAACTTTTTCATGCATCCAATGACTCCTTACCTGAAGAGTCCTGTGTACCTCCCTGGCCCCGAGAACTACATTTGTTTGGGCAAGTCACACTTTGCACAAGAATACAAAAGATTTTTCGGGTTTTGGGACTTCCTCAAGCAGCCTTCATCACAGGGGTGGCATTGGCTGCATGCTTGCCCCCTTTTTTATTGCTCCTCCAAGTTTACCAAGTGCCAATTTTGGTAAATCGAGAGGAAAACCACAGCTCCTCCTCATTTCGGAAACAGGGATGGCGACAGGTTCAGTCAGGTTTCTGCCATTTCCAATTTATCACAAGGCGTTAATTGCTGTCAAAGCGACAGTGCAGAATGTTTCCTTTCTGAATGCCTGTCTCTGTTAAAGGAAATGGATGCCACAGTTTGTACAAACCCAGCCAGGGTCTTAGGTGGTTCACGTGCTGTACGTGCTGTACTAGGATACTGATTAATTGGTTGTGTTATAGCTTGTCCAAAGACAATGATGGTAGCAGTGAACTGAAGATGAATTTTTAATTCCAGTTGACAATTTTCTGGTCTACTACAGAATTAAAGGCAAATTAAAGCTCCTATTTTTTCAATCTCCCCTCCTCCCCATTGCATCACACCGTCCATCAGCTCAAATACCTGCTCACTTCACTAACCTGGCATTTCCATTATCCGCTACTCTAACCTATGACACTCACATACCTTACAACTAACACTAGCGGATAGGTTTCGGCAGAGACAGATGAAATCCTTCCGTTGTTGAATTTGCTGAAACATTCGTAGCTGGGAAAGGGTGTTCTATCCATTGAAGTAAATGATCATAGGAAGAGGAGCAGGCCATTCAGTCCCTCAAGCCTGTTCCACCATTCAATTGGTTGACCTGTATCTTAACTCCATCCTTATTTGAAAATAACCCAGGAAATCTCAATTAACGATTGCCTCTCCTAATTGTTGGCTGGGTTTGCTAACACCCACCATGATGCAAATAGAAAATATATTTTCAGGCAGGCTACAGAGTTCAGGCAAGGCACAGCACTAACATGGCTGATTTCACAGAACACACAGCACTAATATCATCAAGTTCAGAGAATACTTGGTGGTGTTAACACTCTGCAGTTCAGATAATGCAGTTACATCAGAACCTCGCCACTAAAACCAAGGCAAATGCACTTTAACAGGCTGTGAACAATGACTGAATGGAATACAGCGGATGCTGGAAATACTCAGCGGGTCAGGCAGCATCTGTGGAGACAGAAACAGAGTTAACATTTCAGGTGGATGACCTACTGTCAGAAGTTCTGATGAAAGGTCATCGGTCTGAAATGTTAATTCTTTCAGATGTTGCCTGACCTGCTGAGTATTTCCAGCATCTTGCCATGATGATTAAAACTGCTGAGGACCCCACTTTGCCTGAAGTCAGCAGAGCCTTTTAACGCAGGGGGAGAGCTTATTGTATGTGCAAAATAGTTGGGGCACTTAGTAAGTAGTGCCTTTAGAACTGGTCTGTGGGCTACCACCAAATGGTTAGCATCATGGCAGATACAGACAAGTGACAAATGCAGAGGTGTAATGGTGAGTATCTTTAACAAAAGCAACATGTAATTAACACCGGCTAGCAAAAAGAAAAGCAATAATACTACAAAACAACCACCACCTTCTCAAGGGCAGCTAGGGATGGGCAATAAATGCTGGCCCAGCCAGCGATGCCCACATCCTGTGAATGGTTAAAAAAATAAGGAGTCTACATGAATAGCAGTCTTAAAGTTGCTGTTGTACTTAACTGATCTCTGATTAGTTGCACTTTCACAATTTCAGCCCCAATGACTGTTGGCCATATCAGCAGATGAATGCTTACCAAATTTGCAAGACATCTTTTTTGTTTGCAATCTTACTGGTGATGCAAACTCATGGCAAGGAAGTGGGTTAATCAGCACGATTCAATGGGGGGAAGGATATCATCCAAATTTGTTAATCTAATCTAACCTCACCAACAGCCATTTCTAGATTTAGCTTCCTTCAACGGTAACAGTGAACAAGAGGGAGCACACAGTCTCAATCCTACTATTTTGAAGAACAGGGGTGATCTCGCCATTGTCCTGGCCAGCATTTATCCCTCAACCAACATCACTCAAACAGATTATCTGCTCATTATCTCATTCCTGTTTGTGGGACCTGGCTGCGCACGAACTGATTGTCGTGTTTCCTATATTACAACAGTGATTATACTTCAAAAGTAGTCGTTTGGTAGTACAGAACTTGAGTATTGCTGAAAAAAGAGAGACATGTTGAAGCTTTGACATGTCTCTTTTTTCAGCAATACTTCAAAAATACTCACTTGGCTGTAAAGCACTGTGAAATGTAAAGTGACCATGATAGGCGTTATATAAATGCAGGTTTCTTTTTCTTTTATAATGAACCTGCCTGCCACTAGCACATGGATTAGCTCATTCATGGGCAGGTCAGAACCTCATTAGCAACCCCCTTGTAAAGTGAAAGATCTAGTAAGCCATCACTTTCAATGTGCATAGCACTCAACACTCAGTACTTAGGAACATTCTGTAATGACGTTTTATGTAGATGGTTTTTCTTTATTTTCAACGTACCTCTTAAACACTGAAGCACAGATTATTTTCCGGTTCTGTTTTACAGGAGGCTGTGGTGAATGGAATGTTTCATGTATCCTGTTGGCTTTCTCATCTCTTCCTGACATCTACAATTACTTCAGCATTTCCACAGGCCCTTGGCACAGGGAAATAATGGCCCTGCGGAGACTCAGCTGAGTGCAAATTTCCTTCAGGGAGGAGCTTTTTAATATGAGCAAGTGTTAAGTGCTACCCTGAATATCTCCCTGAGCCAGAGCCCAAACTTGGCTTCTGAGCTCTGGTTTCTATTTACCCCTTCAGTGCCTGTCAGGGACTAATGACTGGAAGATGCTTGTTCTAGTTTTCCTCTGCACACATGCAGAGGGTCAGGAGAACCAGGATTAAATGAAGCTGCTGCAAACAGATTTGATCCAGCAAAGTGTTTGAGGTAAAAGCAAAATACTGCTAATGCCGGAAATCCTAAACAGAAACAGAAAATGCTGGAAAAACTCAACAGGTCTGACAGTGTCTGTGGAGAGGGAAACAAAGTTAACATTTTGAGTCTGTATGACCCTTCTACAGAGCCTCCTTTAGAGACCCTTCTTCTGATTGAGACGCCTGGATTACCAGCCATCTGCGCTCAGGAGTAGATTACCAGATTAACCAATTCCAAAAACAAAATCTGCTTACTAAGTGGAATACATCAAAACTGTGTTGCATTGACTTTAAGTCCAAATGCACTGAGGCTAATATATGAAACTGCCATTATAATGCTGCCTTTCCACTGATTTATTTTGACATGCTGCAACACAGCAAATGTCCTGCCCAATATTTAGCCCCCAACCAACGTCACAAAACAGATCAGCCACAGTAATTTTAGTTTGTTCTTGGAGTGTAAGTATCACTGGCAAGACCAACATTTATTACCCGTCCCCAATTGCCCTGGAGAAGGTGCTGGTGAGCCACCTTCTTGAACCGCTGAAGTCCATGTGGTGCAAGTGCATCCACAGTGCTAGTCAGTAAAAAGTTCTTGGATTTTGACCCACTGACAGTGAAGGAATGATTACTTATTTCCAATTCCAATTAGGGAAGTGGTGCCATAGTGATATTGTCACTGGACTAGTAATCCAGAGACCAAGGCCTAATGCTCTAGGGACCCAGGTTCAAATCCCACCACGGCAGATGATGAAATTTAAATTCAATAAAAATCTGGAATTAAAAGTCTGATGATGACCATGAAACCATTGCTGATTGTCATTAAAAACCCATCTGGTTCACTAAAGCCCCATGCATCTGTTACCCTTGCCCTGCTAGGTGGCAGAGGTCACAGGTTTGGAAGGTGCTGTTCGAAGGAGTCTTGGTGAGTTGCTGCAGTGCATCTTGTAGATGATACACACAGCTGCCACTGTGCATCAGTGGTGGAGGGAGTGGATGTTTAAGGTCAATCAATTGGGCTGCTTTGTCCTGGATCGTATTGAGTTTCATGAGTGTTGTTGAAGCTGGACTCATCCAGGCAAGTGGGGAGTATTCCATCACACTCCTGATTTGTGCCTTGTAGATAGTGGACAGGCTTTGGGGAGTCAAGAGGTGAGTTACTCGTTGCAGGATTCCCAGCCTCTGACCTGCTCTTGTAGGCACAGTATTTGTGTGCCTAGTTTCTGGTCAATGGTAACTCCAGGAAATTGATGATGGGCAATTCAAAGATGGTAATGTCAAGAGGAGGTGATTAGATGCTCTTTTGTTGGAGATGGTCATTGTCTGGCACGTGTGTGGCGTGAATGATACCAGCCACTTATCAGCCCAAGGTCATCATTGCGTTATGGTTTATGGGAGCTTGCTGTGCAGAAATTGGCTGCCAAGTTTCCTACAATACGACAGTGACTACACTTCAAAAGTACTGCATTGGCTGCAGTGCACTTTGGTCCATCCTGAGGTTGTAAAAGGCACTTTAGAAACACATATTCTTTCTTTCTTTCTCTCGCTAGATCCCAATACAACTCTTTAATAAACTGAAACCAAGTAGCATAGGCCCTCCCAACAGGAGGACCCAATACTTGAGCTTTGGCTTAGGTGAATTAGACATTCAGTCAACTTAATGGGAAAGTGGGATTAAAATGTGCTCAGGGCTCCTGGATCACCAGGCCTCTTCAGTATCAAGACTTCTCAATGTTACAAGAAAGTGGACATTATTGCCGTTGCTCAAATAACATTAAGAGATGCCCACCACATGAGTGCAGGTCTGCGTTATGTATATTAATGCAGAGAACTCTCTTTCTCTCTCTCTCATGTTGGAATAGTGTGTGGCGTAACCACCTGTACTTTGCACTCTTCAGTTACCTGTTTACTCCAGCTTTAGTGTCTTATTGATACTGACCAGATCATCCAAGTCTCAGCACAGATGGTGGAAGCTCTCATGTCTCTGAGTTTAAAAAATGGTCCAGGACTTAAAGCCCACAGTCTAGGCTGACACCTCAGCACAGGACTGAAGGAGCGCTGCGCTTTTGGAAATGTCGTCTTTCAGATGAGTTTCCAGTTCTTTGACCAGATCCCAAGGCGCTTTTTCCCAAGAAAAGCAAAGAATTTTTCGGTCAACAGCCTCCCTTCAACCAGTACCACCAATAACGGATTAACTGGCTTGATGGGATCTTGCTGTGTGCAAATAGACTACCAGGTACGCTTACAAAATTTTAGCAGCTACACTTCAAAAGTAACTTGCTGACTCTGGGCCGTCTGAGGCCATTAAAGGCACCGACTAAATACACGTTCAATCTTTTTCAGCAGTGACCAGGATTCAGCCTAGTAACCTCTCGGACTGTAAAGAATGAAAGAACACAATTGCATTTAAATAGCACATTTCATGACTTCAGGATGTCCCAAAGGGATCAGTACCATGCTGGGCTGTACCTTTACCCAGCTATCCATCAGGAGAGCTAAGGTATAATCGATATCCCAGGTTTATAAATAAAAAGATTGGCTTCTAACCTGAAATTGGAAAGTATGGTCCTGTGGGAACCATCCATACCTCAGAACAACTGTCATGTTTTGCCTTTTGCATGCAGGTGATGGGGAGGACGATGAACACACAGAGAGGGAAGTGCTTCTTTCTCTGCTGACTGTCACTCCCCTCAGCTAATAAGCTAACTACTAAATCACAACGAGGGAAAGGTTTACCAGAATAATCAGAACGGAGGTGCTACGCCTACAGTATCAACAAAGAATGGATAAGATGGGGTCCTTGTCACTAGGAAAGTAGTCACCAGATAGAGATCTTAAAAGGGTTTGACTGGAGAAGATGTCTCCGTTTGCAAGGGAGACCAGAACTAGGAGTCACAAATATCAGTCACTAATAAATCCAATAAGGGATTCAGGAGAAACTTTTTTTTTACCCAGAAAGTGGTTAGAATGAACCACAAGAAGTAGTTGAGACTAATGGCATAGATGGGTCTAAGGGGATGCTAAATAAGCACATGTGGAAGAAAGGAATAGAAGGATACGTTGATGGGATTAGATGAAGAGGGATGGGAGGAGATTCATGTGCAGTATAAATGCTAACATAAACCTGTTGGGCCAAATGGCCTGTAGGCAATTAGACACAGTCCATGAAGGACCATAGGCATCTCTGTATTAGAGAGAGACAATTGGTTAAATAGCTTGACGGGTATAACTTCACATCAAGCATGGGTCAGGCAAGAAGGCAGATTTCCAAGAACTAACCCATCATTTATAATAATTTAGTGTATTTGATGATTGAAATGCATCTTTAAATATTTAAAAATCTCTCTTAATTATGGTACTCTTCATCTTTGGAATGATTTTGCGCTGTCTCAGACACCTGCATGTCGTTTTTAGGTGAGAGTTGATGGAGCTACTTCAGTACATCGTGCTGGCTTGTAAGTGTGGACCAGAATTGGTGAACATCTGCCAGGCTAAGACTTCTATCCCACATCATAGAGAAGATGAGCAGCTGGAAACAAATTAATGCGACTCTCAAGAAAGGGGGATTAAAAGATTGGCAACATGTGCTTAGAAATGTAATGGTGCAATCTCATGGATGCAAAACAGAGGGCTTTAGCTCCAGGGAAGGAAGCGTGCAATGTCAGGGAGCCAATAGGTTTCCGTTCAGCTGCCATCTCAGGCAGGCTTCAGCCTAATTCAGCAGCTGGGCCTCCTTGCCATTCATGGTTCAGTTTGTAGCACTCTTGCCTCTAACTGAAGGCTGTGGTTCAAGTCCAAGTCCAGAGATTTGGGTGCAAAATTCTGAGGCTGACACTCCAATGCAGTACTGAGCGCAGTGCTCAAATCCAGACCTTATCAAGGGCAATCACTCTCACCTCACCTCTTGAGTTCAGCTCCTTGATCTAAGCATAACAGAAGAGCTTGACTCAAAAAGTAAGGTGAGAGTGACTGCCCTGACATCGAGGCAGCATTTGACCGAGTGTGGCATGAAGGAGCTCTCGCAAAACTGGAGTCAGTGGGAATCAGGGGGAAAACTCTCCACTGGTTAGAGTCACACCTAGCACAAAGGAAGATGGTTACGGTTGTTGGAGGTCAGTCATCTCAGCTCCAGGACATCGCTGCAGGAGTTGCTCAGGATAGTGTCCTAGGCCCAACCATCTTCACCTGCTCCAGCAATGACCTTCCTTCCATCATAAGGTCAGAGATGGGGACGTTCACTGATAATTGCACAATGTTCTGTCTTATTCACAACTCTTCAGATACTGAAGCATTCCGTGTCCATAGGCAGCAAGACCTGGACACCGTTCAGGCTTGAGCTGATAAATGGCAAGTGATATTCATGACACACAAGTGCCAGGCAATGACCAGCTCCTACAGGAGAGAATCTAACCATCTGCCCATGACATCCAATGGCATTAACATCACAGAATCCCCCTCTATCAACATACTGGGGGTTACCTTTACCCAGAAACTGAACTGGATAAACCATATAAATGCTATGGCTACAAGAGCAGGTCAAAGGCTGGGAATTCTATGGAGAGTAACTCACCTCCTGACTCCCCAAAGCCTGTCCACCAGCTACAAGGCACAAATCATAAGTGTAATGGAATACTCTCCACTTGCCTGGATGAGTGTAGCTCCAACAACACACAAGAAGCTCAACACCATCCAGGACAAAGCAGCCCACTTGACTGGTACCCCTTCCACTATGTTAAACATCCACTCCCTCTACCACTGACGTACAGTGGCAGCAGTGTGTACCACCTACAAAAAACACTGCAGCAACTCAATGAGGTTCCAAACCCATGATCTCTACCACCTAGAAGGACAAGGGCAGTAGATGCATGTCAATATCACCTCCTGAAAATTACCCATACACCATCCTGACCTGGAACTATATCGTCGTCCCTTCACTGTTGCTGGGTCAAAATCCTGGAACTCCCTCCCTAACAGCTCTGTGGATGTACCTACACCACATGGTCTGCAGCGGTTCAAGAAGGCAGCTCACCACCACCTTCTCAAGGGCAATTAGGGATGGGCAATAAATGCTGGCTTAGCCAGTGATGCCCACATCCTATAAATGAACAAAAGAAAAAACCTTGTCTGTTCTTTCAGGTGGGTGTGAAAGATCCCACGGTGCTATTTTGAAGTGGGTTATGCCCGGTGTCTTGGGTAATATTTATCCCTTAACTAACATCAGAGAAACAGATTATCTGGTCATTATTACATTGCTGTTTGTGGGAGCTTGCTGTGTGCAAATTGGCTGCCACATTTCTCATATTGCCAAAAGTGACTACACCTTAGAAAGTGTTTCATTGGCTGTAAAGCACTTTGAGATGGCCTGAGGTTGTGCAAGGTGCAAGCCTTAGTCTTTCTTTTATTAGAAAGTCACCCTAGTCCCATAGGGCCATAGGCTGCTCGCCCATTAGAGAGAGAGAGACAACTGGTGGTGAGTTTAACCTGAGGGTCACCGCACCTCAGGTGAGGGGCAAGGTTGAGAAGGTGGGGCCTTCATGGATAACCTCAGCCAGTACAAGAATTGAACCCGTGCTGTCAGCATACTCACCAGCTGTCTAGCCAACTGAGCTGACCGACCTACCTCTATTTTTTAATCGGCATTCCGCCAGCATGATCAGCTGTTTAAAACCACTGAAAGGAGCGGCTGGTCGTAGTCAGACAGGTCAAATTCAAGGTGCCCAAGATAAGTCACAGGGTGGGGGCATGGAATCAATACCATTTCAAGGGTGGGTAGAGTGGTGGCCAGAGTCTGAGGCAGCAGAGGCTCCAGCTTCACCCGGCCTTACAAAGGAAAGCTCCTGATTTAATGGTCGAGGACTTCCCATCACGTTACACTGAGTAGGGGCCCTGCTCAGCGGGCCATTGGAATGGGGTCCTAATGACGTCAGCGCACCCTGGATTGGCATGAGGGCCACGGCCGCCAAAATAAAATAAATTTGTGGTTAAAATGGTGGCCGGCGAGAATCAGGTTGCAATGGGGAGGTAAGGGCGCACAAACCATTTTAACTGAGTGCCCACCCCACTTCTCTTGGACTGCTGGGCTAAATTCTTTGCCAAAGGAACAGCAAAGCCACATAATACATTCCAGTTCGTTAATATAGAGCCTTTAAAATCCAAAGGTCCAAAGGTAATAAACTGCAATGAAATTATTAGAATAAATCCATTTTAATGATCATCCACGAAAAAAACCAAATAGTAGGTTGGGGAAAGCTGAGTCTAAACCCTAAATTATATCTGACCCAATTTTAGAATTCAGATGCATCACACCCATGTATCAGAGTCATAAAGTAACTATATAATTACTTGGTAACGTATTCCTCCATTTATTAGGAATCATCCTTGATTGATCCTTGATGATACACCGGCCAAACTTTGTAATCATATTCTCATGCAGTGGCTCCCATTTCTAACCTTTGCCCTGCCTGCTCACTGAAGCCTAATTATTATATTGGGCGAGGAAGGGGTAATTAGAATGTAAGTGGGATGGTTTGAGTTGTGTGTGACGCTTGTCGAGGCCTATAGCAGCACTGAACAGAAAGAACATAGCAAAAGAATCACTGAAATAGCTACTTTCACCCACAAGTATCCCCACCCTAACCAAATGACTTCCATCCCTTCCAGCTGTCTCCCTCAACCTGCCTGACACCATAGAAAAATTGGCACCAGCTGTTGGGTAGGACCTTACCCTGAGGCCCCATCTGCCTGTTTGAGTAAATGTAAAAGATCCCGTGGCATTATTTCAAAAAAGAGCAGGGGAGATTTTCCCCACGTCCCACCCAGTATTGATCCTTCAATCAACATCACTGAACACAGAATCGTCTGCCGGTCAGGCGGGCCGGTTGGGAGCGGGGCATGGGCAGGCGCGGAGCCAAACACCGTCCGTGATCGGCCGCCGGCTGCCATTTGACATGGGCAGGCCAATTGAGGCTCACCCAGCCTGACACAGGCCCGGTAGCACAGCGCTACCTGTGCGGGCGTTAAGAGGAGGGAGAGTCGGGACCTGCACTCTGTCACGCACGCGTGCCAAAGAGCGCAGAAATCTCCCTGAGGCACGGCGCTGCCTCAGGGAGATTAAGTTCAGTTTTAAAAAAAAGTGAAAAAGAAAAAGATTAAAATTATTCAGACCATGTCACGTGAGTTGGGACATGTTTATGAATTGCCCAAAGAATGGATGAGGTTTCATGAAAAACGTGAAGGCTCTTCGCCTGCCCTTAAGGCTGAGAATTAGTTCATTTGGATTATTAATGGTCCTTACAGGCCTTTGACAGTTTGGTAGGCGCACGCTCGCCAAAAGTAAGATTGGAATGACGCACGGTGTTGGCGTGAGGGGGCAGATCATTCTGCCCCGGGTCATTATCACGTTGCTGTTAGTGGGAGCTTGCTGTGTGAAAACTGGCTGCTGTGTTTCCTACATTACAATAGTGACTACATTTCAAAAAGTACTTCATTGGCTGCAAAGCACTTTGGGACTTCTGGTCGTTGTGAAAAGCGCTGTATCAATGCAAGTCTTTCAGTCTGTTAGTTCATCTCCCAACAGGGGTTACTGGATAGCAATCGGCAGCAGGAACTGTCTTTGGTATCTGCCCTCCAAGCACAACGAGGTCAGTTAGCTGTGCCTTGCCCATTGTGGGGTGGAGTTCAGTTAACTCAGTACCATCCAGGGAGCAACCCAGGGATCTCCCGACTACATAGATCTCAATCAGGGTGAGCGACCATCCCTCACTTCACTGAATCGTCCCATAATTGAGCTGCATGCACCCGGGACACTGTCTTTCCCGTAACGTAGAATCTAACACAGCAGCACCCCATTCTCACAGCTCTGGCAGCACCCAACTCCCCCTCCCCCCATTCCCCTAACCCCCCCCACCCCATGCTCTGTTGGCCCCCCCTAGAAAGTTCCTTAATTTTCTCCACAAGAATCGGTCACACTGATCTCAATAGATCACCATACAGCATATTTACCCACCAGAAATATTGAAGACATTTTTTGAAATAAACTTCCCAATAGCCATGCATGATAAACATCTTATTAATCTCAACAAACATGCACATAGCATGGCAGAAGGCCTAATGGCAAGAAGGACCAAGTCGCCTGCTGGAGCAGGTAGTGCAGTTACAATGGAGATGGAGGACCAAGGAGACTTGGGAGGTCCAGGTACATCGATCATGAAAACATCATGAACAGCTCCAGAAGATCATCAAAAAGGCTAATGAACTCTGCTGGCCTTTATAGCTAAAGAACTAGATACAAACAGGTCAAATTTCATTTTTCAGCTAGATTAAGACCTGCCTGCACCACACCTGGAGTCACTGTGAGTAGTTCTGAACACCACACCCTGGGAAGGATTTATTTGCCTTGGACGAGGAATGCATTGAAGATTTACCAGAATGATACCTGGACTACAATCGTTAAGCTACGAGAGAGAGATATGACAAACTAAGGTTGTAGTCCTTGGAATCTAGAAGGTTAAAGGGAGATTTGATCTAGGTTTTAAAGTTATTTTACAAGGAAGGTTGTGAGAAACTATTTCCACTGGCCGGGGAGTCATAGCTAAAAAGTTGAGACAGACCTTTCAGGAGTGAAATTAGCAAACACTTCTACACCACAAAGGGACGTAGAAGTTCGGAACTCGCTTCTGCAAACTGCAATCAATGCTAGATCAATTATTAATTTTAATACTGAGAATGATAGATTTTTGTTAACTATATGGGACAAAGGCAGGCATCTGGAGTTAAGTTGCCGATCAGGCCTGATCTCACTAATGGCGGAACAGGATGAAGAGTCCTCTGTTCCAATGTTCCTATAATTCTATGATCATGATTAGGGGACAATCACTCTTGCTCTCCCTCACCCCATACATAGAAACAACAAGAAGCCAAAGTGTACCCCGATCTTCATGATAATTGTGCTTTTTAATTATGTGTTCCATTGCCCATCCTTAATTGGCCTCTGCCCTCTCGGTCCAGCCAATATCTTTTAACAGTTACAATATGAATTGCCCTGGCATAGAAAGGATCTTGCAACAATTGTAATGGTCAAAGATTAACTGGGATATCATAACTGAGAACATAAAAGGGAAGCAATAACATTAACACAAAGGGCATTGAATGAAGAAAATCATTATCCTTATAAATCATTATCCTTTGTTACTTGACCCTTACAACGATGCTGGGGTTTCAGCAAGGTGATAATGACACAGTGTATTTTATATCAATGTTAGAGATTAGAACCCAAAGCAAAGTGCAGCTTTAAAAATATGACTCCATTATCCTTTCCTGGTGAATAAGAGTGAGCTTGCAAAGAATAAAACTGCAAATCTCTTCATCATTTTGTCCTTATTTGTCAGCATTGAGGACTCACTTCTCGAGTCCTCCCTCCCACTGTTGGGCCCATTAGTTTGTGAATTGAATAATTAGTTTTTGGATTTATTGTAGTGAAGGGATACTAAATAAATCTCCAGCATTTATATTCCCAATTCTTAATCATAGATTCATCGAATGGGCACAGCACAGAAAGCCATTTGTCCTGTTGCATCCGTGCTGGTTCACTGCAAGAGCAAATCAGCTAATTCCACTGCCTAGCCCTTTCCCCCAGCCCTGCAATTTGTTTCTCTTCAGGTGTTTATCCAATTCCTTTTTGGAAGCCATGATTGGATTTGCCTGCACCTCACTCTCAGGCAGTGCATTCCAGGTACTTTTCATTCACTGCATAATAATGATTTCCCTCATGTCACTGTTGGTCCTTTTGCCATTCACCTTATATGGGTGTCCTCTGGTCCTCGACCCTTCACCAATTACTCTGTCTAGATTTTGAACACCGCTATCAAATCTCCTCTCAACCTTCTCTCCTCTAAGGAGAACAGTCCCAGCTTCTCCAAACAATCTATGTAACTGACGTTCCTCATCCCTGGAACCATTCTCAAATCTTTTCTGACCCTCTCTAATGCCTTAACATTCTTCCTAAATTATTGCATCCAGATTGAGACAGGACCAGTATTTTATGAAGTTTCATCATAACTTCCTTGCTTTTGTACTCTATGCCTTTATTTATAAAACTCAGGATCCTCTATGCCTTTTTAACCACTTCTCAACCTGCCCTGATCCCTTCAACAAATTATGCACGTATGCTCCCAGGTATAAAAGGTACCTCAAACTACACCTAAAGTGTTGTAACCTGCAAGGCTATGGACCAGGTGTTGGAAGGTGGGATTAAAATGGGCAACTAGTTTTTTTTATTATTTTTTTGCCAGTGCAGACACGATGGGCTAAATGGCCTCATCCTGTGCTGTAACTTCTCTATGGTCTCTCTGTTCTCACACCTCCTTGTAAATTTCAACCTCTGTTTTATAATGCCTCTCCTCATTACTATTCATACTAAAATGTATCTTTGCGGAAAAGAGAGACACATTGCCAAGGCTTTTTGCCATGAGCTCATCAGGACAGATGCAAGAAAGTAGTGTCCTCGGCCCAACCACCTTCAATTGCTTCATCAATGATCTTTCTTCCATCATAAGGTCAAAAGTGGGGATTTGAAACAAAAACAGAAAATGCTGGAAAACCTCAGCAGGTTTAACAGCATCTGTGGAGAGAGTAAAAAAACAGAGTTAACATTTCAAGCCCGAATGATTCTTCTTTAGAGCTCTGAAGAACAGTCTTATGGTCTCGAAACTTTAACTCTGCTTTTTCTTCTCTCTCCAGCTGCTGTTAGACCTGCCAAGTTTTTCCAGCATTTTCTGTTTTTGTTTCAGATTTCCAACATCCACAGTATTTTGTTTTTATCAGAAGTGGGGATGTTCGCTGATGATTGCACAATGTTCAGCACCATTTGTGACTCCTCAGATACTGAAGCAGTTCATGTCCAAATTCAGCGAGACCTGGACAAAATCCAGGCTTGGGCTGACAAGTGGCAAGTAATATTCGTGCACAAAAGTGCCAGGTAATGACCATCTCCAACAAGAGAGAATCCAGCCATCACCACTTGACATTCGATGGCATAACCTTCACTGAATCCCCCATTATCAACATCCTGGGGGGTTACCATTGGCCAGAAACTGAATTGGACTAGCCACATAAATACTGTGGCTACAAAAGCAGGTCAGAGGTTAGGAATCGTGCGACGAGTAACTCACCTCCTGACTCCCCAAAGTCTGTCCACAAGGCACAAGTCAGGAGTGTGATGGAATACTCCCCACTTGCCTGGATGGAATCCAGCTCCAACAACACTCAAGAAGCTTGACACCATCCAGGACAAAGCAGCCTGCTGGATTGGCACCCCATCCACAAACATTCACTCCCTCCACCACGAATGCACAGTGACAGCAGTGTGTACCATCTACAAGGTGCACTGCAGGAGCTCACCAAGGCTCCTTAGGCAGCCTCTTCCAAACCCATGACCACTACCATCTAGAAGGACAAGGGCAGCAGATGCATGGGAACGCCACCACCTGGAAGATGCCCTCCAAGTCACTCAACATCCTGACTTGGAAATATATCGCCGTTCCCTCACTGTCGCTGGGTCAAAATCCTGGAACTCCCTTCCTAACTGCACTGTGGGTGTACCTACACCACATGGACTGCAGTGGTTCAAGAAGGCAGCTCACCACCACCTTCTCAAGGGTAATTAGGGATGAACAATAAATGCTGGCCCAGCCAGCGACACCCACATCCCATGAACAAATAAAAAAATATGCTAAATTTCAAACAATATTGTATTATTGGAGAAAAGGGTGCTGATTGGCTGGCAAGTTGACTGTGACTAACCAAGGCATTGCCATGGAGAAATCAACAGCTCCCGGGTAATTCAAAAAAGGTGCAGGGCTTGGAACATATTCCTTTTGTTTTCAGAGAATGGGTCCCCACGTATGAATGTATGTCACTTCTAGCAAGCGTAAATGAGTTACAAGCTCGAATGGTTATCCTAAATTGGTTGCTGGCATAGCTTTCAGTTGCACTCAAGATTGGTTTGGGTCCTCAGTGAAGTACTTGAATGATGAAATCCATATGTACTTCAATGACTATAATTAAGGAATGGTGCACTGGCTTGAATTTTAATATAATTTTAAATCAACATTCCTTCTTTTAATATCCTGTCCACCATTTCCTTGTTATCTGCTGGATTTGTCTGTCTATTTTTGTTACTGAATGATTTTCACATGTTTCCATTTTTCCATGATTAATTTTTCGTCGTAAGTCACACTGCAATTCAGCCTTTGGCTGAGAACAAGTTTCTTGAATAAAATACCATAACTATTATTAGGCATTGAGTGCAAAAGCAAGGAAGTTATGGTGAACATTTATAAAGCTCTGGTTAGGCCACAGCTAGAGTATTATGTTCAGTTCTGGTCACCCCACTTTAGGAAGTACATGAGGGTCCTTGAAAAGGTGCAAGATTTACCAGAATGGTTCCAGGGACAGGGGGATTTTAGCTATAAGATTAGGTTGGAGAAGCTGAGATTGTTCTCCTTGCAGCAAAGGAGGTTGAAGGGAGATTTGGTTGAGGTGTACAAGATTCTGACAGGTTTGGATAAGGTAGGCAAGGAAAAAAATGACTAGAGAAAACAAATTTAAGGACTTGGACAAGAGATGAAGAACTTTTTTACGCAGCGAGTGGTAATACATGGAGCTGACTGCCCATGAGGGTGGTGGAAGGGGAAACAATGATTTCAAAAAGAAATTGGTTGGACACTTGAAGGATATAAACTTGCAGGTCTACGGGTAGATACAGTAACTAGGGAAAACCAGTTTCCACTGGCAGGGAATATATAATCAGAGGACTCAAATTTAAGATAATTGGTGAAAGACCCATAAGGGAGATGAGATTTTTGAGACGCAATGAATTTTTATGGCCTGGAATTCACTTGAAAGATGGTGAATCCAGAGCTCCAGGCTCAGACCATGGGGCACGGATTCGAATCCCACCATGGCAGCCGGTGGAATTTAAATTCAATTAATAAATCTGGAATTGAAAGCTAATCACAATGATGGTGACCATGGCAACTATCAACGATTGTTGTAAAAATCCATCTGGTTCACTAATGCCCTTTAGGGAAGGAAATCTGCTGTCCTCACCCGGTCTGGCCTACATGTGACACCAGACCCACAGCAATGCGATTGACTCTTAACCGCCCCCTGAAATGGCCTAGCAAGCCAACTCAGTTCAAGGACAGTTAGGGACGGGCAACAAATGCTGGCCTTGCCAGCGACACCCACATCCCATGAAAGAATAAAGGAAAAAAAATACCCAGAGGGTAAAAAGTAAAATGGCTATGGTAAAAGGAGTGGGGGGGGGGGGGGGGTGGTGGCGCGGCACATGAGTGGGGAATAATTGGGCAGCTCTTTAAGAGAGCTGGCACAGGCAAGATGGGCTGAATGGCCTCCTTCTGCACTGCATGATTCTGTCATTTTGCTAAATTCTGGTTAAAAAGATTGTGCGGTCATTTACAAATAACATTTGTGCCTTTCTCTCATGGAATTTCTGCCAATGTCTGCCTGGTGAATTCATAGACAGTTCAGTAACCCATTACTCAGCAATTGTTCCTTACAGATTCATTACTAGGTTTATGGCTTTCTTCCAAATGCAATACGTCATCCCTGACTCCTTCTGCAAACATTAGATTTCATTACAAGAATAATATATATGTTTCTAAAAGTATAGGCTTCTCTTACAGAAAGTTTCCTAGTGACACTTCAGTCCAGAACCCTCTGCATTACTTCCGAAATGTTAAACCAACCCCTTTCAGTCTGCTTGGCTAGATGTAAATGTTCCCATGGCACTATTTCGTAGAAGAGCAGGGGAGTTCTCCCTGGTGTCCTGGCCAATATTTACCCCTCAGTCAACATCACACAAAAAAAAACAGATTACCTGGTCCTTATCACATTGCTGTTTGTGGGAGCTTGCTGTGTGCAAATTGGTTCCACGATTCCTACATTACAATAGTAACTCCACTTCAAAAAGTGCTTTGTTGACTGTTGTGCTTTGGGATGTCCTGAGATTGTGAAAAGTGTGGTCTAAATATAAGCCGTCCTTTCTTTCAAAGATCTTCGCATCCATTGAAACACTTTACCAAGTATAGTCACTGCTATAGTGTAGGAGACATCAGCAGCCAATTTGCACAATAGAATACTCCTAAAAAAAGGAATGAGATTATAACCAGATTATCTGTGCCTTTCAGTGTTGTTGGGTTGAGGAATAAATATTGGCCAGGACAGCGGGAGAGCTCCCCTGCTCTTTAACAAAATAGTGCCTGGGTATCTCTAAAGTATACCTGAGAGGGCAGTCAGGCTCTCAGTTTAATGTCTCGTTTGAAAGGTGGCACCTCTGACAGTGCAGCGCTACCTCAGTACTGCACTGGGAGTGTCAGCCTGGATTTGTGCTTATATCTCCGGAGGTTTTATTTATTTGTTTGTGGGCTGTGTGTGTGTCTCTGACAATGTTAGCATTCATTGCCCATCCCTAATTGCCCTTGAGGAGATGGGCGCTATGGATCAATGACTTGAGACTGTCTCAATTCCATCAACTGGAGCTTTTAAATTTGTTTTCATGGAGAATAGCATCTCCCTTTCCCATGTTGTAACGAGTGTGAAACATACATTTTGGCTCATATCTTCCAGTCTCCAGATTGCCAGAGTTTGGGTGCATAACCCAAGATGCATATCAGGGCCCCCCATGGAAGACTGGATGTGCTGACCTCCCTGGGAATTGCTCAGGGTGTTTGAACTTCCAATGAGCAATTCCCCTGCTTCCTGGGTCCATCCACGCATGTCCCTGACTCAGAGTTAGAGTCTGAACAGTTACCCAGGAAATGTTATACAAAAAAATCCTGGTCTAGCCCCTGGGTAATTACAGAACTAAACCCTCAATCACTTACATGGACCTCTGACCCCCCAATCACTCACACTGACCCCCCAGTCACTCACACTGGCCCCTCCCCAATCAATCACACTGACCCCCCCCTCAATTATTCACACTGACCACCGCCCCCCCGATCACACACACTGACTCCCCCGATCACTCACACTCACTCCCCCGATCACTCACACTGACTCCCCCGATCACACACACTGACTCCCCCGATCACTCACACTGATTCCCCGATCACTCACACTCACTCCCCGGATCACTCACACTGACTCCCCCGATCACACACACTGACTCCCCCGATCACTCACACTGACCCCCCGATCACTCACACTGACCCCCCGATCACTCACACTGATTCCCCGATCACTCACACTCACTCCCCGATCACTCACACTGACTCCCCCGATCACTCACACTGATTCCCCGATCACTCACACTCACTCCCCGATCACTCACACTGACTCCCCCGATCACTCACACTGACTCCTCCAATCACTCACACTGACTCCCCCGATCACTCACTGACCCCCCCCGATCACTCACACTGACCCCCCGATCACTCACACTGACCCCCCGATCACTCACACTGACCCCCTCAATCACTCACACTGACCCCCCAAATCACTCACACTGACCCTCTCAATCACTGCACACTGACCCCCTCAATCACTCACACTGACCCCCTCAATCACTCACACTGACCCCCTCAGTCACTCACACTGACCCCCTCAATCACTCACACTGACCCTCTCAATCACTGCACACTGACCCCCTCAATCACTCACACTGACCCCCTCAATCACTCACACTGACCCCCTCAGTCACTCACACTGACCCCCTCAATCACTCACACTGACCCCCTCAATCACTCACACTGACCCCCCAATCACTCACACTGACCCCACCAAACACTCACACTGACCCCCCAATCACTCACACTAACCTCTGACTCCCCCCAATCACTCACACTGACCCCCTCACTCACTCACACTGCCCCCCACACCTCAATCACTTACACTGCCCCTCCCCCATCATTCACACTGGCCCTCCAATCACTCACACTGACCCCCCCAATCACTCACACGGACCCCCCCAATCACTCACACTGGCCTCACCCCCCAATCACTCACACAGACCCCTCCCCCAAATCACTTACACGGACCCCTCCCCAATCACTCACACTGACCGCTCACCCCAATCACTCACACTGGCGGCCCCTCCAATCACTCACACTGCGCCCCCCCGCCCACCAATCACTCACACTGACCCATTCCCAATCGCTCACACTGACCGCTCCCCAATCGCTCACACTGATCTCCCAACCCCCTCGACCTCTCAGGCTAACCACCCCCCGCCCCCCAACCCGACCTGACTACCCCTCCTGACTACACTAGCCCCCGACCATACGACTACCCCTCCAACTACCTCACTGCCCCTGACCCGACCCGACCTGAATTCCCCTCCTGACCACGCTAACTTCCGACCACCAGATCACTCCCATCCTGGCCAGAACCAATTACCTTCCCTCAACCCACTACCTCCCACTACCAGACTGACCCTCCCAACCTGACCTGACCCTGACACATCTGCTCGGCTGCCACCTCACCTACCTACCACCCTCCCTACCCACCTGCCCACCCTACCCACCTACCTACCCTACCACCCTACCCATTCACTCAATCATTCACCCATTCACTAACATTCACATTGGACATTTAAACTTACGCTATGGCATCCGGTAGGGGGGGGCCTCGGGCTTGTCTTCCCCACAGCCCCCAGCAACCCCCCTGCCCCTGACACTCCAGCATTACGATGAGAAGCTCCTCGAGGGACTGCACCTTTGCATTTCTGAAGGGGCTGGGCTCATAAGACCCAGCCAGAAATGTGGAGCATTAACTCGGCACAGGAAAGTAGCGGGGGAGCAGCACTCCTACCGTCAGTGCCACTGCAAGGAAGATCTGGGCCTTACTATTTGATTCATGCCACAGGGATCGTTACATCATTGTAGGTGGCAGGGCAGGTTGAGAAAGTGGTTAAAAAGGCACCGGGGATCCTGGGGTCTATAAATGGAGGCACAGAGTATAAAAGCAAGGCAGTTCTAGTGAATCTTTATCAAACATTGCTCTGGCCTCAACTGGAGTCTTATGTCTAACTCTCCGCACTTCATTTTAGGAAAGACGGGGAAGGCTTTAGAGAGGATATAATAAAGATGGTTCCAGGGATGAAAATCTTCAGCTAGGTTGGAAAAACTGGGACTGTTCTCCTTAGAGATATTACAATCATGAGCGGTCTGGACTGAGGAGAGAAACTGTCCCCCATTGGCAGAAGGTTTGAGAACCCAGAAGGCAAGAGGACCATTTTTATGCAGCGAGTGGTTGGGATCTGGAAACGCTGCCTGAAAGTTGGGTGGAGGCAAAATCAATCATGGCTTTCAAAAGGGAATTCGATAAGCACCTGAAGGGAAAGGATTTGCAGGGTTACAGGCCAAGGGCAGGAAAGTGGGACCAGTTAAATTGCTAAGACATGTTAGACCAAATGGTCTCCTTCAGTACTATACGCATTTCTGATTCTATGTGGGCATCAATGGCAAGACTGGCATTTATGCCTTAGAGAAGGTGGTGGTGAGCCACTTTCTTGAAGAAGCAACAGTTCTTTAATAAAACTGAGGGTAGATCAGAGTCACTAACAACGCTGTAGGAGAGACCAAGTAAAGACAGCAAATCCTCCATCCCTAAAGAGACATGAATGAACCAGGTGGGCTTTAACAACAATTCAGCTGTTTCATGGTCACCATTGCTGATACTAGCTTTTTATTCCAAATATATTAATTATGGCATGGTGGGATTTGAACTCAAGAGCATTAGCCCAGTTGCATAACCACTTTTTTTTTTAACATTCTCTCTTGGGATGTGGACAGAAGTAGAGGCAGGAACCTAGTCATGACATGACAAATGAGAAGATGGTGAAACGGTGGAAGGAAAATTGCCCTTCACCAAACCAGACAGCTGTCTCCATTATAAACAACAGTGGCATAGTGGTAATGTCACTAGGCTAGTAATCTAAGCAGCTAATGTGCTTGGGGCATGTGTTCAAATCTCACCATGGTAGCTGTTGGAATTTAAATTCAATTCATTATTTTTTTTAAATGTGGAGCTGAAAGTTAGCAACAGTGACCATGAAGCTATCATTGATCATCATAAAAACGCATCTGGGTCACTAATGCCCTTTACAGAAGGAACCTGCCATCCTTACCTGGTTTGGCCCAACATGTGACTCCAGGCCAACAGCAAAGTGGTTGACTCTAAACTGGCCTCGCAAGCCACTCAGTCCAAGGGCAATTAGGGATGGGCAACAAATGCTGGCCTTGCCAGTGACACCCACATCCCATGAAAAGAAAATTCTTATTATGCACCAGCTCATCGCCATGGTCATCAACTCAGTGAGCTGTTAATTGGGCTTTAGTTGAATATCTGCACCAATATGAAATAAAGCAACACTTTGATTTCTTCAGTGAAGAAGGTGCAGTAATTTGAAGAGCTCACTCCAGCAAATGAGTATTGGCACCTGAAATAAAAAGCTTCACTTGAATTCATAACGTTACATTAACCTTGTCACTACCATTTATCTCAGTTCCGCCTTTGGATAAGCTTGTCCCATCAAATAAGCCTACTGATTTTAATCTACTTCTTCTCTTTTAAATAAATAATGGACTTATATTTGCTCAAATATTTGCTTGCATTAATAAGGCTTGTTGCCACAGAATATCAGGATTGAGAACATGTTAAGGCAATAATCTAGATGGTCTGTCTGCACTGTGTGCATGCATGTGCATGGTGAGTGTGTGCTTGCATGTGCGAAGAAAATGCATGTGTGTGTGTGTTTGTGTAGTGGGTGTATGAGTGAAAGGATGTGTACGAGTCAGCATAAGTGTGATTCTGAGTGTGTGTGTGTGTGTGTGTGTATGTGAGGACATGTATGAGAGTGTTTGAGCATTTTTGTGAGAGTATAAGAGTGTGTGTGTGCACAAGAGTGAGTGTGAGAGTGTATGTTTCAGTGGTGTGTTGTGTGGCTGGTGAGTGAGAGAGTGTGTGTGTGGTGTGTGTGACAGTGTGTGGTGTTTGTGTGAGAGAGTGCATGAAATATGTAAGAGAATACGTGGTGTGTGTGAGAGAGAGGGTGTGTGTTGTATGTGTGAGTGTGTGGGGTGTGTGAGAGTGTGTGGGGTGTGTGTGAGAGTGTGTGGGGTGTGTGTGTGAGAGAGGGTGTGTGTTGTATGTGTGAGAGTGTGTGGGGTGTGTGTGAGAGAGTGTGTGTGTTGTATGTGTGAGAGTGTGTGAGGTGTGTGTGAGAGAGAGTGTGTGGGGTGTGTGTGAGAGAGAATGTGTGGGGTGTGTGTGTGAGAGAGAGGGTGTGTGTTGTATGTGTGAGAGTGTGTAGGGTGCGTGTGAGAGTGTGTGGGGTGTGTGTGAGAGTGTGTGGGGTGTGTGTGAGAGAGGGTGTGTGGGGTGTGTGTGAGAGTGTGTATTGTATGTGTGAGAGTGTGTGGGGTGTGTGTGAGAGTGTGTGTTGTATGTGTGAGAGTGTGTGGGGTGTGTGTGAGAGGGTGTGGGGTGTGTGTGAGAGAGGGTGTGTGGGGTGTGTGTGAGAGAGGGTGTGTGGGGTGTGTGTGAGAGTGTGTGGGGTGTGTGTGAGAGAGAGGGTGTGTGTTGTATGTGTGAGAGTGTGTGGGGTGTGTGTGAGAGGGTGTGGGGTGTGTGTGAGAGAGAGTGTGTGGGGTGAGTGTGAGAGTGTGTGGGGTGAGTGTGAGAGTGTGTATTTTTTTATTCATTCATGGGGTGTGGGCATGACTGGTTAGGCCAGTATTTATTGCCCATCCCTAATTGCCCCTGAGAACGTGGTGGTGAGCTGCCTTCTATAGTGTAGGTACACCCACAGTGCTGTTAGGAATGGAGTACCAGGATTTTGACCCAGCAACAGTGAAGGAACAGTGGTATATTTCCAAGTCAGGATGGTGTGTGGCTTGGAGGGGAACTTCCAGGTAGTGGTGTTTCCCATGTATCTCCTGCCCTTACCCTTCTAGATGGTAGCAGTTGTGGGTTTGGAAGGTGCTGCCTAAGGAGCCTTGGTGAGTTTCTGCAGTGTATCTTGTAGATGGTACACACTGCTGTTACTGTGCGTCAGTGGTAGAGAAGGGGTATGTTTGTGGAAGGGGTGCCAATCAATCGGGCTGCTTTGTCCTGGATGGTGTCAAGCTTCTTGAGTGTTGTGGGAGCTGCACTCATCCAGGCAAGTGGAGAGCATTCCGGACGTGTGCCTTGTAGTTGGTGGACAGGCTTTGGGGAGTCAGGAGGTGAGTTGCTCGCTGCAGAATTCCCAGCCTCCGACCCCCTCTCGTAGTCATAGTATTTATGTTTCTGGTCAATGGTAATCCACAGGATGTTGATAGTGGGGGATTCAGTGATGGTAATGCCATTGAATGTCAAGGGGCAATGGTTGGATTCTCCCTTGTTGGAGATGTTCATTGCCTGGCACTTGTGCAGCACATATGTTATTTGCCATTTGTCAGCGCAAGCCTGGATATTGTCCAGGTCTTGCTGCATTTGGACATGGACTGCTTCAGTATCTGAGGAGTCGCGAATGTGCAATGTTCAACACCAATCATCAGTGAACATCCCCACCTTCTCACCTTATGATGGAGGGAAGGTCATTGATGAAGCAGCTGAAGATAGTTGGGCCGAGGACACTACCCTGAGGAACTCCTGCGGTGATGTCCTGGAGCTGAGATGAGATTTTGTGGCGTGTGTGTAAGGGAGAGTGTGTGGTATGTGTGACAGAGTGTGTTTTGTGATGTACCTGTGTGTGTGTGTGCACGTGTGTGTGTGTATGTGCATGCGTCTGAGGGTATGTCTGATGTAACTGAGAGGGAGGGTGTGTGTGGTATGTGCAGCTTGAGTTCAGGCACACAGCATTGTTGAAATACTGGGCCAACATTTCTACTGAAGGTGTGAAATTAGAAAAAAAGTAAGATAGCAGCCCCATTGTATTGGAAGCTGGAATGAACGGGCTGGTACCTTGTAATTGCAAGACCAATATCAGAGATAAGCTTCAAAAACAGCTTTTAACCACCTCTTCAACTGCTATTCAGATATCAAAAGGATTACTGCGATGACATTTAAAACTAGTTAATCAGTGGAGCAGAAATGCCCCAAATTGGCAGCTCCAACAAAAAGACTCACGTTAAAGTATAGTCAATGATTGCACGATCCCATGACTCAGCTGATGAACATGAAAGTTACAAATAGAGTGAATGGTTTTACTAAATATGGAAGATAATCAAAACTTTAGTGCTAAAGTACCAGGGCAATTCCAAATCTCATTCCCACCCTGTGTGCACAGTTTACAGGAAGGAAGTGAGTGCTGATAAGCACTGACAGAGCCTGAGATCCAAACAGTCTCTTAAATTTAATCCAATCTATCAGCTTTGATCAACCGTGTGTGCATTCAAACGTTCACCCAAAACACTGGCTGGAAATAGTAATGAGAGCAGGCACAAGTACACGTCCGGACATGAACCCTATTCACCACTCCTGCCACCAGGTAAAAGCTTTGCCAGTGTGTGCACAAGGGTCACTGAATATTAAGTGATATCTATATCCCCACTCTCTTATCTCTGGTAGCAGGGAGCTTTTTTTGATTGCCCTAGGGAGTCGGGGAAGGGTTTTCCAGAGCTTTTCCTGAAATTGGCTGCAGGATTTTTCTTTTACCCGCCCTGGTCACTCCTCTTTGAGAACTAGCATCGACAGTGGTTGCTGAATAAGATTGCACCATAATGGATACAGGGAACACTGTTGGGGCCAATAGCCTTTTCCAGCCTTTTTAGTGCATCATTTATTATGAACCTTCATCAAAGCAAGATGGTTTCCTCCAATTCTTACATGACTCTTAATTCATGCAGAAGAGGAGGCCATTCAGCCCTTTGTGTCTATGCTGCCTTTTTTGAAAGAGTTAGGTGCACTCCCTGCAGGGAGGTCTTGAGGTGCAGTGGTAGTGTCCTTACTTCTGGCCCAGAAGCTCTGGATTCAAGTCCCACTTCAGGACTCAATGGCCAGAGAATTTATGATCATAATGTGTCCAAAAGGGTTGATTGTCAGCTTTTAAATCTTTCCAATATACCTGATGACAGGCAGTAAGAGAGGGAGAGTTTCCTGGCCAGCCATATTGCAGAAGGTAATGGCAGGACTACTGCAATGCTATAATCATGGACCAATCCAATGAAAGTCCATGATCGCCAATGTTTTCTTAGTGCATAGTACCTGGAGAAGGATCCCCGCTCCTCAGCTCTTTCCACATAGCCCTGAAATTTTTCTCCTTGCTTTTCAAATGCATATCCAATTCCTTTTTGAAAATTGCTATTGAATGCCCCTCAGGCAGCGCGTTCCAGATCAGGACAACTCACAATTCACTGCGTGAAACAAAATCTCTTCATCTCCCTTCTGGTTCTTCTGCCAGTTATCTTAAATCTGTGCGCTCTGGTTACCTAATCTATCCGCCAGTGGAAAATATTTCTCCTTATTCACCTTATATTTTGAAAACCTATTTGTCATTAGCTTGGATAACTTGTAATTCAAACCGATTACTAGCAGGATTTTCTAAAAATAGGCTCATGGGTTTCAACATTGTGATTAGTAAACCATGAATACACCTCCCTCGATTGCTTAAAATACCCTGCCATCTACTTGTTATTTATCCCAACCTGCTCTTTATTTGAGGTTATCCAGTGTATACTTGACGGAGCAGCACAAATTGCCACAATATGCTTGGCTTTAAGGTTTTGGGGCTTTCGATTCTGGACACTGGTGGCAAAACATATTTATATTTTCAGTCTGAGATGAACTTGTGACTTAAGTAGAACAGCAACATGCACCTGATGCTGAATAATCGTTGAAAACTTTCTCAGCCTAAATGGAGACTATACATCAAACGCTACATCTTCCTTTTCAACACTATAACACGTCTCTCTCACTTACGTTTGAGTTAAGTCATTGCCTCCGTTGATTTTCAGTAAGACATAAATAGAATAACATGTCATACTTCCTATGTTTTAGTAACTTGCTGATGGCTCACACATTTAACTGGAGATTGAGGATTATCAGACCGGCCATGATCTCATGGAATGGCGGAGCAGACTTGATGAGGCGAGTGGCCTACTTCTGCTCCTATGTCTCATGGTCTAACATTACGTTTTGGATGAAGGAAATTGTATTTGAAAGTTGCACACAATTCTTTATGTGCACAAAGAAAGCAATGAAAAACAAAAAGACTTTCATTTATATAGCGCCTGTCTCGGCCACTGGATGTCTCAATGCACTTTACAGCCAATGAAGCACTTTATGAAGTGTAATCACTGCTGTAATGTAGGAAACGCAGCAGCCATTTTGCACACAGGAAGATCCCACTAACAGCAATGTGCTAATGACCAGGTAATCTGATTCTGATTGAGGGATAAACATTAGCCAGGATACCAGGAATAGCTCCACTGCTCCTTTTCAAGTTAGTGCCTTGGTATCTCTTATGTCTGCTAAGGGGCCAGAAAGGGCCTTGGTTTAATATCTCATCAAAAAGATGACGCCTCCGACAGTGCAGCATTCCTTCAAGTCTGCTCTAGAGTGTCAGTCCTGACCTTTATACTCAGGTGCAGCACAAGTTACAATTCTTGCCTCTGATAGATGAAGCTTTCCTCACCTTTAGATACAATCTCTCTTACTCTTAAACCTGCCCTTCCCAAAATCTCCAAATACGCCAACCTACACTGGCCTTCCTCCCTGTGAGCATACAAAACATATGAATTAGGCTATTTAGCCCCTCGAGCTAGCTCTGCCATTCAATAAGATCATGGCTGGTCTGATTGTGGCCTCAACATCACTATCCTGCCTACCCACCCCCCCGATACCCTTTGATGCCCTTACTGGTCAAGAATCTATCTATCTCTGCCTTAAAAATATTCAATGACCAATGACCACTTTCTGGGGAAGAGAGTTCCTCAGACTCATGACCCTTTGAGAGAAAAACATTCTCCTCATCTCTGTCTTAAATGGACGACCCTTTACATTTAAAATGTGTCCCCTAGTTCTACACAGTAATCTAGATATGGTCTCACCAATGCCCTGTACAACTGTAGCAAACCATCCTTACTTTTACATTCCTTCCCCTCGCAACATATTATTTGCCTTCCTAATCACTTGCTGTATCCGCATACTAAATTTTTCACCCAGATCCCTCTGTACCTCAGAATTCTGCAATCCCTCTCTCTCCATTGAGATAATGTGCTGCTTTCTACTCTTCCTGCCAAAGTAGACAATTTAACATTTTCCCACATTATAAACAAGTTGTAAGGTCGTTTGGTGTCTCACTAAGAGGTCTGGAGGCTTTTGTGGTAGAACATAAACCGTTTATTGTTAACACACAGTGATATACATATCTCCAAAGTAATGCAATGTCTCGATGTTATCTTCATGCCGACTGCTCTCAGAATCTCTTTATACACAGTCTAGCATCATGTGACTCTCTACATCATAATGTGGGCAGTACTGTTTCCCCAGTCCCATATTAAACCTTACTAACATGAACACCCTTATACTACACCTCCACCTCCCCCACCCCCAAGTCCTTAGCCAAATATATTTACAACATAATATTTCCATGCAACCCCTTCTCCCCCTAAGTCTCTGACTTTACAAATTTAGATGGTCAGGTGGTTTTACGATTCTTCCAGATCTCATTCTTTCCCCATTTGGAGGAGTAGCCGTCTCAGTTGCGTCAGGCTGACTTTGTTGGTTCAGAGTTGGAACTGTAGTACCTGCTGTTTCAGCACTTGGCTTTCAACATCTGGTTCACTTCTCACACACTTTAGTGTTATGTTTTTCTTTGCTGACCACCTGTCTTCTTTGATCAGATACCATGGCCTTATCCCGTTCCTTCTGGAGGTAATGCTCGGTCTGTTCATTCATAAAGTGGACTCTGGTTTTCTTTTTCCGTGGGGTCCATCTGCCATCTGCCAAATTTTTGCATACTCACTTAACCTATCTATATCCCTTTGCAGACCCCTTGTGTCTTCTTCACAGCTTACTTTCCTACCTACCTTTGTGTCATCAGCTAATTTAGCAACTAAACATTCAGTCCCTTCATCCAAATCGTTGATATAGATTGTAAATAGATGAGGCCCCAGTAATGATCCCTATGGAACTCCACTCATTTCATCTTGCCAACCTGAAAATTACCCATTTATTCCTACTCTCTATTTCCTGTTAGCTAACCAATCCTCTATCTATGCTAATATGCTATCCCCTATACCATGAGCTTTTACTTTGTGTACTAACCTTTGATGTGGCACCTTGTCAAATGAGTTTTGGAAATCTATGTACAGAACATCCACAGGTTTCCCCTTTTCCACATTCCTCAAATAACTCGAATTAGTAAAACACAATTTTCCTTTCACAAAACCATGTTGACTCCACCTGATTACATTGAGATTTTCTAAGTGCCCAACCAATGCCTCCTTAACAATAGATTCCAGCACTTTCCCTGGAGAAATATGATGGAAACAGTGGTATAGTGGTAATGTCACTACACTAATAATCAAAGGCCCAAGCTAATGGTCTGGGGACATGGCAGCAGCTGATGGAATTAAAATTCAATTAATAGTTCTGGAACATAGTGCGAATCTCAGTTTTGATGGCCATGAAATATCAGCCTGGTTCACTAATGTCCTTTAGGGAAGGAAATCTGCCATCCTTACCTGGTCTGACCTACATGTGACTCCAGACCCACAGCAATGTGGTTGACTGTTAACTATCCTCTGAAATGGCCTAGCAAACCACTCAGTTCAAGGGCACTTAGGGATGGGCAACAAATGTGGACTTGCCAGTGATGCCCACATCCTATGAAAGAATAAAAGAAATGCTGAGCTAACTGGCCCATAGTCTCCTGCTTTCTGTCTTCCTCCTTTTGCTATTCGCATTCGCTATTTTTCAATCTGATGGAGCCAAACTGTGCTGACTGCACCATCTGGCACCACCCCCTACTTCACCATCTGGCACCACCCCCTACTTTTAACTTGTCCACACCAAGGAGTTTAAACCATGAGCTTCCAGTCTCTCTTCAATCTTTAGTGCTGATGATGACATAGTGGTAATATCATGGGACCAGAAGTCCAGGTTATAATGCTCTGAAGACATGGGTTCAAATCCCAGCATAGCAGCTGGTGGAAATTCAATTAATAAAATCTGGAATTGAGAGCCTGGTTTCTAACTATGAAACTATCAGCGATTGTTCTCTAATGTCCTTACCCAGTCTGGCTTACATGTGACTCCAGGCCCACAGCAATGTGGTAAATTGCTCCCTGCAGTGGCCTACCAAGCCACTCAGTTCAAGGGCAATTAGGGATGGGAAACCAATACCAGTGATGCTCACATCCTGTCTAAAAAGAAATCTTTCCTTTTTTCTACACCACCCTGATGTCATCTATCCATTGATCTCATTGTCAACCTCAACTCTTTTTAACCCTGATGGTGACCTGCACCATGGACCTTGACCCTTCAAAAAAGGGCTTGAAAACATCGCAATAGGTTGTACCAATGAATTAATTTCTGGAGATTGGGAATCCCAACTGTCTATATGTTGGTGCTGAGCTGTGCTGCTGCTTGGGGATGTGAAGGTGGCCAAGTTGAGTCTCCTTCGGATATCCCCTCTGGTCTTGTGAGGAAGCACCTTTCCTAAAGGCAGCTTGATCCCAATAAAGCCCTCACATCCAATGACTCGACAGGGCAGTCCATTGGTACAGATATTTCATCAGTCCTCTCCGATGAAAAGACAGATCATGACCTCAAACAGATTGAATCAAAAGCAGCTCAATTAATGGCTTAACAATGGCGGGCTGAGTCACTGAAATGATTACATAGTGGTTTGTAACTACAAAGGGCGGCATGTTTATGGTAGATTCTGCTGCATAACTTTGATGATTCTGCACTTGTACTTTGGATGCAAGAGGGTATTTTAAGGCAGGCATAACTTGGGAACTCTAGCTACCTCCGGGATTAACATACTAGAAAATGACTCTCTCCTTCAGATTCAAATTGAAAACTTAAATGTAGAGAAAGCATAAACCTTGCCATTGTAAAAATATAACCAACACTAATTTTTATTCAGATACATAGGGGGCAGGTTTTGCCTGGGGTCTTCACCATTTTCAGTATTTCTGTGTTTAAACTGCAAAACATGATAGAATGCAGTTAGTTAAAGATGAAAGCACACTTTCTGATTAATGCTTCTCTCTCTCACTCCCTTGACCTCGGAGGTCTAGCCGCTGAGAGCGTTGGTCTAACCTCGGCGGCTGATCGGCTCAGTAAACCCTGCACAACTCCTGAGAAATTCTTTGTAGCAGCAAGAAGACCTCTTGACCCGAGCAAGAAGGCAAAGAGAATGCCAGCTGCCACAGCCAATGATTTATGGCTGTTATTCAGCATTGGAGACAGGTCAAAAGATTCTAACCAACTTCCAGAAATTCAGTGAGGAATAAGGTCTATAATTTCCTCAATCCACAGCCTTGGGCATGTTTCTTGAGGGATTCTCTACCAGTCCCACTGAAAATCAAAGAGCTCTTGTTTCCTGATTCATTTGGATAGTTTTAGCTCGATCATCCATTTACCACATTTAACAAAATTGACTAAAAGGGGAAAAGGCATGTGAGCACTATTGAAAGTGGACCCTATTTCAGCATAGAAAAGTGGCCATTTGGCCCATCATGCCCATGCCAGCTCTTTGAAAGAGCTATTCAATCAGTCCGGCTCCTCTGTACTTTCCCCATAGCCCCGCAAGTTTTCCCTTTTCAGGTATATATCTAATTCCCTTTTGAAGTTTACTATTGAATCTGCTTGTGGCAGCGCATTCCCAATCATAATGACTTACCGCCTAAAAAGCAATTTCTCCCCATTGCACCCTGTGGATCTTTTGCCAATTATCTTAAATCGGTGTCCTCTGTATTGCAACCCTTCATAATTTTGAATTCAATTAAAGTGCACTACATTTCAGATATTCAGAAGCCGTGATAAAAGCATTGAACTATTTAAAGATATTGGACCAGACTTATTGGTGCTGGTCATCACTTAGCACTGCACAAGAAGAGTCACTGATGCTGCCAGACCTGCTGAGTATTTCCAGGTATTTTTATTTTTGTTGTGGATTTCCAGCATCCGCGGTTTTTCGCTTTTAACTGCACATTATCTTTTGAATTAGAAGAGGAACTTTTAATTTACCCCACCAGTCGAGGAACATATGGGATTGGATATAGTTCTGGCTTTGCAACCGCCCCCCTCCCTGAACTTGTTATCCATTAAAGTTAGTGGGAAATAATATTGGGCAGGGTGTTCCATCCAAACTCGTGGGCTTTCCACCCAGTGATTTAGGCTAAAATTACTCCCATTAAGTTAGATGTAAAAGTACTGAGTATGCGGAGAAGATTATATTTAATCCTTGGTCTGTATTGAGTTAGGTTAAGCATATGGGGAGGCAATGACATAGTGGTATTCTTACTGGACTAGACATTCAGAGACCGAGGGTAATACTCTGGGGACCTGGGTTTGAATCCCACATCCTAAATGAAATTTGAATCCAATTAAAAAAAAGCCGGAATTAAAAGTCATGACACCATTGCTGATTGTTGTAATAAGCCCATCTGGTTCACTAATGCCCTTTTAGGGAAAGAAATCTGTCATTCTGGTCTGGCCTACGTATGACTCCACGCCCACAGCAATGTGGTTGATCCTTAAATGCCCTCCGAACCAGGGCAATTAGGGATGGGCAAGAAATGCTGGCCTAGCCAGTGACGCCCACGTCCCTTGAATGAATTGAAAAAAACAAGGTGACCTTAGCCAATGCAGAAATGGGAAGGACACTAAAGTTGGGTTCAGTATCTCTGGAGGCAAAGTCCTCCAGTGCTCCCAAACCCAAGCTGCTATTCACTTGCTGATCTTTGCTGGGAGTCGCAGGCATTTGATAAGGACAGGATCTCTTGGAGTTGAATAACCTGCCTTCTATCGATTCACATGCAAAGACCAAAACGAGGTGCCGGAGGGCTGCTAGTGGAATTGGCGCATTTGGAAGAGTTGCATAGGGGTGAAAGCTGTACGAAGTCAAAAGCCATAGGGTTACAGAAGCAGCCCTCTGGGCCCACCAAGCATGTTCTGATGCTACCTCTTCAAGTGGAGCTAGCTACTGTAATACAATACAGAATCAAAGAAATTTTTCCTTCAACATAACAATGATACCATCTAGGGCTGGGAATTTCTACCTCAGTGTTCCCCGCAGGGACCAGGTGCACATGTCAGGAACTCCTACACCCCCCACACTATCCAGGATATTCCAACCAATTCCTCCAATGTACTCTCCACCCACACCCAGGAGACCAGAGTTGAAAATGTATAGTCAATTCTCATAGGAACATAAAGGGATTTATGGCACAGGATGAGGCCATTTGACTTATCATGTTCATGCCAGAATATATAACAAATAGCGATAGATCAAGGGGAAATGAACTTGTGCTCAATTTATCAGCAGGCTGCAATCTTTAAGGCTGCTCATTTTAGCTAGGAGAGATGAAGTCTCCAAAATAGCATTCCACTTTAGATGTTCCCTTTTGAGCATGAAACAAAACCCATTTCACTAAGCCATGAACTGAGTACAGAATTTACACCAGAATCCTTCTTTCCCCTTTCAAGAGTCACCCTTGCGGCTGAGGTTAAACAACCCTGTGCCTATCTTGCTTGCCCGTGAGCTGTTGCTGCTGTGAGTCTGTCCAATTTGTCATCTCATCTTTCCGCCTTTTCCTTCTGATCTTGTGACCTTTCGTGCCTCTACCATAGTTGCCTTCCCTAGACTCTCTCCTCTCTAAAGCCTGAGAGATTCCCTTTCTTTATGTGAGTACTGTTCTCCCATTTCTTAACATTTCAAGCCCCGCTGATTACTGGGGATTTTTCAGAATTCTTTCATCTTGCTACATCTCTTTTTCAGTATCCATAATTTGTATCACCTTGTTAATTGTATACTAATTATAAATGCAGAAACTGGGCACTAACTGAGGATTCACTTGTGCTCTTATAAATGAGAACAGACCAAAACTAAGTTGTTGGGTTAGGAGGCGCATACATATAATGTGTAAGTCTGTAAACAGAAGCTTATTAAAAAGCGTAGAAAGATTGACCCTGTTTCTATCCTTCAACAGCTGGCTTTCTGGAATAGAACAGCCTAGTGACCAACTCATGGTCCCAGTAATCTGCTTCTTCTGTAAACTATGCATGTATTCTTCCAAATCTTGTTCACCCTTTCATCTACCTCTCTCACTTGGGTTTATATATTTTCTGAACATTTCCTGCACTCTGTGACTCAGGGTCCTAAATAACATTATTAGCTGAGTTATCACATATAAATAAATTGAATTTTACAGCCCAGGAGCAGGTGTTTGACTCTGCACTAGTGTTTATGTCCCACGAGTCTCCTCCTACCTTACACCTTCTAATCCTATCAGAATATCTTTCTATTCCTTTCCCTCTCATGTATTTATCAAGCTTCCCTTTTAATGCATATGTGCCATTTGACTCTACCTTGTGGTAGCAAGTTTCATATTCTAAACGTTCAGTCAGTAAACACTCTGAGTGAAGAAGTATACCTGAAATTCCTTACTGGATTTATTAATGACTATCTTATGTTTATGGTTCCTCATTTTGGATTTGTCCACAAGTCTATGTCTACCCTATCGACTCTCTTCATAATTCTCAACTCCTATCAGGTCACATCTCAGCCTTGTCTTTTCTGGGGCTGTTCAACCAACTCAGCATTTAGTATGATCACTCTTGCTGATCCCTTGCTACATGCCTGTGCTTTCCTGTTGTTCACCTTGTGTCTATAATAGTTGCTTTGGGCGTCATGTCAACCCACGAGTTCTGGCTTGTTTTCGGCTCTGAGCACAGCAGCAACTGCATACCTCGAGTTATTAAACTTTCTCTTTCTGTTGTGTAATTAGAGAAAAAGACTGACGTTTATATAATGCTCTTAATGGCCTCAGGGCATCCCAAAGCACTTAACAGCCAATGAAGGGCTTTTAAGCGTAGTTACTATTGTACTGTAGGAAACATGGTAGCCAATATTCACACAAGCTCCCCACAAACAGCAATTCAATAAATGACTAAATTATTCCTGGTTGAGCGATAAATATTGACGAGGAAACCAGGTGCGACTCATCTCCTGTTCTTCAGCATCATTCTGAGAGGGCAAAGAGACCAAGAGTTTAACAATCCAAATCAAAAGGCAGCACCTCCTTCAATGCTGCAGCTCTTCAGCACTGCACAAGCACCAGCTTAGGTTACATGCTTAAACTTTTGGGGTGGGGCTTGAATCCTGACCCAAAGGTAAGAGTGCAACCCACTGAACCAAGGGTTACGCCTATACTGCTATGGAAGCCTAGTGGCATAGAAAGAGATCATCTGGTCATTGAATCCATGACAGGTTTGGCCAGTCATCGCAGAATACAGAATAGATCCATGTGGTATAAAGTACTGTCCAACACTGCACCAGAACAGCTCAAGCTGAAGTCACTTCTCAACCTTACCCACAACAGCCTAGGATAAATGATATCCACAATACACAAAATGCTGCCACCTTGTCCTCTGAGTTAGTTGCAGACTGGCACAGTGAGCTAATGCAAAGTCACATTAAAATAAATTCACACTGATTTCAGCAGTATCATGGATGCCAGAAAGAGAAACAGAACATCCCAAAGAACCATTCCTCCCTCCACTACTTAGGGCCAGTGGTGTCACACTGTCAGTTTTATACAGCAGCACATTCAGTTTAATCAATGTGGTTCATTTGGTAGCACTCTCTCTCCTCTCGAGTCTGAAGGTTGTGGGTTCAAGTCCCACTCCAGGGCATGAGCACAGGTGAAAAAGGCTGTCATGCCAGTGCAGGAGGGGAGCACAGCACTGTTAAAGGTACAGGCTTTTGGATGAGATGTTAAGCTGAAGTCCTGTCTGTCCTCTGAAATGGAATGTAAAAGATTCCATGGCACCACTTTGAAGAGCAATGGAGTTATCCCTGGTATCCTGGTAAATATTTATCCCCCTATCAATGTTACAAGAGGAGAAAATCTGGTCGTTATCTCCCGTTGCTGCTTGTCGGAGCTTGCTGTGTGCAAATTAGCTGCTGCGTACAATGGTGGCTACATTTCAAGAGTACTTTGTTGTCTGTAAAGTGCTTCTGGGTGTCCAGCGGTAATGAAAAGCACTATATAAATGCAAGTCATTTTTTCTTTTAAATATGACTATTGGTATTACTGTATGACACTTTTCTGTGCTTCTAAAGGTGAGAGTTCTCATGCTAATTTCAAATGCCCCTGAATAATAACATAACCAAATGCAGATTGGACTTCCTTTCTTTACAAAAGAGAGCGGTAACCTGATAAAGGTCTTTAAAATTAAGTGACTGTCTCTAAGGTAAATTTAGAAAAGATGTTTAGGAGGCTAAAACTAGGGGGGACATAAATCTAACATGGTCACTAATAACTCTAATAGCGAATTCATAAGAAATTCCTTTACCTAGAGATTGGATAGAATATGGAACTGGTTACCACATGAAGCGAACAGCATCGATGCATCTAAGTGGAAGCTAGGTAAGTACATGAAGGATAAAGGAAAAGAAAGATGTGGTGAATGGGTTTGATGAAGTAAGGTGGAAGGAGGCTTGTGTGGAGCATAAACACCAGCATGGACCAGTTGGGCCAAATGACCTGTTTCTGTGCTGTACGTTCTGTGTAAAGCTCCACCTACTTTGCCCCAATAACTAGCCTAGAGACCAATTTCAGAACAGTGCCCTTCCTGCATTAATTTAACACTTCCAACACCAAGCATCCTATGACCCCACATGACGAAGGTTAGAGCTAAATGAGGGACAGTTTTGTGCTGTACACCAATGCCCACTAGGAACTGGATGGGGGTTGTTCAAATGTATTCCGTGTATTTAGGGCCATTACTGCCAACTGACAAAGGAGATGGTTACATCATCAGTCTGGGCTGATGTAGAATCTACAGTATTGGTATATCTCAAAAAAGATAGAGGAAAATGATTTAAGGATAATGCTTATTGTAAAGTTACCAATAAACTGAAGTTAAAATATCTGAAAGGGGAACTCCAGGGCAGGGTTTTAACTGGATCACATTCAGTAGTCCAGTGTTAGGACAAAGCTTCACAATTTGTCATTTTCCCTACATCTGAAATTACACTGATCTAATTCTACCCAGCAGATAGCTGATCAGTTCTTTACAGCCGGTGCTTTATGCTCCAAGGTTAAATATGCCCCTGTTTGGAATACAATGGAGTCAGGGAGATACGACTTAGAACGATTACTCTTCAAGCCCCCACCATACATGTGAACTAATGAACAGCAACTCATACATGGCCGTTAAAAAGGGGAGTGCAGCAGAGATCTCATCCATCTGATTATCACCAAAAATGTTTCAGAATGTCCTTAAGCAATGTCAGCTATCTATGTTGCTGCAATCTAAACCATTCCTCCACAGTAGAAGGATGTGTTGTCAGTATGACCTCTTCACGGCCTCGAGCTACAATTTGTATTCTTCCTCAGCATGACTCATGTCTTCCCCCATTGTCAGCAACAACTTGCATTTATGTAGCACCTTCATAACAACAACTCGCATTCACATATCAACTGTACAACAAGGGGAACAACCTGCATTTATATAACCACCTGTAATGTAAAGGTGCTCTACAGAGGGAGAAAGAAGTGTTTAATGGGGGAGGTCAAGGGGGGAGCAGGGGAAGTGGGGAGTGACCTTAGATTTGGTGGAAGAATTGGAAGTTTAAGAAATTTTTTTAAAAAGGTGGAGGGCAAATTAGAAAAATGGGTAGGTTTAGGGAAGGATCTCCAACAATTAGGACAAAGATAGTCTAAAGGCTCAAAAAACAATGGATGGTTTACAAGGTAGAATCACAGGATACAGATGGGTGGGACAATCTGAAGCACCGTGCTCAGTTTCAGGGACTGCACCTCAGGAAGAATATATTGGCTTTGGGAGGGGGGGAGTGAAGCAAAGGTTCACCAGGGTTTAGAGTTCAATTGTCAGTATGGTTCCATAAGTTTATATTTCCCTGAGTATTGGATATTGATCATTGATCTGATCAAGATGTTTAAAATGTTAAACAGAATAGATACGGAGAAACTATTTCCTCTGCTAGGATCAAGAACAAGGGGACATAATCCTCAAAAGTAGAACTAGGCCATTCAGGAGCAAAACCAAGAAGCCCTTTTTCACACAGAGGCTATTGGAAATATTGAATTCTCACCCCCAAAAGGCTGTGGATACTGGGGGACACTCGGAACTTTCAAGAATGATATTGATGCCTTGTTAGGTGAAGGTAGCAAGGCATAGGAAATAAAGGGGGCACACTGAAGTTGAGGTGCAGATCCATCATGATCGAATGGAGTGGCAGAGCAGGCTCGAGGGGCTGAATGGCCTACTCATGCTCCGACTGTTCATATGTTCTAGATGTTACAGTGGGGGAGGGGAAGGCCATGAGGAAATTTAAACTCAAGGGGAGATGGTGCTGCAGTGGTATTGTCACTGGGCTAGTACTCCTGAGGCCCAGACTAACATCCTGGGGACATGGGCTCAAATCCCAACATGGTGGCTGGTAAAACCTGGAATTTAAAAGCTAGTCTCAGTAATAGTGACCATGAAGCTGTTGTCGTTTTAAAAAAAAACATCTGGTTCATGAATGATCTGCCAGACATGTGACTCCTGGTTGACTCTTAACTGTCCCCTGAAATGATCTGGATGGGCAACAAATGCTGGCCTTGCCAACAAAGCCCACACCGTGTGAAAGGACAAAGGAAAAAACGTACTGGGGACAGGGGACTAACATGGCATGAGTGATAGGTTAGCAAAACTTGGTTTGGGCCAGGGCGCAGATCCTGGAGTTGTGGGAATGACGAATTTTACGCAGGGTGAATGTCAAGATGTCAGAGAGCGGGATATTGGAAAGAATTGAGACCAGAGGTGAGAAAATCGTGGATAAGGGTTTCAGCAATGGAGCACTGAGGCGAGGGTGGGAGAGGCTTGTGTTGCTCAGGGGGAAGTAGGTGATTATACTTATAGATAAGGTATGGGGTTTGAAAGTATGGGTCCAAAAATGGCACCCACTTTGCACAATCTTCATGATTTGAAATTGCTTAGCCATTGTGCAAAAAGACGATTAGCTTTTATGCTGTTTTCCAATTAATGTGGATGTGTAAAATTATGGTCTGATGCTAACACTCTTACCTCTGCACCAACAGATCAAAGGTCTACGTCCCACTCCAGAGGATGGAACACTATTCCAGGCTGATACCCTCGTGTGGTACGGAGGGAGTGCTACACTGTTGGAGGTACTGGCTTTCAGATGGAATGTTAAACTGGTGCGTAAAAGATCTCACGGCACTATTCAGAGAAAAGCAGGAGCATTCTCCCTGGCATTCTGGGCAATATTTTTCCCTCAACAATGACTACAAATGGATTATCAAGTCATTATCACATTACTGTACATGGGAACTTACTGTGTGCAATTTGCCTGTCAAGTTTTCTACATTACAACAAGGACTAGATTTCAAAACTACTTCATTGACTGTGAAGTGCTTTGGGATGTCCTGAGGCTGTGACAGGTATTATACAAATAAAGTCTCTTATGAAGGCAATGTCCTTTTTTTAAAAGAATGGAGAGCACATACCAGCGGATAAGACCTGAGCACAAACGCTTTGTGTTCAAATGCCAAAGGCAGCTCCAGAGAATGTGCTACGACCTCCACTGTAGATCAGAAAGACAGAGAGAGCTATATCCCCCCACATACCTGGAACGCAAAGAGTTGTAGAGAAGACAGATTGCCTCGTCACAAATAGTGGAGGAGCAGACCACATATGCAATTCACTGACCACCTTCTTTTCCACTGTTTGTCCTGCTGTCTGGACACTGCTGGTGGAACTAAGGCTATCTCTCTGTGAGCCGATGGGCTCACAACACAATGAGAAATTCTGCCTTGGTGAGTTATTTGCATTATCCCCTTTTTCCAACCACTCAGTGCTGGGACCCTCCAGACAAGTGTGAAGCAGTAGTGAGTCTGTGATTGATGATCAAACGACCTAAAGCTTTTGGATTCACCGCTCTCCCCTGAAAAGCTGGTAATGCAAGCAACATGCAGCCTTATCAACAAGAAACAAGCTTCCAAGCCATTTAAAAGGCTAAAATCACCTTCCAGTAGTGTGACAGTTAAAGCAAGGCAAACGTACGTTTCACTGACTAGATGCAACCCAAAAATAGAGAGAATTTCAGTAACTTCCTCTGTGACAACGTATTGGTTTCGAAACCATTTTTGATATCAATGATATTGACCTGTCGTTTATTTAATTCAAACCAGCTGTCTCCTGGGACCATACAACCTCCTGTTGCAAAGCTCAACTTCTCACAGCTCATCAATATTAGATGTAAGGACAATGCAAATGGAATGCACTATTTTCCCTCGCTCAACCTCCTTGTGTTTCATTGGCGTTCAAGCAGGCTACGTTTACGGTAATAGCTGCTGGGATTTTATTCTCTCCCCCCTTCCAAAAGACGAAAATTCAACAATAACTTTCGGAAGGGAATCGGATGGACAACTTGTAAAAAGAAAAATTTGCAGGGCCACCAGGAAAGGGCCGGGGAATGGGTGGGACAAATTGGATAACTCATTTAAAGAGTCAGCAGGGGTGAGATGGGCCCTTCTATGCTGTAAGGTTCCAATGAAAACGTGCTTGGTGCAGGTAAGTAAATTCTGGGCCATAAGCCCACCATATTCCTCCCTGTGCTCTTTAAGACTGCTAACTCTCCACTCGAAACTCCCAACTTGTGATGGGGATTTTCAGACATTTCAAAGGAGGGCAATTGCCACAGAACTGACACATCAATGGGGAATATGTTCTAATCCAGTCATGAACTTGCTGTAAGGCCATAACTGAGAAAATCCCAATTTGCCCACAAGGATCGTCTGGAGGTAAGATGACTCATTTCTGAGGGAAGAAATGCTCAAATCATTCTGGGAAGTTCTTGCAGACAAACGGCTTCCTCATTGTTCACCAATCAGGCAACATATTCAACACTCTGTATCACTCTATATCAACACGCCAACGTAAACAGCTTCCAGCAACAGGAGTATAAAAGTTAAACTAATAGTATTGTACAGGATGACAAATTCACCCAAGCTTATGAAAACACACATGTTTCCATCTGCTCTCAAAACGATGAGGTCAGTCTGATCACAATCCTTGTACAGGTTACGAGCTACATAAACAGAAACACAATTAGAGTTTCTCCTGTCATGTCAGGTCCTATTGCAGAAGTGCACTTTTTAAGCAGACTGCTTATTACAATAAGTTTACCAAAGCTGACACTTATAAAAACACAGCTTGTCCGTATGTGTCTTTGGTGGAGTTTTCCAGTTTTAAATTGAGGATCTCGAGCGTAATGTAAACTTTAGCAGCTGCACATTTCTAGACAAGTAATTAAGATGAAAATTGTTACATGACAGCCACATGACTTTCCAGCTTACTACAATTCTGGCCCCTTGTGCATCAACCTATCCTTCACCCCAACAGTGATGGCTGGTCCCACGCACTGGAATTCCCTCCCTAGACCCCTCTGCCTATCCACCTCTTTGTTCGCCTTTAAGGCCCACTTTCCTTCCCTTGCTCAGTATCTGGTCTGCCTCAGGTGTCTATGCAGCATTTGGGATTTTTTTTTCCACCCTATACAAATTCCAAGTTGTCACCGCTGTTGTGCAACCTTGTTGATTCTGTCCTGCTGGGCCCACATTCTCCGAAGGTTAGACCCGGTGCAGTACTGAGGGAGTGCTCCACTGTCAGAGATGCTGTCTTTCAGATCAGACACGAACAGAGGCCCCGCCTCTCAGGTGGGCATAAAAGGTCCTTTGGAGTAGAGCAAGGGGCTTTTCCCCAGTGTGCGTTTACCAGCATCATCCCCAACAAATGAAGTGATCATTGTCACACTGCTGCTTGTGTGAAACTGCTGTGCTCAAATTGGTTTAATACATCAGTGATGACACTTGGAAAAAGTGCTTCATTGACTTTATGGGAGCTATAGAGGTTGTGAAGGGTGCTATAGAAGTGCAAGTCCTTCCTTTTTTCTCTTTGAAAGATTGAAACCTTTCCATTCATTGAGATAACCAGGAGCAGATCTGGTCAGGAGTGGCATCATTGATATTTTGTTAGCGCTCTCCTCCTCCTTTCAGCCCTCGTGCATTATTCTGCACAGTTTGCTCTTGACTGCCATTTAAATGAAGCTTCAGCAAGCCAAAGGCTGCCTGCTTTCTCTTGACCTGTTCCCCAGAGCCCACTTTGGATAAAACATCACTACAAAACAGGCAAAAAGCCCATTAATCTGCCCTGTACAACCTGATCACATACGTACACCTTTCTGCAAAAACCAGTAATAGAAATCTATAGCCCTGAAATATATTCAGCACATAATTAGCACAGTGCACTTGATGCAGCCCTTCATAAGGTATTATATGTGAAAAAGAAACAGAGGCATCTCTTATGATAAAACGACCAGCAAACACTTCACCTCAATTTGAGTTATTTTTAGGAGTCACCTGACTCTTTAAAAAAAAAGCCAAAACACTTGCCTGTAAATGTCACTCAGTGTCATCGCCCCCCGCACCCCCCCCCCCCCCCCCCCACTAAGTCCCCTATCTCCTCTTCCTGGGCTATGTCATCACGGATAATTAACCACTGCCCCAGAATATTTAACGGCAATAACTTCTATCTACCCCCATACCAAAATCTAAAGGGGCTAAACCCTTCTTTTCCTGTGCAAATCCCTCCATGATCTCCCCCTTCCCCATCTCCGTGATTGCCCTGCCGCTGTTGGCTGTATCTTAGGCATTTAGACCCCAAGCTCTGAAATCCCCTCCTGGAAACCTTCTCTTTTCCGTTAAGATGCTCCTCAAAACCGACCTCTTCGAACAAGCTTTTAGCACTAGCTGCCTGCCTCACGTGGGCTGTGTGTGTGTGTTTTTTTTTGTCTAAAGGCACTAAAAGTTATTGCTGTTGATCAACAGAGGAACTTTAAGAAGAAAAGCTGAATGAAGAACTCTTGTTAACAGGAAGGGGCATTAAATAAACTATCTAACTGCACCTACAGTTAGTAGGCTTGAGATTTGTCTTGACTCCTGTAAACTGAATCAAGGAGAGAGCTCGGGAGCTCTGCAGAGGCAGCTCTCTTGTCTCTTCTCCCTGTTCATTAACATGAAAATCTCCCAGTTACTCATCGCCGGTACAGGGTATGAGAGGACGCCAGTCCTTGAGGAGTGGTCCTCGATGGACAGTGGTCACAGATACTGCCAGGACCTGCCGAGGGCTTTCAGCATTTTCTGTTTCGATATCAAAGGATAAACAGCACTCCCCCCAAAAAATCTTCCATTTTCTATTCCCATTCTCCATGTGAGTGTGTAAATGCCTGATCTCAGTCACTTTACTATCTATTCACTTTCATGGCATAAAACCTCCTGGTTTAAAACAAACGATTGCCTCTGGAAGAAATAAGGCGTTCATTCACCAAAGGAAAAAGTGACTGGACTTCCAACAGGCGTACGGTGAAAACTTTGGGAAACAATTGACACACACACATATATATATATATATATATATATGTAGAAAATTGCACTGTCTGGTCACATACAAGCATGAGAAGGTGTTGTATTTTTTTTTAAACTGTCTAAAATACAGACGAAATGCGGACAACTATTGTAGCTCACTCAACCAATTCAAAACGCCAGTCAGCTCACGCATGGACTGACCTCTCCAGTCCCTTTACACAGAGATAAAGAGCATTTCAATACAAGTCACTAAGGGACCGGTCCCTCTCTCTTACGTGCTTGGACTGCCATCAGCTACAGCTTCACAGTCCCCTTGTAAAATCCAGGGGTGGTGGTGGTGTTGGGGGGTGGGGGGGATATTCCAGGTCACTCTCAAAGCAGGGTCTTCCCCTGCTAAAATATGAGCCCCCCCCCCCCCCCTTCCCATTAAAAGGTGCCGGTGGTAGAAAGTGAGCGGAACACCGTGCGAAAATCCCCAAAGCTCACGTTAAAAGACCTTATTATTCGATGAAGCAGCGGAGAAACCCCCCTTTTGTTTTAGAGAACACACGAGCGAGAGAGAGAGAGAGAAAGAGAAAGAGAAAGAGAGAAAACACTGATAGATGATGGGGAGGGGATTGATTAGTAGCAGAAATTGGAGCAAATGGAACAAAACATACATCTCCACATCTGGAAGAAATTGACCTACCTGGATGTAACATACTTTGGAAATAGAAGATCACCAGTACAAATGATCCAAGGCAAGTGGCGAGGACCATGCGGCATTTTCTGCTCATCCTCATGATATCCAGGAGCCCCTGTTTCATGGCTGGGTTGTATGTGTATGTATGTATGTGTGTGTATGTGTGTGTGTGTGTGTGTGTGTTGCTGATGCTAAGTGCCTGTTTTGCTGCTCTCCGCCGCTGTTTCCCCTCTTCTCTCTCTCCCACTCTCTCTCTCTCTCTCTCACTCACTCCAGCTGCCAGCGCAGGGGGCAGCTCTAGACACCGGCCCGTCCTTTACCATCCTCTGGTCCCCTCCCCTCTCCGCCGCTGCTGCTGCTGCTGGTGCTGCTGCTGAACAAGGGCAGTACCAGCCTCCTGCTGGGGCGGTCCCTCTCTCCCTCTCTCTCTCTCTCTCTCTCTGCCTTGCTGGCGGCACAGTGCCCGCTCGGTCCTAGCGCTCGCTGCAGCTCCGCAGCGATTCCGCAGGCAGAAACCATAAACCCAGAATCTACCTTGCTGATATTATTTGGGCCGGCTAGACGAGCATTATTTATTTATTTTATTATTATTATTATTATTATTATTGCCCATCCCTAATTGCCCCGGAGGAGGCGTTGGTGGTGAGCCGCCCCCTTGATTCTTGACCCCCCATGAATCTCATCTAATCAAATCGCAAGGCTCCAGTCTCACTGGGAAAGAGAAGGTTGGGAAGCGACAGCATTCCCGCTTTTTAGGATTCTTCCTGGTCAATATTTATCTCTCTATCCACGTCACACACACACACACACACAGAAAAAACAGATTATCTGGTTATTCTCAACCTTGCTGTCTGTGGGATCTTCCTGTGCACGAATATGCGTTTCCTACATAACAACAGTGATTGCGCTTCAAGAAAGTACCTAATTGGCTGCAAAGTGCAGCTTTGGGATAGCCGAACCGGTGGTTGTGACAGGCGTCATAGAAACATAGAAACTAGGAGCAGGAGTAGGCCATTCAGCCCTTCGAGCCTGCTCCGCCATTCATTATGATCATGGTTGATCAAACAACTCAATAGCCTGCTCCCGCTTTCTCCCCAAATCCTCTGATCCCTTTCGCCCCAAGAACAAAATCTAACTCCTTCTTGCAAACATACATAAATGCAATCTTTTATTTTACTTAATGTTGGCCAGGACAGGCTTTTTTTACCCTGTCTAGAACAGTAGAGGCACAGGACGCTGTTTGAAGAGGAGAGCAGGTACTAGGTAATTGTTCCAAACTACTATGTTTGGTGGAATGAGTGAGTGGTCAATCTGTGGAACAGACTCCCTCTGGACATGGTGGAAGCAGAATTACTATTGATTCCTTCCAATTCAAGTTTAGATAAGAGTTGTCTCAGAAAAGAATACGTTGGGACACAGTTAATGAGTCATTTGAAGTGTGACTTGTAATGAGTGTAGCAGGTGTGAGGGTGGTTGGGGGCAACAAGACACTTTGGGACCTGTGCTTTTCCGAAGCTCTCCGTCTCTGGGAGTTTTCCTTGCCCCACATCCGAGTCCATTGCTGACTAGCTCTCAGAGATTGATTGTTATGATTGGCCAACTCCACTGCCAATGTGCCATGGGACCACCAGGATGGTAGAGATGGTACATGGACTTTGGGCTTTTTTTCAGTCTAGCGGTTCCCGTGTTCACATTGTCATCTCCTGTTACTGCAGAATGGGTTGGGAATAGGGCTGCCACTGTAAAACTACAATTCATCCCATCCTAGAAGCATATCTGATGCTGGCAATGGAGACTCTGGGCTACGTGGCTAATGCACTTGGGCCTCAGTTGGACAATGAGCCCCCATCAAAGGCTGCAAGCTCTGTCTTACTTGTTACAACTCAGGGAACTCAATCTGCCCATCAAACCCTGTCCCCCTGACACTATTGGAACAACTGGCACCAACATCAACCCCTGTGAGTTATAATGCCAGGTAGTATATCTGCCTTCTCCATCAGGGAGGGGATTCTAGATGTGGGGGATAGGAATGACCCAGGCTTTGAGGAGCAGGGTCTGAAGTGTTAATTCCTAATTTGAACCTGCATTTTAATCTGTCTGCTGTCAGTCAGCTCCCACTTTCTGCTTGTTTATACAATCATAAGATAAGATCATATAATGTAGGAGCAGGAGTAGACCATTCAGCCCATCAGGCCTTCTCTGCCATTCAATATGATCATGGTTAACCTGACTGTGGCCTCAGCTCCACTTTCCTGCCTTCCGCCCCCCCATAACCCTTGACTCCCTTGCAGGTCAAAAATCTGTCTAACTCAGCCATGAATATATTCAATGAGTCAGCTTCCACTGCTCTTTGGGGAAGAGAATTACAAAGACTAATGACTCTGAGAGAAGAAATAGCTCATCAAATCCATCTCAAATGGGAGACCCCTTATCTTTAAACTGTGCTCCCTAGTTCGAGATTGTCCCACGAGAAGGAACACCCTCTCAGCATCTATCCTGTCATGTCCCCTCAGAATCTTATATGTTTCAATAATATCACCTCCCATTCTGCTAAATTCCAGTGAGTATAGGGCCAATCTGATCCATCATTCCTCATAATACAATCCCTTCATCCCAGGGAACGATTCCAGTGAGCAGGCCTAATAATGATATGCTGATGGTTTACAATGAGGTTCCCAACATCTGAAGGCAGAGAATGCGGGCTGCCATTGGCGGGCTGAGTGGACGATCGCGAGCTGGTTTCACACTGTTGTGAAAATTGTGCCATATGGTCTGCTCATGCCAGGCAGCACACCCAACGCCAGCGGGCATGGAAATTCCGGGCTTATATATCTCTCTCGTTGTGTCTATACCAGTGTTTATATTTACCCCTCTGTGTCAATATCAGTGTTTATATCACTCCCTTTCCGTGTCTATGTCAGTATTTATATCTCCCTCTCTGTCTATATCAGTGTTTATATCTCCTTCTGTATCTATATCAATGTTCATATCTTCCCCTCTGTGTCAATATCAGTGTTTATATCACTCTCTCGCTGTGTCTATACCAACGTTTATATCTCCTTCTGTATCTATATCAGTGTTCATATCTCCCCCTCTGTGTTTATATCAGTGTTCATATCTCCCCCTCTGTGTCCATATGAGTGTTTATATCTCCTCTCTGTGTCTATGTCAGTGTTTATATCTCCCTCTCTGTCTATACCAGTGTTTATATCTCCCTCTCTGTGTATGTATCAGTGTTTATATCAGCCTCCCTGTGTCTATACTAGTGTTTATATCTCCTTTGCTGTGTCTATATCAGTGTTTATATCTGCCTCCCTGTGTCTATACCAGTGTTTATATCACTCCCTTTCTGTGTCTATATCAGTGTTTATATCTCCCTCTCTGTGTATGTATCAGTGATTATATCTCCCTCTCTGTGTCTATACCAGTGTTTATATCTCCCTCTCTGTGTATGTACCAGTGTTTATATCTCCCTCTCTGTGTCTATACCAGTGTTCATATCTCCTTCTGTGTCTATATCAGTGTTTATATCACTCCCTTTCTGTGTCTATATCAGTGTTTATATCTCCCTCTCTGTGTCAATATCAGTGTTTATATCTCCTTCTCTGTGTCTATACCAGTGTTTATATCTCCCTCTCTGTGTATGTACCAGTGTTTATATCTCCCTCTCTGTGTCTATACCAGTGTTCATATCTCCTTCTGTATCTATATCAGTGTTTAAATCTCCCTCTCTGTGTCTATATCAGTGTTTATATCTCCTCTGTGTCATTATTAGTGTTTATATCTCCCTCTGTGTCAATACCAGTGTTTATATCTCCCTCTCTGTGTCAATATCAGTGTCTATATCTCCCCCTCTGTGTCTGTATCAGTGTTTATATCTCTCTCTCTTTGTCTATAACAGTGTTTATATCACTCGCCCTGTGTGTCTATACCAGTGTTTATATCACTCTCTGTCTATATCAGTGTTTATATCTCTCTCTGGGTGTCTATATCAGTGTTTATATCACTGTCTATATCAGTGTTTATATCTCCCTCTCTGTGTCTATATCAGTGTTTATATCTCTCTTCATCTATAATAGTCTTCCTCACTCTCTTTACCTGCTCCTTCCCCTCTGCTTCATCTCTTCCAACCTATAGTTCTTCTTTATTCTATGGATATATCTCTTTGTGTCTATTTTCTTACCTTTCTCTCCCTAAATCTGTATAATTATTTATGTCCTCTCATTCTCACTGCATCTCTGATATCATTGTATATCTGTCTTTATTTGCATTTTTCTCCTCTTTGTCAGTGTATATCTCCCTTTGTTTAATTACTTGATTTCTTTTTCTGTATGTACCTCAATGTTCATATCCTTCCCTCTCTTTACCTCTTTACAGAATCACAGAATTTTATTTACATTTGTTTATCTCCCTGTTTTTGTCCCTGTTTCTATTCCTTTAAATCTTTTATTGTTCTGTACTTCAACATGTCTCCCTCCATAAAAATTACAACCGGGTTCTGCCAAAATATAAAACAGTGCAGACAATGAGTGTTTTGTGTGCATGCATATGTGTGTGGGCATTGTTCAAGGATGTGTGTGTGAATATGTGTGTGTGTGGGTTTGTGTGTGTGAGAATGAGCACGAATGTGTATTTGTTTGCAAGTGAGTGCGCAAATGAGTGTTGTGTGTGTGCGTGTGCGTTTGTGTGCTGTCTGTGAGTGTTGTGTGTATGAATGTTCTGTGAGTATGACTGTTGTATATTTGTGTGCTCTGCTGGTGTGAGTGTCTGAATGTGTGTGTGTATGTGTGGTGAGTGTTTGTGTGTTGTGTGTGTGTGTGTTTTCTTTGTGTTCTGTATGATTGTGTTTGTTTGCTTGTGTGCGTATTGTGTGATTGTGTGTGTTTATTTAGAGCAGCAAAAGTTAATGAGTGCTGAGACTCACACGTGCACTGTTTACCTCACCTGTTGCCTTTGTGTATGCATCAAATTGCAACCAAAGTATAAATTTTTTTTAAATGTCTCAATGTTAGAAACACTGCCAGAACTCCATTAAAATTTAACCAGATTACCTGTGTTCCAGTACCTACACATCCATGAAATATTAAATCCCCTGACTATCCATTTCCCACCATCATGTTAATAGAAGCTGATCTGACCAAAACAAGCAAACAATCCAATTTACAAAGCAGCAGACCAATGTCTGATTAGTAACATTTTTAGATATCTAAAATATCACTGCATCAAAATTAAAAGATTCTATTTTGCAAAATGTGAATACAAGTGAATACAAGAATAACTATTTATTCTTGAGTCGGTAGCACTTTAGAGGGTCGGTTGGTCATAGGGATTAAATTATTGGAAACAAACTAAACTTGCTAATGTTAACAAGAGGTGGAGGAATGGCTGTGCAGTGTGCTGGTGGTGAGGTTACTTATGTTTTCCAGTACAGTACTGAGGGAGTGTTGCACTGCCTGATGTGTGTCTTTTGGATGAGATTTTAAACTGAGGCCCCTTATGCCTGGTGTGCGGCATGTAAAAGATCCCACGTCACTATTTTGAAAGGAGAGCAGGAGAGTTATCTCTGATGTCCTGGCCAATATTTATCCCTCAACCAACATCGCTAAAACAGATTATTTGGTCATTATCACATTGCTGTTTGTGGGAGCTTGCTATGTGCAATTGGCTGCCATGGTCCCTACATTGTAACAGTGACTACACTTCAAAAAGTACTTCAATGGCTGAAAAGTGCTTTGAAATGTCTGGTGATCATGAAAAGCACTATGTAAATGCAAGTCTTTCATTTTTCTCATCATGAAGTTGATTGTATGGTACAATGAAATATTAACAATGGTTGTAAATCCTTTTTAACATTCAATAAATCCAACAAAAAATATACTTTTTTAAATTGCTGATTTGGTAACACAGAGAATGTGCATTCGCAATCCCTGCAGTGCAGTTTGAGAATTTGAATTCAGTTTCAAAACTCTTGAAATGAAATAAATGGTACAAGTAAATGCAGCTGTGAGTGTGTCGGACTGTTGCAAAAACTCATCCTGTTCACTAATGTCCTTTAGCGAAAGAAACCTATCATCTTTATAGAGTGTGGCCTATATGTAACTCCAGACCCACACCAACATAGTTGACGTCTGATTGCCCTCTGAAGTAGCCTCAGTTATAGTAATGTTGGATGAGGGCTAAATATTGGCCAGGACATCAGAGATAACTCTCCTGTTCTTCTTCGAAATAGTGCTGTGGGATCCTTTACATCCCCCACACCAGGCATACGGGCCCTCTGTTTAATATCTCACCCAAAAGACACACCTCCAACAGTGCAGCACTCTCTCAGTACTGTACTGGAAAACACAAGCAACCTCACCACCCATCCAGCACTCCTCACAACCATTCCTCCACCTCTTGTTAACATTAGAAAGTTTAAGATGGTCCGCAGTTGGAGGACAACCAGGGATGGGCAATAAATGCCAGTTTTGCCAGTGATGCCCACCTGCTGAGAATGAACTTTCAAAATATATAAACTTTGATGAAATAGGCAGTGAAATAGCATGTTGCAGGAATGGAATGTGAGAAGGTACAGTGACAGATAATGCCATTTGCGGAGGCAACAGGGGTCTTGCCAGCCTGGAGAGCTGGCAAGACACCCATGTCACTCTTTTCAGGAAAGCCGGCCGCACCTTATGCCACTCAGGCACTTAACAGGCCAGCAGCAGGGCTTCTCCTGAGTAATGACTTGACGTACCAGACAGGTTTCAACAAGAAACAATTAACATTATTACAGCGAGCATTTCAGATGATACATGTTTTTGATTACTCTGATTCTTCTCTACCTCCCCTCTAAGTTTGGAAACACCAGACTTAACCTTCTACATGGGCGGCATTTCATCAATAATTCAGACGGTGTTGAACACGCAGTTGAATGAGGTGAAGTATGATAACTGAGAATAAAGTGGGAAAGTCAAGTTTCTAGAGTACCTCCTGATAACCTCTTCATTCCAGATTTGAAAGTTTGCATAGTTCTCTCAGCTAAACCATTTGATGAGGGATGGTATGGGGCTGTTTTAATATGTTTGGTTCCATTTAAACTCATGAATCTCTGAAACTCTGTACTGGCAAAGACTACTGTTATGGGAAAGGATGACTTTTGGTAGGCCATGTAGGCTGAAACATTAGCTCAGCTTCTCGATAGTTGCGCTCGATGTCGGTGATCTGACTTCATTCACATCCATCCATTTAGAATGCGCATCTATGATCAATAAAAACATGGTACCTAAGGATGTTCTTACATAATCAATATGTATCTAACCCAGGGTCGACCAGGCCACTCCCACGGATGCAGTGGAGCTGAAACAGGCAGCTTCTGTTGTTGCTGACAATGGAGACAGTGCTTGACCATGCTTTCAATGTCACTGTCAATGCCTGGCCACCAGACATAGCTTCACGCAAGCATATTCATCTTTGAAATGCTTGGATGCGCTCTGTGAAATTCTATCAGGAGTGGTTCTCTGAAGTGGTTCTGTGAAGGGATGACAATTCTTGATCCCCACAACAAGATTCCATCTTGACAACTTAACTCTGTTTTTCGGGCATGGAATGGTCTCATCTCTTCAGACACTGGCGAATTTGACCACCCTTGCAATACAAGATCTCAAATTTATGACAAAATTGAATCTCTGTTCAGCCAATTTCTAATTTGTTTTGCAAATGAAGGCAAAGAATCCAAGAAATTGAGCACAAACACAACTTCTTGTGGCACTGGAACATGTACAATGCTGTCTGGTAATGGGAGATGACTGAATGCTTCCGCATGTGCAATATGTAAGCCCAGACGGTGCATACAGGTATACTCATACACAGATAATATCAAAGCCCAAAATTGAATTTTTGCTGGTACTATTGGTGGAATGGCCTTATCCTCACCGAATAAACCCATTAATGGTTTATGGTCAGACACAATGGTGAAATGTCATCCACGCGGGTACTGGTGGAATTTCTTCACTCCGAATGTCACTGATAAACCTTCTTTTTCTAGTTGGGAATAACCCTTCTCGGCTGTGGAGAGGGTTCTGGAGACATAGCCAATGGGCCTTTCTAACCCATCTTCCATTCTCTGTGATAACACAGCTCCCACACCATGAGGAGATGCAGAACATATTAATACCAATTCTTTCGATGGGTTGTAGTGTACCAATAAACATGATGAATGTAATAGCTCCTTAACTTTCATAAAGACTTCATCCTGTTGTGAATTCCACGACCAATGATGATTCTTTTTTAACAACAAGTGTAATGGTGCTAACACTGTTGACAAGTTTGGCAAGAAATGGCTATAATAGTTGATCATAGCCAGAAAAGACTTGAATTCATTACACTGGACAGAGAGGGCCTCTTTGATTGCCCTAACTTTCTCTTCTATTGGATGCAAACCCATGGCCTCCACCCTGTGACCCAGTTAAGTAACCTCTGGCACTTGGAATGTACATTTCTCTGTCTTTAATCATACACCAGCTTCCAAGAATCTTAGCACCTCTTCTAGGTGGGCCAAGTGTTTGGTTCAGCTGACCCTGTGATCAGAACATTATCTAGGTATACTATCACTTGGGAAGTCCTTGCAAAAGACTCTCCATTGTCCTTTGGAAGATTGCACATGCAGACAATACTCCAAAGGGTAGGTGAGTATATTCATACAGACCCTTGTGCGTGTTGATGGTTACATACCCTCTAGATGTGTTATCCAGCTCTGACTGTTGGTATGCCTGATTCACATCCAGTTTGAAATAGGATTTGCCTCCAGCTAGCTTTGCATATAAGTCATCTATCTTTGAGATACAATATTTATCTAGTTTAACTACCTTGTTCATGGTCTATTTATAATCCCCACAAATGTGTATAGCTTGGTCAGGTTTCACCACTGGGACTATGGGCTCTGCCCATTCTGAGAATTGGACAGGTTGGATGACGCTCAGCTTTTCTAACCAGCACAGCTCTGTATCCACCTTCTCCTTTAAAGCATTAGGCACAGGTCTGGCCTTAACGAAACAGGGTATTGTCTGAGAATCCACATATATTTTTGCTTGCAAGTCTTTTAACTTCCCTAATTCATCACATAATACTCTGTCGTATTTCCTTAGCAGTTCAGGAATTCCTCCTGTTCTCAAGTGGAATATTTCAGACCAGTTGAGCTTGATTTTTTGGAACCAGTCTCGGCCCAGAAGACTCAGTCCTTCACTTGTCACTATGAACTCTGGAAGCTGGGGTGTCGGTTGCCTATAGGACATGGATACTGCAGTGATGGCCTGTACCGCTATGGATTCTCCAGTTTATGTCTTCAATTGAGCAGTTGTTTACTCCAGATTCAGTGGCTGGGTACCTTCGTTTAGTTATTTAAATGTGTTCTCACCCACCCCTGTGGTTGAGGCTCTTGTATCTACCTCCATTATTAGTGGCTTCCCATTAACTTGGATTGTGACAGTGACAGGTTCAGTTTTTACCACTTTGACGTTGGACAGGGAATAGATGTCGGTATCGGCAGCTTCAGGTTCTGTTGTATTATTCAAATCAAACATACTGGTTTGCTGCTGTACGGGCTGTTTCGATTTTGCCCTGCATTGCTTTATTAAGTGACCTTCCATATGACAGTAATGGCACTCTGCCTCCTTGAATCTGCAGGTATGGTACATGGTCACCCCTACATCTATAACAGATTAACCTTGGAGTCGTTGCTGAAGTGTTTCTATTAGGTCTTTTCATATTGCTAACAGCGGACGTTGCCTCTCGCTTCGATGCTGTGTCTCTGGTTATCGCACCACACCCAGTGGTAGGTTCCTGCCCCACATGAAGAGCAGCGCCTTGTTGTATGTGCTGTAAAGCCTGCGAGTTTCTCACAGCACTTTCCATGGCTAGTGCTATTTCCATAGTGCGCTTCAAATCGATGTTGACTTCGATTTGCTGCAAGTAAATAGCACCGAATGGCATCGTCGTGAACTCCACAAACTAATTGGTCCTGCAGTTTATTATTGAATGTGTCCCCGAAGCTGCAGTGTTCTGTCAACTGCTTCAGCTTCGTTATATAGGTTGCGATGGACTGTCCTGGGGCTCTAACTCTGGAATTAAACTTAAACTTCTGCATTATTACAGATGGCTTTGACTAGAACTGTGTTTTCACCAGGGCCACTAATTCATTAAAGGACTTAGAATTGGGCGTGTTCGGGGCTGTCAGGCTGTGAGTGAAATTGTATGTCTTGCTACCACATACACTCAGAAGGATGGCTTTCTGCTTCTCCTCCACGGTAATTTAGTTTGTTAGGAAATAAAATCCAAGGCTCTCTACACACTGGCTCCAGGCTTCCATAGTTGTGTCAAAAGGATCGATTCTGCTGAAGAGTGGCATGACTGGTGAGTAGTCTTTTCTTTTTTCTTAAGATTCGATGTACTCAGGGTAACAAGGTGAGGTGCAGTGTCGGAGCTATTTTACCCAAATGTAATGGCTGATGTACCAGACAGGTTTCAACAAGAAATAGTTAACTTTATTACAGAGAGCCTATCAGATGCTACATTCTTGAACCAGGTCCTTGACAAGAAGCACCCCCCCCACTCCCCCGACCACACCTCCCGATCACCACCACCCTCCCCACCCCGGCAACCCTGATTATCCGTGCTTAGAGCTCATTGGTCAGACCTTCCAAGAACAATTTCGTGACCCCTGATGTACAGTAGGAGAGGCTAAACCTTCGAGGACCCCAGACGTGTAAGTCCCATTGGCCAAGAGATGCTAGCCTCTGATTTACATCTCTACTCAGCAGCGCCACTGGGGAGGCGGTGGCTGCTGCTGGTACGACACCCACCCAAGGCCTCAGATTGAGGAGGGATCCCAGGCACAGGTGAGTGATGGTAGATGGGGAGGTGGGGTGGGAGGCATGGGGTGCGGGTAGGGAGGTCAGCAGAAAGGGAGGGGGGGGTGGCTCTCAGTGAGGCCCACCTCTTCCTGATGCTGGGTTCTCTTGATCAGGCACTGAGTTCCCTTGAACAAGAGACTCCCCCCCACCCCGGGACCCTGTAAGCAAACGCTCCAGGGTTAATACCAGCAGCAGGGAGATGAGACCCTTAGGTGAGCATTAATTGCCTACTGAAGGGCCTCAATTGGCAGTGGGCACTCTTCCCGCCACAGAATTAATTGGGGTGGAGGTGGGAAGGTGACAGGATCCCCACCCAAACCCTATCGCGTGATTAAATGACTGCCTCCACCCCCAACCCCAGCCCCACCAAACTCGCCACAGGGGAGAACACAAGATCCCGTCCATAATTTTGCTGTGTGTACAGAACCATTTTCAGCTCCTGCCTTGTCACCTATTTCACCCTGCCTCAAACTGAACCAGGGAAGCCTGCGTTTTATTTTTTTCAAATATTTTAAAGTGTGAATATGAGCGATTTGCTTGCATCAGCAGCAGTGGACTCATTAATTTCAATTACAGTAATCATCACTGGGCTCATTATGTTTCTAAGTGACATTAATGTAAAATATTATGGCCCAAAGAGGTCAACCTGGCCTGTATCTGAGTCACATTATAGGCATTGCTGTTAATGAGGTTTGATGATTGCTTCATTCTTTCCTCAGTGCTTAGACGAGACAATCTGCTATTGCACATGTGCGTTTTCCCTTCAGATCCAGGTCAGATCAATGGATGTTTGGCAATTTTGTTTTGTATTCATTGGATGTGGGTATCGCTGGCTAGGCCAGCATTTATTGCCCATCCCTAATTGCCCTTATTCAGAAGGCATTTAAGAGTTTGTGAGTTACATGTAGGTGAGACTGGGTAAGGACAGCAGATTTCCTTCCCTAAAGGGCATTAATGAACCAGGTGCATTTTTACAAAATTGACATTATTTGACTTGTAATTCTAGACTTTTTATTGAATTCAAATTCCACCATCTGCCATGGCAGGATTTGAACCGAGGTCCCCAGGACATTACCCTGGGTTGCATGGATTATTAGTCCAGCGACAATACCGCTATGCTATCGACACCCATGTTGGGTCGTAGTGAAGCCGCTGTTTTCAAACTGATACATATGCTGAAGAGAATGGGCAGAATTTTCCATGCCCGTTGGCATCAGGCGTGTTCGGTGGTGTGAGTGGACAATATGGCAAGGCAGGGGGTGGGGGGGTGGGGGCACATGTTGATCTGTGCAAGTGGCCTCAAGATGGTGAGGGCTGAGGAGGCAGTCTCCAGAGGAGATGAGGCCAGATGGAGATGTGAGGTTATGCGTGAGAGAGTGAGTGATGATGTCCCTTGAGCTGGCAGTGAGTGAGATGCCAGTGAATGTGTGATGGGCATGTGAGTGTGTGAGTTTAGAGTGATGAGATGGTTGCCTTACCCTGGGCGTAAGAATGAGATCATTCATCCTCTTTCTGCATTGGATGGCCGACCTCTTTGGTACAGCATTGGCACTGACCACCACTGCCATCACCTACCAAGCCGGAGTGGTGAGATTGCTGGACCTCCTGTGGCCAGAGCAAGGGTAGAAGGCATCGCAGGGGGTCTCCACGGTGTCCAAAAGGCGTTCTAGGTCGTGTCACTAAATCGTGGGGGGGTGCAGTTTTCTTGCCTTTCAGGGCCATGTCTTCTGTGCAGCAATCCTGGGCTGGAAGCACTGAGAGGTGTGCACACGGCTGCCTTTAAATATGGCGCTCGGCGTGAGGAAGCGGCAAGGTGAGGGCATGGCGGGCAAATGAGAGCCTGCCCGCCATCGAAACGGTGTGTATCCTGGGAATGCGTTAATGAGGCGGGATTGGGACAATATGGCATGAAAAGCTGCCAATGCAGCCAGTGGGTAGAGCACTACTGCACTTAGTGCAAATCTGGGATGATTCCACCCAATGTATTCCAAATGCTGCACACCTCATGGGAGAGAGGGGCTGGAATGAGGAGAAGGTTGGCCACAAATAGTCATGCAGTTGCTAAGTGACGGGAGCAACTTCACCACTGAACAATCAGCATATTGTCACACAGTTGGTGATTTTATAAGTGTGTGTATAATATAAATATAGCAGGTGCTCTATCTGCACACCGAGTACAGAAGGTTTGCAGATAGACTGTAAGGTGGACAAAGGCCTTCAGGAGGTGAGGGGAGTGGAGGACCCAAGGCTCCATCCAAAGTAGGTGTTGGAACCAGTTGAAAATGTATGAATAAATTATCACATATTTAGTGGTACAAACCCTCTTAAAAAGTACGAATTAAGAGCAGGAGTAGGCCACTCAGCTCCTCGAGCCTGATCCGATATTCAATAAGATCTTGGCTGGTCTGAATGTAACCTCAACTCCACATTCCCACCCATCCCTGGTAACCTTTCACCCTTTTGCTTATCAAGAATCTATCTAGCTCTGTCTAAAAAATATTCAAAGACTCTGCTTCACTGCCTTTTGAGGAAGAGAGTTCCAAAGACTCACAACCCTCTGAGAGAAAAAATTTACTCCTTACCTCTGTCTTAAATGAACGACCCCTTATTTTTAAACATTGACCCCCAGTTCTAGATTCTCCCACAAAAGGAAACATCCTTTCCACACCCACCCTGTCAAGATCCCTCAGCATCTTATATGTTTCAATCAAGTTGCCTCTTTCTCATCTAAACTCCAGCAGATACAAGCCCAGTCTGCCCAACCTTTCCCCATAAAACAACCCACCCATTCCAGGTATTACTCTGATAAAACGTCGCTGAACTGCTTCAAACACATTTATTTAGGATCTTGGATCTTAAGATCTTACCATTTTAGGACGATCACACTTACAACCAGAGAAGGAAGGGGAACACTGCCAATTGGTAGGAAGGGGATTCCCAGTGAAAGACAGGGTTTCAAAGAAGGAAGGAAAATGTTTGCAAAGGAAGGAAACCTTCAGTGAAGAAAGGGATTAACACTCAGTGAAGGAAGGGTATAATGCTCAGTGAATGAAGGGATTAACCCTCAATGAAGGAAGGGATTAACTGTAGTGAATGAAGGGATTAACTCTAGTGAATGAAGGGGTTAACTCTTAGTGAAAGAAGGTATTAACTCTTAGTGAACGAAGGGATTAAATCTCATTGAAGGAAGGGATTAACTATTAGTGAAGGAAGGGATTAAATCTCATTGAAGGAAGGGATTAGCTCTCAATGAATGGAGGGAGTAACTTTTGGTGAAGGAAGGGATTAAAACTCATAGAAAGAATGGATTAGCTCTCAGTGAATGAAGGGAATTTCTCTAGTGAAGGGAGGGATTAACTCTCAGTGAATGAAGGGATTAACTCTTAGTGAATGAAGAGAATTTCTCCAGTGAATGAAGGGATTAACTCAATGAAGGGAGCGATTAGCGCTCAGTGAAGGAAGGGATTAACTCTCTGTGAATGAAGGGATTAACTCTTAGTAAAGGAAGGGGTTAACTCTCAGTGAATGAAGGGATTAACTCTTAGTGAAGGAAGGGATTAAATCACATTGATGGAAGGGATCAACTCCAGTGAATGAAGGGGTTAATTCTTAGTGAATGAAGGGATTAACTCTTAGTGAATGAAGGGATTAATTCTCAGTGAAGGAAGGGATTAACTCTAGTGAATGAATGGATTAACTCTCAGTGAATGAAGGGATTAAATCTCATTGAAGGAAAGGATTAACCTTCAGCAAACGAAGGGATTAACTCTCTGTGAATGAAGAGATTAACTCTCAGTGAAGGAAGAGATTAACTCAGTGAATGAAGAGAATTTCTCCAGTGAATGAAGGGATTAACTCAATGAAGGGAGCGATTATCACTCAGTGAAGGAAGGGATTAACTCTCAGTGAAGGAAAGGATTAACTCTTAGTGAATGAAGGGATTAAATCTCATTGAAGGAAAGGATTACCCCTCAGCAAACGAAGGGATTAACTCTCAGTGAAGGAAGAGATTAACTCTAGTGAATGAAGGGATTAACTCTCAGTGAATGAAGGGATTAACTCAAGTGAAGGAAGGGATTACATCTCAGTGAATGAAAGATTAACTCTAGTGAATGAAATAATTAACTCTAGTCAATGATGGGAATAACGCTCAGTGAATGAAGGGATTAACTCTCCATGAATGAAGAGATTAAATCTCATTGAAGGAAGGGATTAACTCTCAGTGAACGAAGGGATTAACTCTCTGTGAATGAAGGCATTGTCTCTTAGTAAAGGAAGGGGTTAACTCTCAGTGAATGAAGGGATTAACTCTTAGTGAAGGAAGGGATTAAATCTCATTGATGGAAGGGATTAATTTTTGGTGAAGGAAGGGTTTAAATCTCATTGAAGGAAGGGATAAGCTCTCAGTGAATGAAGAGCATTTCTCTAGTGAATGAAGCGATTATCTCTCAGTGAAAGCGGTGATTAACTCTCAGTGAATGAAGGGATTAACTCTACTAATGGAATGGATTAACTCTAGTGAAGGAAGGGGTTAATTCTCAGTGAAGGAAGGGATTAACTCTGAATGAAGGAAGGACCCTCAAATGCCCCAGATTTTCCTTTTTTCCCACAGTCAACATAACAAGAAAGGTGGGCCTTTTCATGTCCGTCATGGTTAATATGCATATATGTGAATGTCAATCAGTAAGGGGCTCTAATCTACACTCCTGTGCTCTGATGCTGCCATGACTGGACCACCCTGGGTTCTGATTTGCAAAAGTCACTCACTTCCAGTTAGGTAGGCGTAAATTACTCTTGACGGGAAGAAAATAATATTGGAACACTTTTGAAAGGCGTTAGCAATTGGTTAGGAATAATATTTGCTTTCACCTGGTCAGAGAGTTAGATGCATTAAAGTAAAACCTTTACTTAAAGTTTAACCACTCTGGCATTCCAGTAAATAGGAAATTATTCCAAACCATGTGTAAGTATTGTAAAGTTGAAAATGCACTTTTATTCTGTGAGTTGGCTTTCATAGGGACAGGAGGAGGCCATTCAGCTCCTTGAGCCTGTTCTACTATTCAATGATCTGTACCTCACTCCGTTTACCCACCGTTGATCAATATCTTTTGATACTTTTTTTTACACAGCGAGTCATAATGACCCGGAACTCGTTGCCTACGAGGATGGTGGAAGCGGAGATGATCAATGATTTCAAAAGGAAAGTGGATGGGCACTTGAGGAAAATAAACTTGCAGGAGTGCAGGGATAGAACGGGGAAATGGGGTTGACTGGATTGGCCTACAGAGGGCCAGCATGGATTCGATGGACTGAATAGCCTCCTTCTGTGCTGCAATGACTCTTTATCCTTATCGATATAAAATCTATCTATCTTAATATAGAAAGTTTCAATTTTCCCCCCAGTATCTACAGCCCTTTAGGGGCGAAGGTGCCAGACATTTACAACCCTTTGTGTTAAAAAGTGCTTCTCAATTTCCCTCTGGAATGGCCTGACTCTTATTTTGAGATGATATCTGCACTCTCTTCATTCCCCCACCAGAGGAAATAGTTTCTCCCTATCTCTGTTATATCTTTTAACGTTTCATCTTCTCAATCACTTCTCAATCTTCCATTCTAAGTTTTTTTATATACAGATTGCCAATTCTATTTTTCAATCTGGATACTGTACAGCTCTTAAAATACAGCAGCAGTAACCTAGAGAAATTTAGCCAGTTGCCAAGTTCTGTGCCTCAATGATCCATATGCTGCAGGTAGAGCCCCATCTACTGAATGGAACCAAAACTGCAAGAAACTTCAAGTATATAAATACCATTGGTATATCAAAAGGCACTTGGGGGGTGTTTGATTTGAATGTTGTGAGATATATTTGCACATATTTGTGTTTCTGGGTGTTTTTATTAGGGTTATTTGATTTAACAAGAGAGAGATGGTCCACTGACCCTGCTGCTGATCGGCAGAGCCGACAGTGTGTGGACTTGGTAAAAGGCAGGGTCAATATCAGCAGCAACAACAACAACCTTCATTCATATAGCGTCTTTAATGTAATAAAATGCCCCAAGATACTGCAGAGGAGCATTTTCAAACAAAATTTGACACTGCGTTCCTATGGTTGCCAACCATGATTTAATGTCTTCCTAGAGGTTTCATCACATGACTTGCCCCAACCCTCCAGCCAATAGTCAGCCAACGCACCCACCCTTGTGACGCACTGCCTTCCTACACTAATTGGAAAGCAAAAAGATTCATTACCCAAATGGATGATGCTTGACTGTCAGTCAAACAGCCTTTCTCCCCCCCACCCCCTCCAGTTTTCAATATTTCCGCATCTGGTAGAGAGAAAGGCTCAAAGAAAATTTAAATAAAAAAAATACAATCTTTTTTAAAATGTCCCGATGATTCTTCTCCAGGGTTGCACACACAGCAGCGTCCCGGAGATTGATCGTCAGTTCCTGGAGACTCCTGGCCAATCCTGGAGAGTTGGCAACACAATGGTGCTGCATGGGGAGTTTTGCGGCAGATGAGAAAAAGGTTTGGTCAAAGAAGAAGGCTTTAAAGGAGCGTCTTAAAAGGAGGAATGTGAGGAACAGAGGCAGAGAGATTTGGAGGGATGGGGTGGAGGATTGGTGGATGCCAATGTGAATCCAACAACTTAGAGCCTAGGCAGCTGATGGCACAACCACCAACGATGGAGCGATTAAACTTAGGGATGCTCAAGACATCCAAAGTTGGGAAATGCAGATGGCTGTTGACTGGAGGAGATTACAGAGAGATATGGAAGAAAAAGGCCATGAAGGGATTTGTAAACAAGGATGAGAATTTTAAAATCAAAGGGTTGCTGGACCAAGAGCCAATGTAGGTTTTAGAGTAAAAGGTTAATAGTTATGTTACTGAGACAATGAGGTTGATGATGATGTAAGTGTGACATGAAGAGTCAGATGAACAAGTGACTCTTAGAGAGCAAGACACAGAACAGACAATGTCCCAAAAACTGTGTACTCATCATGAAGTCTTTGTAAATAGTTCTTAATAAATAGTTTCAGGAAAAACTATACACCGACTATCTCAAGTCACTCATGAAATAATCAAAGCCCCACCAAGACATGGTGAGACGTCGAAACATAGGTCAACGAACATAGGCTGATGGATGAACAGGACTAGGTGCAACCACACTACGTACAACTATGTAGCTGGCTAGTATTCATCATCCACGGTGTGTGTGTGAATGATGTCCCACGAGGCAACTGGGAATCATATTCTGGCAGGATGAATAAAAGAGAGGGAGTGGCGTAAACTGGGCCGAATAAAAAATTGGCAAGATAAGGTTTCTTGAACATTGTGGCATGGGCCAGAACACGTACGCAGCAAATTGTCATGAATTGAAACACACGGCCTGAAAGGAAGTGGTTCCAATAGTACCTTTCAGAAGCGAATTAGATAAATACTTGAAGGGGAAACATTTGCAGGGCTATAGGGAAAGAGCAGGGGGGTGGGACAAATTGGATAGCTCTTTGAAAGATCTGGGACTGGCACAATGGGCCTAATGGCCACCTTCTGTGCTATATCGTTCTACGATATCTTATTTTTAAAGAAATAAAATGCTGAAACAATGACGATGGGACAAAGGAAGTGGAGGACAAACAGAAGGCAGAAGTTAGACTAGTATAGTGTTTGGGGAGTGTTGACCATTGTGGCATGGGTCAGGACATGTTTCATTGCACAGAATTAAGGGTTGTCAAATGTTAAACAAAAATCACCTTCAGACCACTGCCTTCATTAAGCAGCACCAAGCAAATTGATGGTTTTATTGGGGAGGTAGATATAAGCTTGGGGCTCTGTTTGCATTGTTAAATAGAACAGCCAATTCCTCTTTTATAAGGTTCTCTGATGTAGCAAAATACTCAGATTCAAAGCTCCTTATTTGAGCCTATTGGAAAAGTATCTGTTATTTTTTAATAAGGTGTTCCCTCCTTTTATAATACACTCTCTTGCCAGGGAGCTTTACCTCTGGCAGTAATAGAGGCAACTGTCTGGCTGAGACGTTGAAACAAGTACTTTGGTGAATTGGCTCAGTAAAAATGACATGATCTGGAGACGTTGACATAACATCATCAGAAGCATTTTATTTTACTTTATAAATTGCACGTTTTTCATTATATGAAGCTGCAGCCAAATCGACACGCTTGACATTGCATGATCTTTCTGCTGATGGCATTTGGCACAATTAGGAAGGTTTGGAAACAGCAGCCACCCAAGCTTTTCCTAGCCAAGAAAATTTGATCAGCGGCAACTTGTATTTATGCAGTGCCTCTGGCTTAAGGAGCATCCTCAATTTTAAAACTCGCATCCTTGCTTTCAAGTCACTCCATGGCCTCGCCCCCTCGCTAAACTCCATCAGCTCTACAATCCACCACAGGGCTCTGTGCTCTCCCATGACCTCTTGGTCATCTCCAATTTTAATCGTTCCACCATTGGCGGTCATGCCTTCAGTTGTCTGGGCCTGAAGCTCTGGCATTCCTTCTTCAAACATTCCTGCCTCTCTCTCTTCCTTTAAGGCACTCATTAAACCCTACCTTCTTGGACTACCAGTCCGAATATCGCCTTGATGTGACTAGGTGTTAAATTTAGTTTGATGGTGCTCCAGTGAAGCACCTTGGGACGTTTTACTACATCAAAGGCACTATGTAGATGCAAGTTGTTGCTGTTGTAATGGGGCGCTAGACAGAAAGGCATATGGGAACCAAGATGCTAAAGGAGGATGGAGGGGGAAGGCTGACCAAAATAAATCTGGTCAGAGATAAGTTCGGCCCAGGGCAAGAATTTCAGAGCAGATAGTTCCACTAGTGGTGAAGCAAAGTGGTGGACAAACAGAAGGCAGAAGTCATACTGGTGTAGTGTTTGGGGAGAGAAGTGACAACATTGAATGATGTTGGGAAGATAGGGTGGGGTAATGGCCATAGAAAAAGAAGAGGAGGAAAATTCTAAACCTGTGCCATTTGGGGACCAGGCTTTGATCAACAAGGGGAGGGATGGATCTATCCCAGAAAAATGCCCCGAAGTAAGGTGATAGGAGCCAACCCAACCACTCCAGATGGTCTGAAAAAGGGATAGGTGGTAGCATAGCAGTATTGTCACTGGCCTGCTACTCCAGAGACTTAGGGTAATGTTCTGAGGACCTGGGTTCAATTCCCACCACAGCAGATAGTCAAATTTGATTTAAAAATCTGGAATTAAAAGTCTGGTGATAACTACAAAACCTGTCTGGAGTCACATATATCCTTTAGGAAAGGAAATCTGCCAACCTTACCTGGTCTGGCCTACTCATGACTCCAGACCAGATTCTTCAATGCCATTAGGGATAGGCAATAAATGCTGGCCTAGCTAGTGACACCCACATCCCAGGAAAAATAAAAAAATATATTAGACAAATCACTGATTGATCATTGTTTCAGCATTTCATTTAAAGAAAAGATATCGTAGAATGATACAGAGCAGAAGGAGGTCATTTGCCCCTCTTTGAAAGACCTATCCAGTTATTCCCACATTCCTGCTCTTTCCCTATAGCCCTGCAAATTTTTCCCCTTCATGTATCTATCCAATTTCCCTTTGAAAGGTATTATCGGAACTGCAAAGTGTTCCAGATCACAACAAGCTGCTGCATAAAAGCATTTGGCTCTTTGGCTAATAACCTTAAATCTGTATCCCCTGGTTACTGACTCTTCTGCCACTGGAATTCATTTCTCCTTATTTACTCTCTTCAAACCCTTTTTGACAGGTTCCCGAGCAGGATCTTATAATAAGATGACCTACCATGGACAAGCCCTCCTCTACGAGGGGCAATTCACATCGGCACGTACCCAACACTTGAGGTAGAAAGGTAGAAATATCAATCGGTCACAAAGCCACATTTCTGGCCATGTCTTACTGCATCACCAAGATAATGGCATCTCCACCCTGGCACTGGAAAATGAAACAGGCTTTTTCTGCAACAGACACCCAGCAGACAACACCCATCACTTCCTCAATGGCCTTCACTCACACTCAGTCCACTCAGAAACCAAGCTCTTGTGCTGAGCACAAACACACAAGCAGTAAATCAGTAGAAAGGAAAGGGTAATGCTAGGAAGTGTTACTGGGAATGTACTCCGAGAAAAGTTCCAACAAATGAATCATTAAAACTTTTCTCTTGTCCAAATATCACAGAATTTTCACGGCACAGAAGGAGGCCATTCGGCCCATCATTTCTGCACCGGCCCTCCAAATGAGCATATTGACCTTGTGCTGTTTCCCTGCCTTTTCTCCATGCCCCTGCACATTGTTTCTATTCAAATGATCATCTAATGCCCTCTTGAATGCCTCGACTGAACACTTCCAGGCAGTGCATTCCAGACCCGAACCATCGTTGTATGAAAAAGCTTATTCTCACATTTGCTTCTTTTGCAAATCACTTTAAATCTGTGCCCTCTCGTTCTTGTTCCTTTGACGAGTGGGAATAGCCTCTCCTCATCTACTCTATCCAGCCCCTTCATGGTTTTGAGCATCTCTATCAAATCTCCTCTTAGTCTTCTCTCCAAGGAGAACAGTCCCAGTCGAACCTATCCTCAAAGCTGAAGTTTCTCATTCCTGGGACCATTCTTGTAAACCTCTTCTGCATTCTCTCCAATGTGTTCACATTCTTCCCATAGTGTGGCGCCCAGAACTGTACACAATATTCCAGCTGAGGTCTAACGAGCGTCTTATATAAATTCAGCATAACCTCCCTGCTCTTGAACTCTATGTCCCTGTTAATAAAGCCCAGGACACTATATGTTTTGTTAACTGCTCTCTCCACCTGTCCTGCCACCTTCAATGATCTGTGCACATATACACCCGTCTTTATGCTCCTGCACCTTCAAAATTTCACCCCTTATTTTATTTTGTCTGAGCATGTTCTTCCTGCCAAAATGCATCACCTCACACTTCTCCGTATTGAACTTCATCTATCATCTATCTGCCCATTCCACCAACTTGCCTATGTCCTTTTGAAGTTCTACACTGTCCTCCTCAGTTCACAACACTCCCAAGCTTCCTATCATCTGCAAACTTTGAAATTGTCCCCTACACACCAACATCTAGATCATTAATATATATATTAATATATATCAGGATTCGAAATTGGCTGTGTGGGAGAAGACAGAGAGTGGTAGTGGATGATTACTTCTCAGACTGGACGTCTGTGACTAGTGGTGTGCCTCAGGGATCTGTGTTGGGACCATTGTTGTTTGTTGTCTATATCAATGATTTGGATGATAATGTGGTGAATTGGATCAGCAAGTTTGCTGATGACACTAAGATTGGAGGTGTTGTGGACAGCGAGGAAGGCTTTCAAAGCTTGCAGAGAGATGTGGACCAACTGGAAAAATGGGCCAGAAAATGGCAGATGAAAAATTAATGAGGAAAAGTGTGAGTGTTACATTTTGGAAGGTCCAACCAAAGTAGGACATACACAGTAAATGGTAGGGCACTGCGGAGTGAACAAAGGGATCTGGGAGTTCAGATACATAATTCCCTGAAAGTGGCGTCACAGGTAGACAAGGTTGTAGAGAAAGCTTTTGGCATTCTGGCCTTCTTAAATCAAAGTATTGAGTATAGGAGTTGGGATGTTATGCTGAGGTTGTATAAGACATTGGTGAGGCCAACTTTGGAGTATTGTGTGCAGTTCTGGTCACCTAACTACAGGAAGGATATCAGTAAGATTGAGAGAGTGCAGAGAAGATTTACTAGGATGTTGCCGGGTCTTAAGGAGTTGAGTTACAGGGATAGATTAAACAGGTTAGGACTTTATTCCTTGGAACGTAGAAGGATGAGGGGAGATTTGATAGAAGTTTACAAAATTATGAGGGGTATAGACAGAGTAAATGCGAGTAGGCTCTTTCCACTTGGATTAGGGGAGATAAACACGAGAGGACATGGCTTTAGGGTGAAAGGGGAAAGGTTTAGGGGGAACATTAGGGGGAACTTCTTCACTCAGAGAGTGGTGAGAATGTGGAACGAGCTGCCATCTGACATGGTAAATGCAGGCTCACTCTTAAGTTTTAAGAATAAATTGGATAGATACATGGATGGGAGAGGTCTGGAGGGTTATGGACTGGGTGCAGGTCAGTGGGATTAGCAAAATAATATTTCAGCACAGCCTAGAAGGACTGAATGGCCTGTTTTCTGTGCTGTAGTGTTCTATGGTTCTAAAAGCAAGGGTCTCAATACCGACCCCTGGGGAATTTCGCTACAAACCTTCCTCCAGCCCGAAAAATATCCATTGACCATTACTCTCTGCTTCTTCTTTCTCAGCCGATTTTGTGTCCACGTTGCTACTGTCCCTTTTATTCCATGAGCAATAACTTTTCTCACAAGTCCATTGTGTGGCACTGCATCTAATGCCTTTTGAAAATCTATGTGCACCACATCAACAACATTGCCCTCATCGACCTTTCCTGTTACCTCTTCAAAAAACTCCAGCAAATTCGTTAAACAAAATTTTTCCTTTGGAAATCTATGCTAGCTCTTCCTTATTAACCCACATTTTTCCATGTCACTACTAATTCTATCCTGAATAATTGTTTCTAGAATCTTGCCCACCACTGAAGTTAAACTGACTGGTGTGTAATTGCTGGGATTATCCTTCCAATCTTTTCTGAACAAGGGCGTAATGTTTGCAATTCTCCAGTCCTCTGGCACCTCCCCTGAATCTAGGGAAGATTGAAAAACTCTGCAAGCTCCTCATCCTTAAGTACCCATCTAATGGTCCAATATAATTAATACAAAATTGTATATAGAGTGTGCATCTCCCTTTATTACAATTTTGAGGGACATTGAATATGGTACTTTTCCATTTAATTTTGCTGGGTCAAATATCAGGTGTAATCATAGGCTTTGTTCACTAGGTACCCCTGTGGAGCAAGTTTCCAAAATCTCTCTCTCAACTCTACAGCCATGTTTGTAATGTATTAATGAATTAATTATTCATCAACTGACCATGGAAAATCCATGTATTATTTTAAATTTAACATATCTGCTAATGGTACAACTCTGCTTAATTTGAAGTGTTAGGCTAAGTATTATTATATAGTTTAGAGAGAAATAAAGTTATCAGTCTGGGTTTCTGCACGCAATAGTCATCAGGACAATGAACATTTTCAAAAGTAGCTAGAGGTCGGGTAAAGTTATTGAGATGACACTTCAGCTCCCACAGATACACTGACTAAACTCACGGAAAGTTAGAAAGATGCTTTTGCTCTAAAAGGAGTCCAGCCCACAGCAGCTCTGAAAAGAGCTAAATTGTGCATGTGCAAGATCAATGCATCTCAGAACATAAGGAATAGGAGGAGGCCATTCAGTCCATCAAGAGTTCACCACCAGTCTATAAGATCATGGTTGATCTGATGTGGCCTTAACTCCACTTTCCTGCCCAACTCCCCTGTCAGTCAAAAATCTGTTTGACTCAGCCCTGAATATATTCAATGATGCAGCATCCGCTTTTTGCGGAGAGAATTCCAAACACTGATGACCCTTTGAGACACAAAATTCCACCTCATCTCCATTTTAAATGGGAGACCCTCTATCTTAAACTGTGGCCCCTAGTCCTAGATTCCCCCACAAGAGCAAACATCCTCTCAGCATCTACCCTGACAAAACATCTCAGAATCTTATATGTTTCAATAAGATCACCATTCAGTATTCAAAACTCCATTGAGTATAGACCCATCCTGCTCAACCTTTCCTCATAAAACAACCTCTTCATCCTAGAAATCAGACCCATGAACCTTCTCTGAACCGCTTCTATTGCAAGTATGTCCTTCGTTAAGTAAAGAGACCAAAACTGCACAAAGTAGTCTAGGTGAGGTCTCACCTACACTCAGTACAGTTGTAGCAAAACTTCACTACTTTTATACTCCATCCCCTTTGCAATAAAGGCCAACATTCCATTTACCTTAGATAATAACAAAAAAACTGCGGATGCTGGAAATCCAAAACAAAAACAGAATTACCTGGAAAAACTCAGCAGGTCTGGCAGCATCGGCGGAGAAGAAAAGAGTTGACGTTTCGAGTCCTCATGACCCTTCGACAGAACTTGAGTTCGAGTCCGGACTTGAACTTTTCACAAGTTCCCAGACTTATTCTCTCTTCAAACTGTATTCCAGATGAGCAGTCAATACATCGCTGCCTTTCATTGCTGCTCTTTGACGAATGACTGCTATGTTCAACAAGTTTGCAGTATATCAAACCTTTGCCGTAAAAGGAAAAGAACGTCGCTTGGAGCACAAGGTACACGGATGAAGCTTTCAAAGGCCCGAGAACTTACTTCAGAAAAATCAGACAAACTGAGAAAAGACTCAAGGTGCATGTTTTTTGAAAGCAGACTGTAGGGCTACATGGAAACATGAAACAATCACAAAAGGATATCTTGGAACGGCAACAGGTCAGTTGGGAATTAAAACCAGAACATGCAAGTAAGATGTGGGTATTTGCATGATGATTTCCATGGAAGTCCGGTCAGACTTGTAGGATCAATGTTGGAGGGGAGATGGAGGGGGTCGGAGTCAGGGGCGGGTATGGTGGTACCCATCTCCAGCAGCTTGCGCTATCAACCCAAGTTGTGTTTTAAACTGATGCTCATTTAGTGCGGGTTCAAGACTGGTAAGAATTAGCCCCTAACATTTGCACTATGAGAGTCAACTAAGCGCAACCCTAGACCCATGTAAAATGGACTCCGTTGGGAAGGATTGATTGCGGGAGCAGTCAAAATGGAACGGCTCCATTTCCTGCTCCTTTCCTACTAATCCGCAAATATAACACCGGTGGTTTTGGCCATGGATAAGACACCCACAGGACCCTGGCTACTAAGTATGAATGGGGTCATGAGAATGGACATCAATGGAATTTTGACCCTCCTACAACTGACGGCCCTTCAGGTGCCTGTGTCAGGAAGCCAGAGAGGCTCACAAGGAATGCAAGATCTTCGTAATGTAGCTCAGTGTTAAATTTTGTTTGATATGGCTGCTGTGAAGCACCTTGGGATGTTTTACTACATTAAAAATGCTATATAAATGCAGGTTATTGATGTTCTGCTTAACTATTCATATTGATGTGCCAATGGTTAAATGTAATCTTGATAGAAAAATAAGTCAGCGCAAATAAACTGACAAGGTGCTTCCCATACGCTTGATATATTACAAATTAAGGAGTGAAGAAAGCTGGAATTTCTCACAATGACCCTGAATTTTACATTGAGTTGTAATGTATGTTTTAATTATGATAACTAGTTTTCATTTGAATAGTTTTCGCACAGGTTCATTAGGCTCATGCTGCACATTCTTAACCAGTTAATCCTGGGCAGGCGACTAGCAGTTAACTGCAACAGACGCCAGTGTTGACATCTTTTTGCAGCTAACCCTGATGAACATGTAACTTCTATCATGTTACTAAATAAAGCATCATTTCTTTTGAATCTTTATAAATTGCCATGCAAAGTTCAGAAAGGGCCATGTTCAAATATCCTTAAAATACAACATGTGTTCCACTCATAATGGAAAATCTATCCCTCCTGTGAAAGTGTAGCGACAATTTATATTTATAGAGCACCTTTAGAGTAATAAAATATTCCAAGGTGATTCACAAGAGCGTTATAATGCAAAATTAGACACTGAGTCAAATAAGGTAAAATAAGGGCAGATGGTCAAAAGCTTGGTCTAAGAAGTGGGTTTTATTGAATGTCTTAAAGGAGGAAAAAGAGTTTTGGTGAGGGAATTCCTGAGCTTTTGGCCGAGGTAGCCCAAGACGCAGCCACCATTGGTGAAGAGATTGAAACAGGGGAAGCTCAAGAGGCCAGAATGAGATGAATGCAGATTCGGAGTGCTTGTGAGGCTGGATGAGATTAGGTGAGGCTAATTACATCTTCCACTGGAGTGGAAAGATCGTTTGCAGTGAGCAACCACCTGACGTGGCCAATTGAGTCGCCAAAAGCAACCTCGGAGTGCCTCACCTCCCTACGGCTATCACATGATGGAGGTGCAGTCAACATCGTGCGCACCTACACAACAACTCAGTATGCCAGCATCTCAGACAAAGAGCATTTCTACAACTCCGTGGGTGACATTCTGAGGAACATTCCAAATGTTGAGAGGCTATTCTTCCTAGGTGACTTCAGTGTATGTGTTGGGGCAGACAGTGATTCATGGCCAGCGTGCTTCAGTCATCATGCAATGGGCAAGATCACACCAGGTATCACACAAATAAACTCTGGATCAACTTTTGTCAGGAAACCCAAACTGCCTGTGACAATGGAAATCTATGTGCTCTGTGTGAAGGGGTCAAGCGGGGGCTTGGTCCTACCTTCGCCAAAGTGGCCCCACTGAAGTCGGCAGCTGGTGGTCCTCACTGGCAGGAGTGAACAGATGTCCCGCTGGGCTGAACATGACTGAGAACTGTACTCCTGTGAGGCAGACATCTCCCAGCCTCCCGGTGTCTCACAACTTCCTGTCATTTCATCACTTGAGCTCAGGGAGGCCATCGGCTGCTTGGCAAACAGAAGGACACCTGGCAAGGATGTGATTTTTTTAATTCTTTCATGTGATACAGGTGACACTGGAAGGCCGGTGTTTGTCGCCCATCCCTAATTGCCCTTGTTCAGGGGGCATTTAGGAGTCAGCCACATTGCTGTGGGTCTGGAGTCACATGTAGGCCAGACCAGGTAAGAACAGCAGATTTCCTTCCCTAAAGGACATTAGTGAACCAGATGGGTTTTTACAACAATCAACAATGGTTTCGTGGTCATCGTTAGGATTTTACTTCCAGATTTTTATTGAATTCAAATTCTACCATCTGCCGTGGTGGGATTGGAACCTGGGTCCCCAAAGCATTACCCTAGGTCTCTGGATTACCAGTCCAGTGCCAATACCACTACACTTACTAGGCTATTTCGGGGGGGCAGTTAAGAGTCAACCACATTGCTGTGGGTCTGGAGTCACATGTAGGCCAGACCAGGTAAAGATGGCAGATTTCCTTCCCTAAAGGAGATTAGTGAACCAGATAGGTTTTTACGACAATGGATGATAGCTTCATGGTCACCATTGCTGAGACTAGCTTTCAATTCCAGACTTTATTAACTGAATTTAAATTCCACCAGCTGCCATGGTGGGATTTGATTACTAGGCCAGTGACATTACCATGAAGCCACCATCTCCCCAGAGAATCCCAGCTGAACTGCTCAGACATGGAAAGCCCCATCTATTGCCACACCTTTACGACCTGCTCCTTCTCTGCTGGAATGTAGGCTCCATTCCACAGGAGACGTGTGATGCAAAAATCATCACTATTCATACACAAGAGCGACAGAGGAGACTGCAACAACTACAGGGGCAGCTCACTCCTCAGTGTCACAGGGAAGACCTTAGCAATAGTCGTATATAAAAGACTTCATCCACTTGCAGACCAATTGCACCCAGAAGCATTATGTGGTTTCCGTGCCAACAGATCTACTGCAGACATGACCTTCTTTATATGCCAGCCACCAGAGAAGTGTAGGGAGCTGGGTATAACCCTTTACCTTACATTTGTAGGTCTCACTGAGGCATTGACACCATCAGCAGAGCGGGAATCTACAAAATTCCAGGGAAAGTTGACTGTCCACCAAAGCTCCTCAGTCTCATCTATTCCTTTCATGACAACATGCCCGGTGCTGTACAGTTTGATGTCTCCGCTTCTGACAATTTCAGAGTGAAGAATGGAGTGAAACCAGGCAGTGTCCTCGCCCTCCCCACCCCCTCCTCAACCCCCTACTCTGTCGGAGAACTTCTTCTCTGTGATCTTTGCCTTCCTGGCTGATATGGAAGGAGCCTACTTGCACACTGGGTCAGACAGCAACCTCTACATTCAGACTGAAAGCAAAGACAAAAGCACTTCAGGCCTTAACTTCCGAGCTCCCCAGCGTCAGCTTGGGGATTACCCCAAAGATGCGCTGGGGAATCCCCTTTGGTAGTTTCCAGGTAAGGTTTGCATGGCAATACCCAGGAGCACAAACTTCCCCTGGACAGTTGCCCTGCACCAGGGAGCCATCCAAAAATGTGATTTTAATCACAAACCTCGGATGATTCTGTCTGTGTTGCATCAGTGGTTATTCAGAAAAAGTTAGAAGAATTAAAACTACTTGTAACCTCTGGGTAACTGTGGCACAGGCCCACATTGACGCCCCACAGGACTCCCCCCAGCCCCACGGAACCCCCCCTCCCCCCCCACCACAGCCTCCCCACCTCCACAACCCCCTGGGGTCTCCCCACACCCCCCACTGAATTCTCCCCCACCACCCATCCCCCCCCCCCACTGATACCCCAGGTGTTTAACTCCACTCGCTGACAACCTCCTTGGGGGTACTTGTCCCCGACCTGCCAGGCCCAACTCTCACCCCCTGAGGCCTGACCCGACAGACCCCAGCCCCAGACCCCCGAGGCCCGACCCAACCTGACTCACCCCTAACGAATGTCTGACTTTCCCCGACCCCGGCACCCCTCCCCTGAAGCCCGACCTGATCCGACCCTACCCACCACCCCCACCCCCCCCCACGGAGGCCAGACATGACCCGACACCCACCCTGCCGAGGCCCAAATCCCCCTCCCCAAGGCATGACCCTCTCCCTGTCAGGAAGAGATATTAATGTACATAGGGCAGGATCTTCAGTTCAGCGAGTGGGGGCGGGGCCTGCTCACTGAGGGATAAAATGACATGGTGATGTCGGGCGTCCGTCACCGCGCGTCTCTTAGATTTGAAGTTCGGCAGGCGCGCTGTCAAAGGCCTATTAAGGCCATTTAAATATCAATTAAACTAACAAACCGAGCTGCCCGTCCAACCTTAAGGTTGACGGAGGGGGGTGGGGGGGTGTGGTGGGCAGGCAAAGAGCCCAGGCGGCCTTCCCATTTTTCATGGAACCTCATCCACGGGCGGGATGAGGTTTCGTGAACGTTTCAAAAGGCTGTACTAAGAATTAACGGACGTGTCCCAGCTCAGCTGACAGTTTCACATGAGGGGACAGGTCCTTAAAAGCTTTTGTTCACCTTCAGTCAACGTTTCGCAAGTGAAAGCGATTTCCCCGAGGCGCCTGCGTGCCTCAACTGGGGCAAAGGGCGGGCATCCTGCCTGAGGTCTCGCCAACCCCAGCGCAAAATCACTGCGAGGTCAGGAACCCGCCCTTCAAGTTCACGCTCACACTCGCCACCCGCCCCCCTCCTCCCCACCCACCCCCCACCCCCGCCGCCGCCTAAAAACCCGCCAGCAGGGGAGCATGAAATTCAGGCCAGTGAGGTTCCTGCCAGAAATAGGAGAGAAAATAATTCACGGTAAATTGACAAAGTGGGATGCCTTTCCAATACCGTCACAGACCACAATGGTCTGAATGGCCTCTTGCTGCGCGGTAACCGTTCCATGATCCCAGGATGTAAAGCTGCTGAAACATTCCGGAAAGAAGTTTCAGGAACTTGTGGATCTCCAGGAACGTTGGTCCCATTTTACCGATTTAAAACTGATGACTCTGAGGAAGTTGTAATCCTCAGGAACAGAGCGTTAATGAGTATGTTAATGTTTACTGACAGTGCTATTGATTTTGTAATTGCGTTCTGAAGCAGATTGAAGTAGCCCAATAAAACCCCGTAAATATTGGACGTAAAATCTTGCTCCAGCCCAAAGGGAATTGGGAAGTCACTTAGCAGGTGAGATGATTGATAGTTAATCATTTTGTAGGATATCACTTGCACACTTAGCCCCCAGTACCTAATCCCATGGATGTCAGCGTGAAATGTAGTCAGATTTAAGGATCCAATACCCCAAGGCTAAAAATACGGAGAGCGATTGACTCAAAGCTGGTGAACAAAGGAGGGAAAAGTTGGCGGGGGTGGGGGGGTGCGGATTCAGTTCCACGCAGATGGATAGCTGTGGTAAATTGGCATAGTTTTGTGTTTCAAGGGTGAAATGTACAGGCAGCTGCTTGCTTACTGCTGAGCTCACCAAAATATAATCCTCTCCTTCAATTTTAAATCTGAATAACCCCCAAAGAGCAAATGCTCACTCATAACAACAACAACTCGCATTTATATAGCACTCGTAAGGCAGTAAAACATCCCGAAACGTTTCACCAAAAGAAGTTGACACCAAACCAAAGAAGGAGACGCCAGGAACAGGCCATTCAGCACCTTAAGCTTTCTATTAATTTATTTATTTTCATGGGATGTGGATGTCACTGGCCAGGCCAGCCTTTGTTGCCCGTCCCTAAGTGCCCTTGAACTGAGTTGGCTTGCTAGGCCATTTCAGAGGGCAGTTAAGAGTCAACCACATTGCTGTGGGTCTGGAGTCACATATAGGCCAGACCGGGTAAGGATGGCAGATTTCCTTCCCTAAAGGGCATTAATGAACCAGATGGATTTTACGACAATCGACAATGGTTTCGTGGTCACTGTTACTGAGTCTAGCTTTTAATTCCAGATTTTATTAATTGAATTTAAAATTCCACCAGCTGCCACAGTGAGATTTGAACCCGTGTCCCCTGAACATTAGCCTGGGCCTCTGGATCACTGGCCCAGCGACCACTATGCCAATGTGTCTGCCAATCAATTCAATTGAAGCTGATCCATACCTTAATTCCTACCACCTACCTTGGTTCTGTAGCCCTTTATCCCCTGGCCTAACATAAATCTACCCATCTCAGTTAGTACCACCCCAATAGTAACAGGTAGAGCAGAGGGTATAGAGAAGGAAGAACTTAGAACAATCACTGTCACTAGAGGAAAAGTACTGAGCAAACTATTGGGATTAAAGGGTGACAAGTCCCCAGGACCTGATGGCCTACATCCCAGGGTCTTAAAGGAAGTGGCAGCGGAGAGAGTGGATGAATTGGCTATAATATTCCAAAATTCCCTGGATTCTGGAAAGGTTCCAGAGGATTGGAAAAATACTAATATAACACCCTTATTAAAAAAGGGGGGAGGCAGAAAGTAGGAAACTATAGGCCAGTTAGTTTAACGTCTGTCATTGGGAAATTGTTGGAATCCATTATTAAGGAAGTAGTAATGGGGCATTTGGAAAGTCAAAATGCAATCCATCAGAGTCAGCATGGTTTTATGAAGAGTAAATCGTGTTTGACTAATTTGCTAGAGTTCTTTGAAGATGTTACAAGCAAAGTGGATAATGGGGATCCTGCAGATGTAGTATATCTGGACTTCCAGAAGGCCTTTGATAAGGTGCCGCACAAAAGATTAATACACAAGATAAGATCACACGGAGTTAGGGGTAATATATTAGCTTGGATAGAGGATTGGCTAACCAACAGACAGCGGAGAGTGTGGATAAATAGGTTTTTTTCTGGATGGCAAGCTGTAACTAGTGGGGTGCCACAGGGTTCGGCCCTTAGGCCCCAACTATTTACAATCTATATTAATGACTTGGATTCAGGGATAGAAGGTAAATTAGCTAAATTTATAGATGACACCAAAATAGGTGGGAAAATAAGTTGCAATGGAGAAATAAGAAATTTACAAATGGATATGGACAGGTTAGATGAATGGGCCAAAATTTGGCAGATGGAGTTTAACGTGGATAAGTGTGAGGTTATCCATTTTGGTCAGAAGAATAAAAAGGCGACTTGTTATTTAAATGGAGAGAAACTTCAGAATACTTCAGTGTAGAGGGACCTGGGTGTCCCCGTGCATGAATTGCTGAAAGCTAGTATGCAGGTACAGCAGGTAATAAGGAAGGCAAATGGAATTTTGGCATTTATCGCTAAAGGAATAGAGTATAAAAATAGGGAAGTGTTGTTGCAACTGTACAAGGCGTTAGTGAGACCGCACCTGGAGTACTGTGCACAGTTTTGGTCCCATTATTTGAGGAAGGATGTAGTTGCATTGGAGGCAGTTCAGAGGAGGTTCACTAGGTTGATTCCAGAGATGCGGGGCTTGTCTTATGGGGCGAGATTGAGCAGTTTAGGCCTATACTCGCTAGAGTTTAGAAGGATGAGAGGAGATCTAATTGAGGTATATAAGATGCTAAAGGGGATAGACAAAGTAGATTTGGAGCAGATGTTTCCCCTTGTGGGACATTCTAGAATGAGAGGCCATAGTTTTAGGCTAAGGGGTGGTAGATTTAAATCAGAGATGAGGAGGAATTACTTTTCTCAAAGGGTCGTGAATCTGTGGAATTCACTACCTCAGAGTCCTGTGGATGCTGCGACACTGAATAAATTTAAGGAGGAGATGGACAGATTTTTAATTAGTAACGGGTTGAAAGGTTATGGGGAGAGGGTGGGAAATTGGAGTTGAGGCCAAAATTAGATCAGCCATGATCGTAATGAATGGTGGGGCAGGTTCGAAGGGCTGAATTGCCTATTCCTGCTCCTAGTTCTTATGTTCTTATATTCAGTTTTGAAATTTTAAATGATCCCCGGCCTGAACAGCCTATAGCAGCAGAGAGTTCCAGGTTTTTAAACGCCACATCATCATTGAATGTCTTTGTTCTAATTTTAAGGTCAAGCCCTGTGTGTCCTTAACTCCAGCACCAGATTCAAACTGTGTACCTATCAAATTCTCTACTCATTTTAAACACTCCACACAGGTCATTCCTTAATTGTTTATATCCAAGAAATTACAAGCCTGGTTTGTGCAATCTGCCCTTGTACAACTTCACCCTGTTTACCCAGATAACATCGGAGTGTACGCCACTGGATGTGTCTATGTTTTAGTTCCACATTCCTTGATACTCCTGCCTAAGAGGTGACTGAAATATTGATCAAAAGCAGTAGAGGTTCATATGACTCTGTATACTTATAGAGGGGAAATGAGTGATCTTCATACAGGAATTTCAAACAGTTTCAAGGCATTAATTGTCCAGTTATTTTAAAATTCTCACCCTTAGTCACAAATCTGCCCCTATCTCTAATCTCACAACCACTCAAGAATCTCTGCACTCCTCCAATTCTGGTTTCTTGAGCATCTCGATTTTAATCGCTCTACCATTGGCAGCCATGCCTGCCTGTCAAGGCCCCAAACCCTAGAATTCTCTCCTTAAACCTCTTCGCCTCCCTACCCTTATTCCTTCCTTTTGAGATGCTCCTTAAAACCTACCTCTTTGACGTAGTTTCTGGTCACCAGCCATAATAATATCTCCTTACATAACTAACAATCCCGTGAAACGGGACGGGGCATTTTACTTCAGTAATGGTGCTACATAAATGCACATTGTTGTTGGAGTCACAGATGAACCAGGGTGTCCATTTTAGGGTAATTCATCCAATTATGGAGGGAAAATTGCTCTGCTCACTCTAGCTGCAATCAGAACCAGAATGTTTAGTATTTTCCTACATTTACAGAGCAATTTTCCCACCAGATTTCCTGCCGATTACCTATTTTATTCATTCATTGCAACTCCTAAAATTACTACTTGTTATTTTAGATTTCAATCAGAGCAAACACACTTATTTCATTCTGATGCAAACAATACAGCGTTTGTGCCACCTTGTCAGAGACCCTTCTCTGATTATTAATTTATGAGCTTCAATATGTGTTTATTCTTTTTTGATCAAGAAAGCAAACAAGCTATTCACATTGTGCTGTGCAGAAATACTAAGAAGCAGTTCCATTTATCTTCTACAGCAGTCTATGTGACAAGACTTGATTTATTCTAACTGGGCAATGAATAGGAAACAATGCAAACATTCAGCCAATTTACAAAAAAAATTATAAACAGCTGTCAAAATAAATATTTGCAACTTTTTTCAGAATCTTGCACTTTGTACAGACAAACACTCACTCGCACATGCACACACACCGCCACACACTCATCGACACACCCGCTCGCACGAGCACACATGCCCCCACACACTGATACACACACACACATCCCCACGTACTCACTGACACACTCACTGATGCACGTGCACACACACACACACAGTCACCGACACACTCCCCCACACACACACACCCGCACACACTCACACACACATCCCCACATACTCACTGACACACTCACTGACGCACGTGCACACACACAGTCACCGACATATCACTCATGCAAACACACACCCCCACACACTCACCAACACACTCCCTCACACACACACCTGCACACACTCACTCACACACTCACACACACATCCCCACACACTCAGTGACACACTCATTCACACACGTGCACACAACACACACACACACACACTCTCACCGACATACTCACTCACACATGCACACACTCACTGACGCACTCACTCACACACCCCCACAGACTCACCAACACACTAGCTCACACAAACACACAAACATACTCACTCACACACACACACACACACACACACACACACACACCCACTACACACACACCAACATATTCACTGGCACATGTCCATGTGTGCGGGCCACTGCGTTACTAAATTGGCGTGCTTTTGGCCTGTTTCACCCCTGAAACTACAGGCCCGATTCCCACCAATTTGTCCCCCAATTAGATTAGCGTTGCTGCCTGTCAGAAAGAGAAAAAAAATCATAGCTGCAAAGTCAAAAGGAAAGATTCTCATTAGTGAGTTTGTCGTGAGAAACCCTCCCTGTTGTAGCCTTCCTCCAAAGACTGAGTTTATCTGCCAGTGGCTGACAGTTCATTCCATGTGAGAACCAGGCCCTGTGCATTGAGTATTGCTGAGAAAAGAGACATGTCAAAGCTTTTCATCCTGCGCTCATCAGGACACTTCAGCAATGCTCAAGTTCTGTACTACCAAACAAATAGCTGCCCTTAGTGTTGTGAGCTGCACATATAATTGACACGGCATGCTTCTAATAAACCCCAGGCATTGATTTATTTTTTGAAAAGTACAGCCCGGCATGTTGAAACAAATCATTTCTAAATTATCCGTGGCGATCTTAAACTATCCATACAACCATGGAATTCAGCACCTGAGCATTTATTGTTCCGTTATATTAGAAAGACAGGGAAAGTACTTGCGTTTACATAGTGCCTTCTAAGACCTGAAGCTTTGCAGAAAACACATTAGTTTTTGTAGTGAAAATGTAGGAAACACGACAGCCATTTTGTAAGCCCACACAAGTGGCAACATAATGATTGGACAAACTTTTTTTTAGTAATATTGGTTGAAGGGTAATTATTGGCCAGGTCACCATGGACAACTTCAAAATAGTACCATGGGATTTGTTTCTTTTACTCCATCCTTACAGGGTAGACAGGTCATCGACTTAAGGTTTCAACAACTACAACTTACATTTATATAGCACCTTTCACGTAACGAAACAGCCACGTTATAAAACAAAGCATGATGCGGCGCCACATGAGGGTATATTATCAGGTGACAAAAAGCTTGGGCAAAGAGGTAGGTTTTAAGCAGCATCTTAAAGGAGGGAAGTGGGATTTAGAGGCCGAGAGTGAAAGGAGGATATTCCACAGTTTTTGACTAGGCAATTGTTGGCGTGGCCAGCAGTGGTGGAGCGATTAAAATCGGGAATGCTCAAGAGGCCAGAATTCGAGGAGAGCAGGTATCTTTGAGGGTTCTGAGGTTGTAGCAGATTACAGAGATAGGGAGGGGACGAGGCCTCAGAGAGATTTAAAAACAAGGATGAGAATTTTAAAATCTAGACGTTGCTTGACCAGGAGCCAATGTAGATCAGCGACAACAGGGATGCTAGGGGAATAGGAGTTAGTGCAAGTTAAGACACGTGCAGCAGAAATTTGGGTGACCTCAAGGTAACAGAGGTTAGAAAGTTGAACGAGTCAGGAGTCTCAGCATAAGTAAAAAGGAGAAAGAAAGACTTGTGTTTATTTAGCGCTTGTCACAACTACAGGACATCTCAGGGCGCTTCACAGCCAAGAAGTTACTTTTGAAGTGTAGTGACTGTTGTAATGTAGGAAATGCAGCAGCCAATTTTAGCACAGCAAGCTCCCATAAATAGCAATGTAATAATGACCCATATATTTATTTTTGGGATGTTGATTGAGGGAAAAATATTGGTCAGAACATCAAGGAGAATTCCCCTGCTTCTGTTAAATAATGCCATAGGCTCTTCGACATCCATCCGAGCAGGTGGATGGGTCTTCAGTTTATTTTCTCATGCAGCACTACCTCAGATACACTCCCTCAGCAGCACTCCCTCAGCTACATCACCTCGGCAGCACTCCCTCAGATACCCTCACTCAGCAACACCGCTTCAGCAACACCCCCTCAGCGATACTCCCTCAGCAACAACACCTCAGCAACACGCCCTCAGCTACACTCCCTCAGCTACACTCCCTCAGCAACACTTCCTCAGCAACACCCTCTCAGCTACACCCTCAGCTACACTCCCTCAGCTAAACCCCCTCAGCAAAATCCCTTTAGCTACACTCCCTCAGCCACACTCCCTCAGCAACACCCCCTCAAAAACACTCCCTCAGCTACACTCCCTCAGCAACACCCCCTCAGCAACACTCCCTCAGCAACACCCCCTCAACAACACACCCTCAGCTACATTCCCACAGCTACACTCCCACAGCGACACTCCCTCAGCTAAACCCTCTCAGCAAAATCCCTTTAGCTACACTCCCTCAGCAACACTCCCTCAGCTACACTCCCTCAGCAATACTCCATCAGCTACACACCCTCAGATACACTCCCTCAGCAACACTCCCTCAGCAAAACTCCCTCAGCAACTTTCCCTCAGCTACACTCCCTCAGATACAGTCCCTCAGCAACACTCCCTCAACAACACTCCCTCAGCTACACTCCCTCAGCTACACTTCCTCAGCTACACTCCCTCAGCTACACTCAGTCAGCAACACCGCTTCAGCAACTCTCCCTCAGCTACACTCCCTCAGATACAGAGATAAACTCGCTCAGCAACACTCCCTCAGCAAAACTCCCTCGGCTACACTCCCTCAGCTACACACCCTCAGATACACTCCCTCAGCAACACTCCCTCAGCAAAACTCCCTCAGATACACTCCCTCAGCTACACACCCTCAGATACACTCCCTCAGCAACACTCCCTCAGCAAAACTCCTTCAGATACACTCCCTCAGCAACACTCCCTCAGCTATACCCCCTCAGCTACACTCCATCAGCTACACCCCCTCAGCAACACTCACTCAGCAACACCGCTTCAACAACTCTCCCTCAGCTACACTCCCTCAGCTACACACCCTCAGATACACTCCCTCAGCAACAGTCCCTCAGCAACTCTCCCTCAGCTACACTCCCTCAGATACAGTCCCTCAGCAACACTCCCTCAGCAACACTCCCTCAACAACACTCCCTCAGCTACACTCCCTCAACAACACTCCCTCAGCTACACTCCCTCAGCTACACTCCCTCAGCAACACTTCCTCAGCTACACTCCCTCAGCTACACCCCCTCAGCTATACTCCATCAGCTACACCCCCTCAGCAACACTCAGTCAGCAACACCGCTTCAGCAACTCTCCCTCAGCTACACTCCCTCAGATACACTCGCTCAGCAACACTCCCTCAGCAAAACTCCCTCAGCTACACTCCCTCAGCTACACACCCTCAGATACACTCCCTCAGCAACACTCCCTGAGCAAAACTCCCTCAGTTACACTCCCTCAGCTACACTCCCTCAGCTACAATCCCTCAGATACACTCCCTCAGCAACACTCCCTCAGCTATACCCCCTCAGCTACACTCCATCAGCTACACCCCCTCAGCAACACTCACTCAGCAACACCGTTTCAACAACTCTCCTTCAGCTACACTCCCTCAGCTACACACCCTCAGATACAGTCCCTCAGCAACACTCCCTCAGCTACACTCCCTCAACAACACTCACTCAGCAACACTCCCTCAGCAAAACTCCCTCAGCAACACTCCCTCAGCAACACGCCCTCAGCAACACACTCTCAGCTACACTCCCTCAGCTAAACTCCCTCAGCTACACTCCCTTAGCAAAACACCATCAACTACACGCCCTCAGCTACGCTCCCTCAGCAACATCCCCTCAGCTACACTCACTCAGCGAAACTCCCTCAGCAACACCCCCTCAGCTACACTCCCTCAGCAACACTCCCTCAACAACACTCACTCAGCAACACTCCCTCAGCAACACTCCCTCAGCAACACTCCCTCAGGTACACACCCTGAGCTACACTCCCTCAGCTACACTCCCTCAGCAACACTCCTTCAGTTAAACCCCCTCAGCTACACTCCCTCAGCTACACTCCCTCAGCTACACTCCCTCAGCAACACTCCCTCAGTTAAACCCCCTCAGCTACACTCCCTCAGCTACACTCCCTCAGCTACACTCCCTCAGCAACACTCCATCAACTTCACTCCCTCAGCTACACGCCCTCAGCTACACTCCCTCAGCAACACTCCCTCAGCAACACGCCCTCAGCAACACACTCTCAGCTATACTCCCTCAGCTAAACTCCCTCAGCTACACTCCCTTAGCAACACTCCATCAACTACACGCCCTCAGCTACGCACCCTCAGATACACTCCCTCAGCAACACTCCCTCAGCAACTCTCCCTCAGCTACACTCCCTCAGATACAGTCCCTCAGCAACACTCCCTCAGAAACACTCCCTCAGCAACACTCCCTCAACAACACTCCCTCAGCTACACTCCCTCACCAACACTCCCTCAGCAACACTCCCTCAGCAACACTCCCTCAGGTACACACCCTGAGCTACACTCCCTCAGCTACACTCCCTCAGCAACACTCCTTCAGTTAAACCCCCTCAGCTACACTCCCTCAGCAACACTCCCTCAGTTAAACCCCCTCAGCTACACTCCCTCAGCTACACTCCCTCAGCTACACTCCCTCAGCTACACTCCCTCAGCAACACTCCATCAACTTCACTCCCTCAGCTACACGCCCTCAGCTACACTCCCTCAGCAACACTCCCTCAGCAACACGCCCTCAGCAACACATTCTCAGCTACACTCCCTCAGCTAAACTCCCTCAGCTACACTCCTTTAGCAACACTCCATCAACTACACGCCCTCAGCTACGCTCCCTCAGCAACATCCCCTCAGCTACACTTCCTCAGCGAAACTCCCTCAGCAACACCCCCTCAGGTACACTCCCTCAGCAACACTCCCTCAGCAACACTCCCTCAGCAACACTCCCTCAGCAACACTCCCTCAGGTACACACCCTGAGCTACACTCCCTCAGCTACACTCCCTCAGCTACTCTCCCTCAGCTACACTTCCTCAGCTACACTCCCTCAGCTACACCCCCTCAGCAACACTCAGTCAGCAACACAGCTTCAGCAACTCTCCCTCAGCTACACTCCCTCAGATACACTCGCTCAGCAACACTCCCTCAGCAAAACTCCCTCGGCTACACTCCCTCAGCTACACACCCTCAGATACACTCCCTCAGCAACACTCCCTCAGCAAAACTCCTTCAGATACACTCCCTCAGCTACACACCCTCAGATACACTCCCTCAGCAACACTCCCTCAGCAAAACCCCCTCAGATACACTCCCTCAGCAACACTCCCTCAGCTATACCCCCTCAGCTACACTCCATCAGCTACACCCCCTCAGCAACACTCACTCAGCAACACCGCTTCAACAACTCTCCCTCAGCTACACTCCCTCAGCTACACACTCTCAGATACACTCCCTCAGCAACACTCCCTCAGCAACTCTCCCTCAGCTACACTCCCTCAGATACAGTCCCTCAGCAACACTCCCTCAGAAACACTCCCTCAGCAACACTCCCTCAACAACACTCCCTCAGCTACACTCCCTCACCAACACTCCCTCAGCAACACTCCCTCAGCAACACTTCCTCAGCTACACTCCCTCAGCTACACCCCCTCAGCTATACTCCATCAGCTACACCCCCTCAGCAACACTCAGTCAGCAACACCGCTTCAGCAACTCTCCCTCAGCTACACTCCCTCAGATGCACTCGCTCAGCAACACTCCCTCAGCAAAACTCCCTCAGCTACACTCCCTCAGCTACACACCCTCAGATACACTCCCTCAGCAACACTCCCTCAGCAAAACTCCCTCAGCTACACTCCCTCAGCTACACTCCCTCAGCTACAATCCCTCAGATACACTCCCTCAGCAACACTCCCTCAGCTATACCCCATCAGCTACACTCCATCAGCTACACCCCCTCAGCAACACTCACTCAGCAACACCGCTTCAACAACTCTCCTTCAGCTACACTCCCTCAGCTACACACCCTCAGATACAGTCCCTCAGCAACACTCCCTCAGCTACACTCCCTCAACAACACTCACTCAGCAACACTCCCTCAGCAACACACTCTCAGCTACACTCCCTCAGCTAAACTCCCTCAGCTACACTCCCTTAGCAAAACACCATCAACTACACGCCCTCAGCTACGCTCCCTCAGCAACATCCACTCAGCTACACTCACTCAGCGAAACTCCCTCAGCAACACCCCCTGAGCTACACTCCCTCAGCTACACTCCCTCAGCAACACTCCTTCAGTTAAACCCCCTCAGCTACACTCCCTCAGCTACACTCCCGCAGCTACACTCCCTCAGCAACACTCCCTCAGTTAAACCCCCTCAGCTACACTCCCTCAGCTACACTCCCTCAGCTACACTCCCTCAGCAACACTCCATCAACTTCACTCCCTCAGCTACACGCCCTCAGCTACACTCCCTCAGCAACACTCCCTCAGCAACACGCCCTCAGCAACACACTCTCAGCTACACTCCCTCAGCTAAACTCCCTCAGCTACACTCCCTTAGCAACACTCCATCAACTACACGCCCTCAGCTACGCACCCTCAGATACACTCCCTCAGCTACACTCCCTCAGCAACTCTCCCTCAGCTACACTCCCTCAGATACAGTCCCTCAGCAACACTCCCTCAGAAACACTCCCTCAGCAACACTCCCTCAACAACACTCCCTCAGCTACACTCCCTCACCAACACTCCCTCAGCAACACTCCCTCAGCAACACTCCCTCAGGTACACACCCTGAGCTACACTCCCTCAGCTACACTCCCTCAGCAACACTCCTTCAGTTAAACCCCCTCAGCTACACTCCCTCAGCTACACTCCCTCAGCTACACTCCCTCAGCAACACTCCCTCAGTTAAACCCCATCAGCTACACTCCCTCAGCTACACTCCCTCAGCAACACTCCATCAACTTCACTCCCTCAGCTACACGCCCTCAGCTACACTCCCTCAGCAACACTCCATCAACTACACGCCCTCAGCTACGCACCCTCAGATACACTCCCTCAGCAACACTCCCTCAGCAACTCTCCCTCAGCTACACTCCCTCAGATACAGTCCCTCAGCAACACTCCCTCAGAAACACTACCTCAGCAACACTCCCTCAATAACACTCCCTCAGCTACACTCCCTCACCAACACTCCCTCAGCAACACTCCCTCAGCAACACTTCCTCAGCTACACTCCCTCAGCTACACCCCCTCAGCTATACTCCATCAGCTACACCCCCTCAGCAACACTCAGTCAGCAACACCGCTTCAGCAACTCTCCCTCAGCTACACTCCCTCAGATGCACTGGCTCAGCAACACTCCCTCAGCAAAACTCCCTCAGCTACACTCCCTCAGCTACACACCCTCAGATACACTCCCTCAGCAACACTCCCTGAGCAAAACTCCCTCAGCTACACTCCCTCAGCTACACTCCCTCAGCTACAATCCCTCAGATACACTCCCTCAGCAACACTCCCTCAGCTATACCCCCTCAGCAACACTCCATCAGCTACACCCCCTCAGCAACACTCACTCAGCAACACCGCTTCAACAACTCTCCTTCAGCTACACTCCCTCAGCTACACACCCTCAGATACAGTCCCTCAGCAACACTCCCTCAGCTACACTCCCTCAACAACACTCACTCAGCAACACTCACTCAGCAACACACTCTCAGCTACACTCCCTCAGCTAAACTCCCTCAGCTACACTCCCTTAGCAAAACACCATCAACTACACGCCCTCAGCTACGCTCCCTCAGTAACATCCCCTCAGCTACACTCACTCAGCGAAACTCCCTCAGCAACACCCCCTCAGCTACACTCCCTCAGCAACACTCCCTCAACAACACTCACTCAGCAACACTCCCTCAGCAACTCTCCCTCAGCTACACTCCCTCAGATACAGTCCCTCAGCAACACTCCCTCAGAAACACTCCCTCAGCAACACTCCCTCAACAACACTCCCTCAGCTACACTCCCTCACCAACACTCCCTCAGCAACACACCCTCAGCAACACTCCCTCAGGTACACACCCTGAGCTACACTCCCTCAGCTACACTCCCTCAGCAACACTCCTTCAGTTAAACCCCCTCAGCTACACTCCCTCAGCAACACTCCCTCAGTTAAACCCCCTCAGCTACACTCCCTCAGCTACACTCCCTCAGCTACACTCCCTCAGCTACACTCCCTCAGCAACACTCCATCAACTTCACTCCCTCAGCTACACGCCCTCAGCTACACTCCCTCAGCAACACTCCCTCAGCAACACGCCCTCAGCAACACATTCTCAGCTACACTCCCTCAGCTAAACTCCCTCAGCTACACTCCTTTAGCAACACTCCATCAACTACACGCCCTCAGCTACGCTCCCTCAGCAACATCCCCTCAGCTACACTTCCTCAGCGAAACTCCCTCAGCAACACCCCCTCAGGTACACTCCCTCAGCAACACTCCCTCAGCAACACTCCCTCAGCAACACTCCCTCAGCAACACTCCCTCAGGTACACACCCTGAGCTACACTCCCTCAGCTACACTCCCTCAGCTACACTCCCTCAGCTACACTTCCTCAGCTACACTCCCTCAGCTACACCCCCTCAGCAACACTCAGTCAGCAACACAGCTTCAGCAACTCTCCCTCAGCTACACTCCCTCAGATACACTCGCTCAGCAACACTCCCTCAGCAAAACTCCCTCGGCTACACTCCCTCAGCTACACACCCTCAGATACACTCCCTCAGCAACACTCCCTCAGCAAAACTCCTTCAGATACACTCCCTCAGCTACACACCCTCAGATACACTCCCTCAGCAACACTCCCTCAGCAAAACTCCCTCAGATACACTCCCTCAGCAACACTCCCTCAGCTATACCCCCTCAGCTACACTCCATCAGCTACACCCCCTCAGCAACACTCACTCAGCAACACCGCTTCAACAACTCTCCCTCAGCTACACTCCCTCAGCTACACACTCTCAGATACACTCCCTCAGCAACACTCCCTCAGCAACTCTCCCTCAGCTACACTCCCTCAGATACAGTCCCTCAGCAACACTCCCTCAGAAACACTCCCTCAGCAACACTCCCTCAACAACACTCCCTCAGCTACACTCCCTCACCAACACTCCCTCAGCAACACTCCCTCAGCAACACTTCCTCAGCTACACTCCCTCAGCTACACCCCCTCAGCTATACTCCATCAGCTACACCCCCTCAGCAACACTCAGTCAGCAACACCGCTTCAGCAACTCTCCCTCAGCTACACTCCCTCAGATGCACTCGCTCAGCAACACTCCCTCAGCAAAACTCCCTCAGCTACACTCCCTCAGCTACACACCCTCAGATACACTCCCTCAGCAACACTCCCTGAGCAAAACTCCCTCAGCTACACTCCCTCAGCTACACTCCCTCAGCTACAATCCCTCAGATACACTCCCTCAGCAACACTCCCTCAGCTATACCCCATCAGCTACACTCCATCAGCTACACCCCCTCAGCAACACTCACTCAGCAACACCGCTTCAACAACTCTCCTTCAGCTACACTCCCTCAGCTACACACCCTCAGATACAGTCCCTCAGCAACACTCCCTCAGCTACACTCCCTCAACAACACTCACTCAGCAACACTCCCTCAGCAACACACTCTCAGCTACACTCCCTCAGCTAAACTCCCTCAGCTACACTCCCTTAGCAAAACACCATCAACTACACGCCCTCAGCTACGCTCCCTCAGCAACATCCCCTCAGCTACACTCACTCAGCGAAACTCCCTCAGCAACACCCCCTCAGCTACACTCCCTCAGCAACACTCCCTCAACAACACTCACTCAGCAACACTCCCTCAGCAACACTCCCTCAGCAACACTCCCTCAGCAACACTCCCTCAGGTACACACCCTGAGCTACACTCCCTCAGCTACACTCCCTCAGCAACACTCCTTCAGTTAAACCCCCTCAGCTACACTCCCTCAGCTACACTCCCGCAGCTACACTCCCTCAGCAACACTCCCTCAGTTAAACCCCCTCAGCTACACTCCCTCAGCTACACTCCCTCAGCTACACTCCCTCAGCAACACTCCATCAACTTCACTCCCTCAGCTACACGCCCTCAGCTACACTCCACCAGCAACACTCCCTCAGCAACACGCCCTCAGCAACACACTCTCAGCTACACTCCCTCAGCTAAACTCCCTCAGCTACACTCCCTTAGCAACACTCCATCAACTACACGCCCTCAGCTACGCACCCTCAGATACACTCCCTCAGCAACACTCCCTCAGCAACTCTCCCTCAGCTACACTCCCTCAGATACAGTCCCTCAGCAACACTCCCTCAGAAACACTCCCTCAGCAACACTCCCTCAACAACACTCCCTCAGCTACACTCCCTCACCAACACTCCCTCAGCAACACTCCCTCAGCAACACTCCCTCAGGTACACACCCTGAGCTACACTCCCTCAGCTACACTCCCTCAGCAACACTCCTTCAGTTAAACCCCCTCAGCTACACTCCCTCAGCTACACTCCCTCAGCTACACTCCCTCAGCAACACTCCCTCAGTTAAACCCCATCAGCTACACTCCCTCAGCTACACTCCCTCAGCAACACTCCATCAACTTCACTCCCTCAGCTACACGCCCTCAGCTACACTCCCTCAGCAACACTCCATCAACTACACGCCCTCAGCTACTCACCCTCAGATACACTCCCTCAGCAACACTCCCTCAGCAACTCTCCCTCAGCTACACTCCCTCAGATACAGTCCCTCAGCAACACTCCCTCAGAAACACTACCTCAGCAACACTCCCTCAACAACACTCCCTCAGCTACACTCCCTCACCTACACTCCCTCAGCAACACTCCCTCAGCAACACTTCCTCAGCTACACTCCCTCAGCTACACCCCCTCAGCTATACTCCATCAGCTACACCCCCTCAGCAACACTCAGTCAGCAACACCGCTTCAGCAACTCTCCCTCAGCTACACTCCCTCAGATGCACTCGCTCAGCAACACTCCCTCAGCAAAACTCCCTCAGCTACACTCCCTCAGCTACACACCCTCAGATACACTCCCTCAGCAACACTCCCTGAGCAAAACTCCCTCAGCTACACTCCCTCAGCTACACTCCCTCAGCTACAATCCCTCAGATACACTCCCTCAGCAACACTCCCTCAGCTATACCCCCTCAGCAACACTCCATCAGCTACACCCCCTCAGCAACACTCACTCAGCAACACCGCTTCAACAACTCTCCTTCAGCTACACTCCCTCAGCTACACACCCTCAGATACAGTCCCTCAGCAACACTCCCTCAGCTACACTCCCTCAACAACACTCACTCAGCAACACTCCCTCAGCAACACACTCTCAGCTACACTCCCTCAGCTAAACTCCCTCAGCTACACTCCCTTAGCAAAACACCATCAACTACACGCCCTCAGCTACGCTCCCTCAGTAACATCCCCTCAGCTACACTCACTCAGCGAAACTCCCTCAGCAACACCCCCTCAGCTACACTCCCTCAGCAACACTCCCTCAACAACACTCACTCAGCAACACTCCCTCAGCAACACTCCCTCAGCAACACTCCCTCAGCAACACTCCCTCAGGTACACACCCTGAGCTACACTCCCTCAGCTACACTCCCTCAGCAACACTCCTTCAGTTAAACCCCCTCAGCTACACTCCCTCGGCTACACTCCCTCAGCTACACTCCCTCAGCAACACTCCCTCAGTTAAACCCCCTCAGCTACACTCCCTCAGCTACACTCCCTCAGCTACACTCCCTCAGCAACACTCCATCAACTTCACTCCCTCAGCTACACGCCCTCAGCTACACTCCCTCAGCAACACTCCCTCAGCAACACGCCCTCAGCAACACACTCTCAGCTACACTCCCTCAGCTAAACTCCCTCAGCTACACTCCCTTAGCAACACTCCATCAACTACACGCCCTCAGCTACGCACCCTCAGATACACTCCCTCAGCAACACTCCCTCAGCAACTCTCCCTCAGCTACACTCCCTCAGATACAGTCCCTCAGCAACACTCCCTCAGAAACACTCCCTCAGCAACACTCCCTCAACAACACTCCCTCAGCTACACTCCCTCACCAACACTCCCTCAGCAACACTCCCTCAGCAACACTCCCTCAGGTACACACCCTGAGCTACACTCCCTCAGCTACACTCCCTCAGCAACACTCCTTCAGTTAAACCCCCTCAGCTACACTCCCTCAGCTACACTCCCTCAGCTACACTCCCTCAGCAACACTCCCTCAGTTAAACCCCATCAGCTACACTCCCTCAGCTACACTCCCTCAGCTACACTCCCTCAGCTACACTCCCTCAGCAACACTCCATCAACTTCACTCCCTCAGCTACACGCCCTCAGCTACACTCCCTCAGCAACACTCCATCAACTACACGCCCTCAGCTACGCACCCTCAGATACACTCCCTCAGCAACACTCCCTCAGCAACTCTCCCTCAGCTACACTCCCTCAGATACAGTCCCTCAGCAACACTCCCTCAGAAACACTACCTCAGCAACACTCCCTCAACAACACTCCCTCAGCTACACTCCCTCACCAACACTCCCTCAGCAACACTCCCTCAGCAACACTTCCTCAGCTACACTCCCTCAGCTACACCCCCTCAGCTATACTCCATCAGCTACACCCCCTCAGCAACACTCAGTCAGCAACACCGCTTCAGCAACTCTCCCTCAGCTACACTCCCTCAGATGCACTCGCTCAGCAACACTCCCTCAGCAAAACTCCCTCAGCTACACTCCCTCAGCTACACACCCTCAGATACACTCCCTCAGCAACACTCCCTGAGCAAAACTCCCTCAGCTACACTCCCTCAGCTACACTCCCTCAGCTACAATCCCTCAGATACACTCCCTCAGCAACACTCCCTCAGCTATACCCCCTCAGCAACACTCCATCAGCTACACCCCCTCAGCAACACTCACTCAGCAACACCGCTTCAACAACTCTCCTTCAGCTACACTCCCTCAGCTACACACCCTCAGATACAGTCCCTCAGCAACACTCCCTCAGCTACACTCCCTCAACAACACTCACTCAGCAACACTCCCTCAGCAACACACTCTCAGCTACACTCCCTCAGCTAAACTCCCTCAGCTACACTCCCTTAGCAAAACACCATCAACTACACGCCCTCAGCTACGCTCCCTCAGTAACATCCCCTCAGCTACACTCACTCAGCGAAACTCCCTCAGCAACACCCCCTCAGCTACACTCCCTCAGCAACACTCCCTCAACAACACTCACTCAGCAACACTCCCTCAGCAACACTCCCTCAGCAACACTCCCTCAGCAACACTCCCTCAGGTACACACCCTGAGCTACACTCCCTCAGCTACACTCCCTCAGCAACACTCCTTCAGTTAAACCCCCTCAGCTACACTCCCTCGGCTACACTCCCTCAGCTACACTCCCTCAGCAACACTCCCTCAGTTAAACCCCCTCAGCTACACTCCCTCAGCTACACTCCCTCAGCTACACTCCCTCAGCTACACTCCCTTAGCAACACTCCATCAACTTCACTCCCTCAGCAACACGCCCTCAGCAACACACTCTCAGCTACACTCCCTCAGCTAAACTCCCTCAGCTACACTCCCTTAGCAACACTCCATCAACTACACGCCCTCAGCTACGCTCCCTCAGCAACATCCCCTCAGCTACACTTCCTCAGCGAAACTCCCTCAGCAACACCCCCTCAGCTACACTCCCTCAGCAACACTCCCTCAACAACACTCACTCAGCAACACTCCCTCAGCAACACTCCCTCAGCAACACTCCCTCAGGTACACACCCTGAGCTACACTCCCTCAGCTACACTCCCTCAGCAACACTCCTTCAGTTAAACCCCCTTAGCTACACTCCCTCAGCTACACTCCCTCAGCTACACTCCCTCAGCAACACTCCCTCAGTTAAACCCCCTCAGCTACACTCCCTCAGCTACACTCCCTCAGCTACACTCCCTCAGCTACACTCCCTCAGCAACACTCCATCAACTTCACTCCCTCAGCTACACGCCCTCAGCTACACTCCCTCAGCAACACTCCCTCAGCAACACGCCCTCAGCAACACACTCTCAGCTACACTCCCTCAGCTAAACTCCCTCAGCTACACTCCCTTAGCAACACTCCATCAACTACACGCCCTCAGCTACGCTCCCTCAGCAACATCCCCTCAGCTACACTTCCTCAGCGAAACTCCCTCAGCAACACCCCCTCAGCTACACTCCCTCAGCAACACTCCCTCAACAACACTCACTCAGCAACACTCCCTCAGCAACACTCCCTCAGCAACACACCCTCAGGTACACACCCTGAGCTACACTCCCTCAGCTACACTCCCTCAGCAACACTCCTTCAGTTAAACCCCCTTAGCTACACTCCCTCAGCTACACTCCCTCAGCTACACTCCCTCAGCAACACTCGCTCAGTTAAACCCCCTCAGCTACACTCCCTCAGCCACACTCCCTCAGCTACACTCCCTCAGCTACACTCCCTCAGCAACACTCCATCAACTTCACTCCCTCAGCTACACGCCCTCAGCTACACTCCCTCAGAAACACTCCCTCAGCTAAACTCCCTCAGCAACACTCCATCAACTACACTCCCGCAGCTACACTCGCTCAGCTACACTCCCTCAGCAACACTCCCTCAGCTACACTCCCTCAGCTAAACTCCCTCAGCAACACCCCCTCAGCCACACTCCCTCAGCAACACTCCCTCAGCGGCACTCCCTCCAAAACACTCCCTCAGCTACAATCCCTCAGCAACACTCCCTCAGCAACACTCCCTCAGGTACACACCCTGAGCTACACTCCCTCAGCTACACTCCCTCAGCTACACTCCCTCAGCTACACTTCCTCAGCTACACTCCCTCAGCTACACCCCCTCAGCAACACTCAGTCAGCAACACAGCTTCAGCAACTCTCCCTCAGCTACACTCCCTCAGATACACTCGCTCAGCAACACTCCCTCAGCAAAACTCCCTCGGCTACACTCCCTCAGCTACACACCCTCAGATACACTCCCTCAGCAACACTCCCTCAGCAAAACTCCCTCAGATACACTCCCTCAGCTACACACCCTCAGATACACTCCCTCAGCAACACTCCCTCAGCAAAACTCCCTCAGATACACTCCCTCAGCAACACTCCCTCAGCTATACCCCCTCAGCTACACTCCATCAGCTACACCCCCTCAGCAACACTCACTCAGCAACACCGCTTCAACAACTCTCCCTCAGCTACACTCCCTCAGCTACACACCCTCAGATACACTCCCTCAGCAACACTCCCTCAGCAACTCTCCCTCAGCTACACTCATCAGATACACTCCCTCAGCAACACTCCCTCAGCAATACTCCCTCAGATACACTCCCTCAGCTACACACCCTCAGATACACTCCCTCAGCAACACTCCCTCAGCAAAACTCCCTCAGATACACTCCCTCAGCAACACTCCCTCAGCTATACCCCCTCAGCTACACTCCATCAGCTACACCCCCTCAGCAACACTCACTCAGCAACACCGCTTCAACAACTCTCCCTCAGCTACACTCCCTCAGCTACACACCCTCAGATACACTCCCTCAGCAACACTCCCTCAGCAACTCTCCCTCAGCTACACTCCCTCAGATACAGTCCCTCAGCAACACTCCCTCAGCAACACTCCCTCAGCAACACTCCCTCAACAACACTCCCTCAGCTACACTCCCTCACCAACACTCCCTCAGCAACACTCCCTCAGCAACACTTCCTCAGCTACACTCCCTCAGCTACACCCCCTCAGCTATACTCCATCAGCTACACCCCCTCAGCAACACTCAGTCAGCAACACCGCTTCAGCAACTCTCCCTCAGCTACACTCCCTCAGATACACTCCCTCAGCAACACTCCCTGAGCAAAACTCCCTCAGCTACACTCCCTCGCCTACACTCCCTCAGCTACACACCCTCAGATACAGTCCCTCAGCAACACTCCCTCAGCTACACTCCCTCAACAACACTCACTCAGCAACACTCCCTCAGCAACACACTCTCAGCTACACTCCCTCAGCTAAACTCCCTCAGCTACACTCCCTTAGCAAAACACCATCAACTACACGCCCTCAGCTACGCTCCCTCAGCAACATCCCCTCAGCTACACTCACTCAGCGAAACTCCCTCAGCAACACCCCCTCAGCTACACTCCCTCAGCAACACTCCCTCAACAACACTCACTCAGCAACACTCCCTCAGCAACACTCCCTCAGCAACACTCCCTCAGCAACACTCCCTCAGGTACACACCCTGAGCTACACTCCCTCAGCTACACTCCCTCAGCAACACTCCTTCAGTTAAACCCCCTCAGCTACACTCCCTCAGCTACACTCCCGCAGCTACACTCCCTCAGCAACACTCCCTCAGTTAAACCCCCTCAGCTACACTCCCTCAGCTACACTCCCTCAGCTACACTCCCTCAGCAACACTCCATCAACTTCACTCCCTCAGCTACACGCCCTCAGCTACACTCCCTCAGCAACACTCCCTCAGCAACACGCCCTCAGCAACACACTCTCAGCTACACTACCTCAGCTAAACTCCCTCAGCTACACTCCCTTAGCAACACTCCATCAACTACACGCCCTCAGCTACGCTCCCTCAGCAACATCCCCTCAGCTACACTTCCTCAGCGAAACTCCCTCAGCAACACCCCCTCAGCTACACTCCCTCAGCAACACTCCCTCAACAACACTCACTCAGCAACACTCCCTCAGCAACACTCCCTCAGCAACACTCCCTCAGGTACACACCCTGAGCTACACTCCCTCAGCTACACTCCCTCAGCAACACTCCTTCAGTTAAACCCCCTTAGCTACACTCCCTCAGCTACACTCCCTCAGCTACACTCCCTCAGCAACACTCGCTCAGTTAAACCCCCTCAGCTACACTCCCTCAGCCACACCCCCTCAGCCACACTCCCTCAGCAATACCCCCTCAGCCACACTCCCTCAGCAACACTCCCTCAGCGGCACTCCCTCCAAAACACTCCCTCAGCTACACTCCCTCAGCAACACTCCCTCAGCTACAATCCCTCAGCAACACCCCCTCAGCAACACTCCCTCAGCTACACTCACTCAACAACACTCACTCAGCAACACGCCCTCAGCAACACCCCCTCAGCTAGACTCCCTCAGCTACACTCCCCCAGCAACAGTCCCTCAGCAACACCCCCTCAGCTACACTCCCTCAGCTACACACCCTCAGCAACACTCCCTCAGCAACACTCCCTCAGCAACATTCCATCAACTACACTCCCTCAGCAACACTCCCTCAGCAACACTCCCTCAGCAACAACCCCTCAGCAACATGCCCTCTGCTACACTATCTCAGCTACACTCCCTCAGCAACACTCCCTCAGCAACACACCCTCAGCAACACCCTCAGCAACACCCCCTCAGCTACACCCTCAGCAACACTCACTCAGCAACACCGCTTCAACAACTGTCCCTCAGCTACACTCTCTCAGATACAATCCCTCAGCTACACACCCTCAGATACACTCCCTCAGCAACACTCCCTCAGCAACTCTCCCTCAGCTACACTCCCTCAGATACAGTCCCTCAGCGACACTCCCTCAGCAGCACTCCTTCAGCAACACTCCCTCAGTTAAACCCCCTCAGCTACACTCCCTCAACTACACTCCCTCAGCTACACTCCCTCAGCTACACTCCCTCAGCAACACTCCATCAACTACACTCCCTCAGCTACACGCCCTCAGCTACACTCCCTCAGCAAAACTCCCACAGCAACACACCCTCAGCCACACTCCCTCAGCAAAACTGGCTCAGCAACACTCCCTCAGCAAAACTCCCTCAGCTACACTCCCTCAGCAACACTCCCTCAGCTATACTCCCTCAGCTACACGCCCTCAGCTACACTCCCTCAGCTACCCACCCTCAGATACACTCCCTCAGCTACACTCCCTCAGCTACACTCCCTCAGCAAAACCCCCTCAGCTACACTCCCTCAGCTACACTCCCTCAGCTACACTCCCTCAGCTACACTCCCTCAGCAACACTCCATCAACTTCACTCCCTCAGCTACACGCCCTCAGCTACACTCCCTCAGCAACACTCCCTCAGCAACACGCCCTCTGCAACACACTCTCAGCTACACTCCCTCAGCTAAACTCCCTCAGCTACACTCCCTTAGCAACACTCCATCAACTACACGCCCTCAGCTACGCTCACTCAGCAACATCCCCTCAGCTACACTCACTCAGCGTAACTCCCTCAGCAACACCCCCTCAGCTACACTCCCTCAGCAACACTCCCTCAACAACACTCACTCAGCAACACTCCCTCAGCAACACTCCCTCAGCAACACTCCCTCAGCAACACTCCCTCAGGTACACACCCTGAGCTACACTCCCTCAGCTACACTCCCTCAGCAACACTCCTTCAGTTAAACCCCCTCAGCTACACTCCCTCAGCTACACTCCCGCAGCTACACTCCCTCAGCAACACTCCCTCAGTTAAACCCCCTCAGCTACACTCCCTCAGCTACACTCCCTCAGCTACACTCCCTCAGCTACACTCCCTCAGCAACACTCCATCAACTTCACTCCCTCAGCTACACGCCCTCAGCTACACTCCCTCAGCAACACTCCCTCAGCAACACGCCCTCAGCAACACACTCTCAGCTACACTACCTCAGCTAAACTCCCTCAGCTACACTCCCTTAGCAACACTCCATCAACTACACGCCCTCAGCTACGCTCCCTCAGCAACATCCCCTCAGCTACACTTCCTCAGCGAAACTCCCTCAGCAACACCCCCTCAGCTACATTCCCTCAGCAACACTCCCTCAACAACACTCACTCAGCAACACTCCCTCAGCAACACTCCCTCAGCAACACTCCCTCAGCAACACTCCCTCAGGTACACACCCTGAGCTACACTCCCTCAGCTACACTCCCTCAGCAACACTCCTTCAGTTAAACCCCCTTAGCTACACTCCCTCAGCTACACTCCCTCAGCTACACTCCCTCAGCAACACTCGCTCAGTTAAACCCCCTCAGCTACACTCCCTCAGCCACACTCCCTCAGCTACACTCCCTCAGCTACACTCCCTCAGCAACACTCCATCAACTTCACTCCCTCAGCTACACGCCCTCAGCTACACTCCCTCAGCAACACTCCCTCAGCTAAACTCCCTCAGCAACACTCCATCAACTACACTCCCGCAGCTACACTCGCTCAGCTACACTCCCTCAGCAACACTCCCTCAGCTACACTCCCTCAGCTAAACTCCCTCAGCAACACCCCCTCAGCCACACTCCCTCAGCAACACTCCCTCAGCGGCACTCCCTCCAAAACACTCCCTCAGCTACACTCCCTCAGCAACACTCCCTCAGCTACAATCCCTCAGCAACACTCCATCAACTACACTCCCTCAGCTACACGCCCTCAGCTACACTCCCTCAGCAAAACTCTCACAGCAACACACCCTCAGCCACACTCCCTCAGCAAAACTGGCTCAGCAACACTCCCTCAGCAAAACTCCCTCAGCTACACTCCCTCAGCAACACTCCCTCAGCTATACTCCCTCAGCTACACGCCCTCAGCTACACTCCCTCAGCTACCCACCCTCAGATACACTCCCTCAGCTACACTCCCTCAGCTACACTCCCTCAGCAAAACCCCCTCAGCTACACTCCCTCAGCTAAACTCCCTCAGCAACACTCCCTCAGCTACACACCCTCAGCTACACACACTCAACAACACTCCCTCAGCAACACTCCCTCAGCAACACTCCCTCAGCTACACTCCCTCAGCTACACCCCCTCAGCAACACCCCCTCAGCAAAACTCCCTCAGCTACACTCCCTCAGCAACACTCCCTCAGCTACACTCACTCAGTTACACTCCCTCAGCAACAGCCCCTCAGCTACTCTCCCTCAGCAACACTCCATCAACTACACACCCTCAGCAACACCTCCTCAGCTACACTCCCTCAGCAACACTCCCTCAGCAACACTCCCTCAGCAACACTCCCTCAGCAACAACCCCTCAGCAACATGCCCTCTGCTACACTATCTCAGCTACACTCCCTCAGCAACACTCCCTCAGCTACACTCCCTCAGCAACACTCCATCAACTACACTCCCTCAGCAACACCTCCTCAGCTACACTCCCTCAGCAACACTCCACCAGCAACACTCCCTCAGCAACACCTCCTCAGCTACACTCCCTCAGCAACACTCCCTCAGCAACACTCCCTCAGCTACACTCCCTCAGCGGCACTCCCTCAACAACAATCCATCAGCTACACTCTCTCAGCAACACACTCTCAGACACACTCCCTCAGCAACATCCCCTCAGCTACACTCCCTCAACAACACTTCCTCAGCAACACTCCCTCAGCTGCATTCACTCAACAACACTCACACAGCAACACTCCCTCAGCAATACTCCCTCAGCAACACTCCCTCAGAAACACTCCCTCAGCTACACTCCCTCAGCTACTCTCCCTCAGCTACACTCCCTCAGCTACACTCCGACAGCAACACTCCCTCAGCAACATCCCCTCAGCTGCACTCCCACAGCTAGACTCCCTCAGCAACACCCCCTCAGCAACACTCCCTCAGCTACACTCCCTCAGCTACAGTCCCTCAGCTACACTCCCTCAGCAACACTCACTCAGCAACATTCACTCAGCTACCCTCCCTCAGCTACACCACCTCAGCTACACTAACTCAACTACACTCCCTCAGCAACACTCCCTCAGCTACACTCCCTCAGCAACACACCCTCAGCAACAGCCTCAGCAACACTCACTCAGCAACACCGCTTCAACAACTCTCCCTCAGCTACACTCTCTCAGATACACTCCCTCAGCTACACACCCTCAGATACACTCCCTCAGCAACACTCCCTCAGCAACTCTCCCTCAGCTACACTCCCTCAGATACAGTCCCTCAGCAACACTCCCTCAGCAACACACTCTCAGACACACTCCCTCAGCAACATCCCCTCAGCTACACTCCCTCAGCAACACCCCCTCAGCACACTCCCTCAGCTACACTCCCTCAACAACACTCACTCAGCAACACTCCCTCAGCAAAACTCCCTCAGCAACACTCCCTCAGCAACACGCCCTCAGCAACACTCCCTCAGCAACACTCCCTCAGCAACACGCCCTCAGCTACACTCCCTCAGCTAAACTCCCTCAGCTACACTCCCTTAGCAACACTCCATCAACTACACGCCCTCAGCTACACTCCCTCAGCAACATCCCCTCAGCTACAATTCCTCAGCTACACTCCCTCAGCAAAACCCCCTCAGCTACACTCCCTCAGCAACACTCCTGCAGCTACACTCCCTCAACAACACTCACTCAGCTACACTCCATCAGCAACACTCCCTCAGTTAAACCCCCTCAGCTACACTCCCTCAGCGACACTCCCTCAGCTACACTCCCTCAGCAACACTCCCTCAGTTAAACCCCCTCAGCTACACTCCCTCAGCTACACTCCCTCAGCTACACACCCTCAGCTACACTCCATCAACTACACTCCCTCAGCTACACTCCCTCAGCAACACTCCATCAACTACACTCCCTCAGCTACACGCCCTCAGCAACACTCCCTCAGCTAAACTCCCTCAGCAACACTCCATCAACTACACTCCCGCAGCTACACTCGCTCAGCTACACTCCCTCAGCAACACTCCCTCAGAAACACTCCCTCAGCTACACTCCCTCAGCTACTCTCCCTCAGCTACACTCCCTCAGCTACACTCCGACAGCAACACTCCCTCAGCAACATCCCCTCAGCTGCACTCCCACAGCTAGACTCCCTCAGCAACACCCCCTCAGCAACACTCCCTCAGCTACACTCCCTCAGCTACAGTCCCTCAGCTACACTCCCTCAGCAACACTCACTCAGCAACATTCACTCAGCTACCCTCCCTCAGCTACACCACCTCAGCTACACTCACTCAACTACACTCCCTCAGCAACACTCCCTCAGCTACACTCCCTCAGCAACACACCCTCAGCAACAGCCTCAGCAACACTCACTCAGCAACACCGCTTCAACAACTCTCCCTCAGCTACACTCTCTCAGATACACTCCCTCAGCTACACACCCTCAGATACACTCCCTCAGCAACACTCCCTCAGCAACTCTCCCTCAGCTACACTCCCTCAGATACAGTCCCTCAGCAACACTCCCTCAGCAACACACTCTCAGACACACTCCCTCAGCAACATCCCCTCAGCTACACTCCCTCAGCAACACCCCCTCAGCACACTCCCTCAGCTACACTCCCTCAACAACACTCACTTAGCAACACTCCCTCAGCAAAACTCCCTCAGCAACACTCCCTCAGCAACACGCCCTCAGCAACACTCCCTCAGCAACACTCCCTCAGCAACACGCCCTCAGCTACACTCCCTCAGCTAAACTCCCTCAGCTACACTCCCTTAGCAACACTCCATCAACTACACGCCCTCAGCTACACTCCCTCAGCAACATCCCCTCAGCTACAATTCCTCAGCTACACTCCCTCAGCAAAACCCCCTCAGCTACACTCCCTCAGCAACACTCCTGCAGCTACACTCCCTCAACAACACTCCCTCAGCTACACTCCCTCAGCAACACTCCCTCAGTTAAACCCCCTCAGCTACACTCCCTCAGCTACACTCCCTCAGCTACACACCCTCAGCTACACTCCATCAACTACACTCCCTCAGCTACACTCCCTCAGCAACACTCCATCAACTACACTCCCTCAGCTACACGCCCTCAGCAACACTCCCTCAGCTAAACTCCCTCAGCAACACTCCATCAACTACACTCCCGCAGCTACACTCGCTCAGCTACACTCCCTCAGCAACACTCCCTTAGCTACACTCCCTCAGCTAAACTCCCTCAGCAACAGCCCCTCAGCCACACTCCCTCAGCAACACTCCCTCAGCGGCACTCCCTCAACAACACTCCCTCAGCTGCACTCCCTCAGCAACACACTCTCAGACACACTCCCTCAGCAACATCCCCTCAGCTACACTCCCTCAGCAACATCCCCTCAGCAACACTCCCTCAGCTACACTCCCTCAGCAACACTCCCTCAGTTAAACCCCCTCAGCTACACTCCCTCAGCTACACTCCCTCAGCTACACTCCCTCAGCTACACTCCATCAACTACACTCCCTCAACTACACACCCTCAGCTACACTCCTTCAGCTACACCCCCTCAGCTACACTCCCTCAGCAACATTCCATCAACTACACTCCCTCAGCTACACTCCCTAAGCAACACTTCCTCAGCTACACGCCCTCAGCTACACTCCCTGAGCAACATCCCCTCAGCTACACTCCCTCAGCTACACTCCCTCAGCAACATCCCCTCAGCTACACTCCCTCAACAACACTCACTCAGCAACACTCCCTCAGCAACACTCCCTCAACAACACTCCCTCAGCAACACTCCCTCAGCTAAACCCCGTCAGCTACACTCCCTCAGCTACACTCCCTCAGCTACACTCCCTCAACTACACTCCCTCAGCAACACTCCCTCAGCTACACTCCCTCAGCTAAACTCCCTCAGCTACACTCCCTCAGCAACACTCCATCAACTAGACTCCCTCAGCCACACGCCCTCAACTACACTCCCTCAGCTAAACTCCCTCAGCTTCACTCCCTCAGCAACACTCCATCATCTAGACTCCCTCAGCCACACGCCCTCAGCAACACTCCCTCAGCTAAAATTCCTCAGCTACACTCCCTCAGCAACACTCCATCAACTAGACTCCCTCAGCCACACGCCCTCAGCTACACTCCCTCAGCTACACTCCCTCAGCTACACGCCCTCAGCTACACTCCCTCAGCTAAACTTTCTCAGCAACACTCCATCAACTACACTCCCTCAGCTACACTCCCTCAGCTACACTCCCTCAGCAACACCCCCTCAGCAACACTCCCTCAGCTACACCCCCTCAGCAACACTCCCTCAGCAACACACCCTCAGCTACACTCCCTCAGCTACACACCCTCAGCTGCACTCACTCAGCAACAGCCCCTCAGCTAAACCCCCTCAGCTACACTCCCTCAGCAACACTCCCTCAGCTACACTCCCTCAGCAACACTCCACCAGCAACACTCCCTCAGCAACACACCCTCAGCTACACTCCCTCAGCAACACTCCATCAACTACACTCCCTCAGCATCATCTCCTCAGCTACACTCCCTCAGCGACACTCCACCAGCAACACTCCCTCAGCAACACCTCCTCAGCTACACTCCCTCAGCAACACTCCCTCAGCAACACTCCCTCAGCAACACTCCCTAAGCTACACTCCCTCAGCGGCACTCCCTCAACAACAATCCCTCAGCTACACTGCCTCAGCAACACACTCTCAGAAACACTCCCTCAGCAACATCCCCTCAGCTACACTCCCTCAGCAACACCCCCTCAGCAACACTCCCTCAGCTGCACTCACTCAACAACACTCACTCAGCAACACTCCCTCAGCAACACTCCCTCAGCAACACTCGCTCAGCAACACTCCCTCAGAAACACTCCCTCAGCTACACTCCCTCAGCAACACTCCCTCAGCAACACTCCCTCAGCAACACACCCTCAGCTACACTCCCTCAGCAACACTCCATCAACTACACTCCCTCAGCATCATCACCTCAGCTACACTCCCTCAGCGACACTCCACCAGCAACACTCCCTCAGCAACACCTCCTCAGCTACACTCCCTCAGCAACACTCCCTCAGCAACACTCCCTAAGCTACACTCCCTCAGCGGCACTCCCTCAACAACAATCCCTCAGCTACACTGCCTCAGCAACACACTCTCAAACACACTCCCTCAGCAACATCCCCTCAGCTACACTCCCTCAGCAACACCCCCTCAGCAACACTCCCTCAGCTGCACTCACTCAACAACACTCACTCAGCAACACTCCCTCAGCAACACTCCCTCAGCAACACTCGCTCAGCAACACTCCCTCAGAAACACTCCCTCAGCTACACTCCCTCAGCTACTCTCCCTCAGCTACACTCCCTCAGCTACACTCCGACAGCAACACTCCCTCAGCAACATCCCCTCAGCTACACTCCCTCAGCTACACTCCCACAGCTAGACTCCCTCAGCAACACCCCGCAGCAACACTCCCTCAGCTACACTCCCTCAGCTACACTCCCTCAGCAACACCCCCTCAGCTACACTCACTCAGCAACATTCACTCAGCTACCCTCCCTCAGCTACACCACCTCAGCTACACTAACTCAACTACACTCCCTCAGCAACACTCCCTCAGCTACACTCCCTCAGCAACACACCCTCAGCTATACCCTCAGCAACACCCCCTCAGCTACACCCTCAGCAACACTCACTCAGCAACACCGCTTCAACAACTCTCCCTCAGCTACACTCTCTCAGATACACTCCCTCAGCAACACTCCCTCAGCTACACTCCCTCAGCTACACACCCTCAGATACACTCCCTCAGCAACACTCCCTCAGCAACTCTCCCTCAGCTACACTACATCAACTACACTCCTGCAGCTACACTCACTCAGCTACACTCCCTCAGCAACACTCCCTTAGCTATATTCCCTCAGCTAAACTCCCTCAGCAACAGCCCCTCAGCCACACTCCCTCAGCAACACTCCCTCAGCGGCACTCCCTCAACAACACTCCCTCAGCTGCACTCCCTCAGCAACACACTCTCAGACACATTCCCTCATACAACATCCCCTCAGCTACACTCCCTCAGCAACAACCCCTCAGCAACACTCCCTCAGCTACACTCCCTCAGCAACACTCCCTCAGTTAAACCCCCTCAGCTACACTCCCTCAGCTACACTCCCTCAGCAACACTCCATCAACTACACTCCCTCAGCTACACGCCCTCAGCTACACTCCCTCAGCAACACTCCCTGAGCTAAACTCCCTCAGCAACACTCCCTCAGCTACACTCCCTCAGCTAAACTCCCTCAGCTACACTCCCTCAGCAACAGCCCCTCAGCCACACTCCCTCAGCAACACTCCCTCAGTGGCACTCCCTCAACAACACTCCCTCAGCTACACTCCCTCAGCAACACCCCCTCAGCTACACCCTCAGCAACACTCACTCAGCAACACCGCTTCTACAACTCTCCCTCAGCTACACTCTCTCAGATACACTCCCTCAGCAACACTCCCTTAGCTACACTCCCTCAGCTACACACCCTCAGATACACCCCCTCAGCAACACTCCCTCAGCAACTCTCCCTCAGCTACACTCCCTCAGATACAGTCCCTCAGCAACACTCCCTCAGCAACACTCCCTCCGCAACACTCCCTCAGCTACACTCCCTCAGCAGCACTCACTCAACAACACTCCCTCAGCTACACTCCCTCAACAAAACTACCTCAGCTACACACCCTTAGCGGCACTCCCTCAACAACAATCCCTCATCTATACTCCCTCAACAACACACTCTCAGACACACTCCCTCAGCAACATCCCCTCAGCTAAACTCCCTCAGCAACACCCCCTCAGCAACACTCCCTCAGCTGCACTCACTCAACAACACTCACTCAGCAACACTCCCTCAGCAACACTCCCTCAGCAACACTCGCTCAGCAACACTCCCTCAGAAACACTCCCTCAGCTACCCTCCCTCAGCTACTCTCCCTCAGCTACACTCCCTCAGCTACACTCCGACAGCAACACTCCCACAGCTAGACTCCCTCAGCAACACCCCCTCAGCAACACTCCCTCAGCTGCACTCCCTCAGCAACACCCCCTCGGCTACACTCACTCAGCAACATTCACTCAGCTACCCTCCCTCAGCTACACCACCTCAGCTACACTAACTCAACTACACTCCCTCAGCAACACTCCCTCAGCTACACTCCCTCAGCAACACACCCTCAGCTACACCCTCAGCAACACACTCTCAGACACACTCCCTCAGCAACATCCCCTCAGCTACACTCCCTCAGCAACACCCCCTCAGCAACACTCCCTCAGCTGCACTCACTCAACAACACTCACTCAGCAACACTCCCTCAGCAACACTCCCTCAGCAACACTCGCTCAGCAACACTCCCTCAGAACCACTCCCTCAGCTACACTCCCTCAGCTACTCTCCCTCAGCTACACTCCCTCAGCTACACTCCGACAGCAACACTCCCTCAGCAACATCCCCTCAGCTACACTCCCTCAGCTACACTCCCACAGCTAGACTCCCTCAGCAACACCCCGCAGCAACACTCCCTCAGCTACACTCCCGCAGCTACACTCCCTCAGCTACACTCCCTCAGCAACACCCCCTCAGCTACACTCACTCAGCAACATTCACTCAGCTACCCTCCCTCAGCTACACCACCTCAGCTACACTAACTCAACTACACTCCCTCAGCAACACTCCCTCAGCTACACTCCCTCAGCAACACACCCTCAGCTACACCCTCAGCAACACCCCCTCAGCTACACCCTCAGCAACACTCACTCAGCAACACCGCTTCAACAACTCTCCCTCAGCTACACTCTCTCAGATACACTCCCTCAGCAACACTCCCTCAGCTACACTCCCTCAGCTACACACCCTCAGATACACTCCCTCAGCAACACTCCCTCAGCAACTCTCCCTCAGCTACACTACATCAACTACACTCCTGCAGCTACACTCGCTCAGCTACACTCCCTCAGCAACACTCCCTTAGCTATATTCCCTCAGCTAAACTCCCTCAGCAACAGCCCCTCAGCCACACTCCCTCAGCAACACTCCCTCAGCGGCACTCCCTCAACAACACTCCCTCAGCTGCACTCCCTCAGCAACACACTCTCAGACACATTCCCTCATACAACATCCCCTCAGCTACACTCCCTCAGCAACAACCCCTCAGCAACACTCCCTCAGCTACACTCCCTCAGCAACACTCCCTCAGTTAAACCCCCTCAGCTACACTCCCTCAGCTACACTCCCTCAGCAACACTCCATCAACTACACTCCCTCAGCTACACGCCCTCAGCTAAACTCCCTCAGCAACACTCCCTCAGCTACACTCCCTCAGCTAAACTCCCTCAGCTACACTCCCTCAGCAACAGCCCCTCAGCCACACTCCCTCAGCAACACTCCCTCAGCGGCACTCCCTCAACAACACTCCCTCAGCTACACTCCCTCAGCAACACCCCCTCAGCTACACCCTCAGCAACACTCACTCAGCAACACCGCTTCTACAACTCTCACTCAGCTACACACTCTCAGATACACTCCCTCAGCAACACTCCCTCAGCTACACTCCCTCAGCTACACACCCTCAGATACACCCCCTCAGCAACACTCCCTCAGCAACTCTCCCTCAGCTACACTCCCTCAGATACAGTCCCTCAGCAACACTCCCTCAGCAACACTCCCTCCGCAACACTCCCTCAGCTACACTCCCTCAGCAGCACTCCCTCAACAACACTCCCTCAGCTACACTCCCTCAACAAAACTACCTCAGCTACACACCCTCAGCGGCACTTCCTCAACAACAATCCCTCATCTATACTCCCTCAACAACACACTCTCAGACACACTCCCTCAGCAACATCCCCTCAGCTACAGTCCCTCAGCAACACCCCCTCAGCAACACTCCCTCAGCTGCACTCACTCAACAACACTCACTCAGCAACACTCCCTCAGCAACACTCCCTCAGCAACACTCGCTCAGCAACTCTCCCTCAGAAACACTCCCTCAGCTACACTCCCTCAGCTACTCTCCCTCAGCTACACTCCCTCAGCTACACTCCGACAGCAACACTCCCACAGCTAGACTCCCTCAGCAACACCCCCTCAGCAACACTCCCTCAGCTACACTCCCTCAGCAACAACCCCTCAGCAACACTCCCTCAGCTGCACTCACTCAACAACACTCACTCAGCAACACTCCCTCAGCTACACTCCCTCAGCAACACACCCTCAGCTACACCCTCAGCAACACCCCCTCAGCTAAACCATCAGCAACACTCACTCAGCAACACCGCTTCAACAACTCTCCCTCAGCTACACTCTCTCAGATACACTCCCTCAGCAACACTCCCTCAGCTACACTCCCTCAGCTACACACCCTCAGATACACTCCCTCAGCAACACTCCCTCAGCAACTCTCCCTCAGCTACACCCCCTCAGATACAGTCCCTCAGCAACACTCCCTCAGCAACAATCCCTCAGCAACACTCCCTCAGCTACACTCCCTCAGCAGCACTCCCTCAACAACAGTCCCTCAGCTACACTCCCTCAACAAAACTATCTCAGCTACACTCCGTCAGCAACACACTCTCAGACACACTCCCTCAGCAACATCCCCTCAGCTACACTCCCTCAGCAAAACTCCCTCAGCAACACTCCCTCAGCAACACGCCCTCAGCAACACACTCTCAGACACACTCCCTCAGCAACATCCCCTCAGCTACACTCCCTCAGCAACACCCCCTCAGCAACATTCCCTCAGCTACACTCCCTCAACAACACTCACTCAGCAACACTCCCTCAGCTAAGCTCCCTCAGCTACACTCCCTTAGCAACACTCCATCAACTACATGCCCTCAGCAACACTCCCTCGGCAACACTCCCTCAGCTACACACCCTCAGCTACACTCCCTCAGCTACACTCCCTCAGCAACACTCACTCAGTTAAACCCCCTCAGCTACACTCCCTCAGCAACACTCCCTCAGTTAAACCCCCTCATCTACACTCCCTCAGCTACACTCCATCAACTACACTCCCTCAGCTACACGCCCTCAGCTATACTCCTTCAGCTAAACTCCCTCAGCTACACTCCCTCAGCAACACTCCATCAACTATACTCCCTCAGCTACACGCCCTCAGCTACACTCCCTCAGCAACACTCCCTCAGCTAAACTCCCTCAGCAACAGCCCCTCACCCACACTCCCTCAGCAACACTCCCTCAGCGGCACTCCCTCAACAACACTCCCTCAGCTACACTCCTTCAGCAGCACACTCTCAGACACACTCCCTCAGCAACATCCCCTCAGCTACACTCCCTCAGCAACACCCCCTCAGCAACACTCCCTCAGCTACACTCGCTCAAGAACACTCACTCAGCAACACTCCCTCAGCAAAACGCCCTCAGCAACACCCCCTCAGCTACACTCCCTCAGCTACACTCCCTCAGCAACATTCCATCAACTACACTCCCTCAGCTACACTCCCTAAGCAACACTCCCTCAGCTACACGCCCTCAGCTACACTCCCTCAGCAACATCCCCTCAGCTACACTCCCTCAGCTACACTCCCTCAGCAACACTCACTCAGCAACACTCCCTCAGCATCACTCCCTCAGCTAAACCCCGTCAGCTACACTCCCTCAGCAACATCCCCTCAGCAACACTCTATCAACTAGACTCCCTCAGCCACACGCCTTCAGCTACACTCCCTCAGCTAAACTCCCTCAGCTACACTCCCTCAGCAACATTCCATCAACTAGACTCCCTCAGCCACACGCCCTCAGCTACACTCCCTCAGCTAAACTCCCTCAGCTACACTCCCTCAGCAACACTCCATCAACTAGACTCCCTCAGCCACACGGCCTCAGCTACACTCCCTCAGCTAAACTCCCTCAGCTACACTCCCTCAGCAACACTCCATCAACTAGACTTCCTCAGACACACACCCTCAGCTACACTCCCTCAGCTACACGCCCTCAGCTACGCTCCCTCAGCTAAACTTCCTCAGCTATACTCCCTCCGCTACACTCCCTCAGCTACACCCACTCAGCAACAATCCCTCAGCAACACACCCTCAGCTACACTCCCTCAGCTACACACCCTCTGCTGCACTCACTCAGCAACACCCCCTCAGCTACAACCCCTCAGCTACACTCCCTCAGCAACACTCTCTCAGCTACACTCCCTCAGCTACACTCCCACAGCTACACACCCTCAGCTGCACTCACTCAGCAAAACCCCCTCAGCTACACTTCCTCAGCAACACTCCCTCAGCAACACTCCCTCAGCTACACTCCCTCTGCAACACCCCCTCAGCTACACTTCCTCAGCTACACTCCCTCAGCAACACACCCTCAGCTACACTTCCTCAGCTACACTCCCTCAGCAACACACCCTCAGCTACACTTCCTCAGCTACACTCCCTCAGCTACACTCAATCAGCAACACTCCCTCAGCAACACTCCCTCGGCAACACTCCCTCAGCTACACACCCTCAGCGACACTCCCTGAGCAGCACTCCCTCAGCAACACTCCCTCAGTTAAACCCCCTCAGCTACACTCCCTCAGCTAAACTCCCTCAGCAACACTCGCTCATCTACACTCCCTCAGCAACACTCCCTCAGCAACACTCCCTCAGCTGCACGCCCTCAGCAACACTCCCTCAGCAACACTCCCTCAGCTACATGCCCTCAGCTACACTCCCTCAGCTACCCACCCTCAAATACACTCCCTCAGCTACACTCCCTCAGCTACACCGCTTCAGAAAAACCCCCTCAGCTACACCCCCTCAGCTAAACCCCCTCAGCAACACTCCCTCAGCTACCCACCCTCAGCTACACTCCCTCAGCTACACTACCTCAGCTACACTCCCTCAGCAACACACCCTCAGCTACACTTCCTCAGCTACACTCCCTCAGCAACACACCCTCAGCTACACTTCCTCAGCTACACTCCCTCAGCTGCACTCAATCAGCAACACTCCCTCAGCAACACTCCCTTGGCAACACTCCCTCAGCTACACACCCTCAGCGACACTCCCTCAGCAGCACTCCCTCAGCAACACTCCCTCAGTTAAACCCCCTCAGCTACACTCCCTCAGCTAAACTCCCTCAGCAACACTCGCTCATCTACACTCCCTCAGCAACACTCCCTCAGCAACACTCCCTCAGCTGCATGCCCTCAGCAACACTCCCTCAGCAACACTCCCTCAGCTACACGCCCTCAGCTACACTCCCTCAGCTACCCACCCTCAAATACACTCCCTCAGCTACACTCCCTCAGCTACACCGCTTCAGAAAAACCCCCTCAGCTACACCCCGTCAGCTAAACCCCCTCAGCAACACTCCCTCAGCTACCCACCCTCAGCTACACTCCCTCAGCTACACTCCCTCAGGTTCACTCACTCATCTACACTCCCTCAGCTACACACCCTCAGCGACACTTCCTCAGCAGCACTCCCTCAGCAACACTTCCTCAGTTAAACCCCCTCAGCTACACTCCCTCAACTACACTCCCTCAGCTACACTCCCTCAGCAACACTCCATCAACTACATTCCCTCAGCTACACTCCCTCAGCTACACTCCCTCAGCAACACCCCCTCAGCAACATTCCCTCAGCTACACTCCCTCAACAACACTCACTCAGCAACACTCCCTCAGCTAAGCGCCCTCAGCTACACTCCCTTAGCAACACTCCATCAACTACATGCCCTCAGCAACACTCCCTCGGCAACACTCCCTCAGCTACACACCCTCAGCTACACTCCCTCAGCTACACTCCCTCAGCAACACTCACTCAGTTAAACCCCCTCAGCTACACTCCCTCAGCAACACCGCTTCAACAACTCTCCCTCAGCTACACTCTCTCAGATACACTCCCTCAGCAACACTCCCTCAGCTACACTCCCTCAGCTACACACCCTCAGATACACTCCCTCAGCAACACTCCCTCAGCAACTCTCCCTCAGCTACACCCCCTCAGATACAGTCCCTCAGCAACACTCCCTCAGCAACAATCCCTCAGCAACACTCCCTCAGCTACACTCCCTCAGCAGCACTCCCTCAACAACAGTCCCTCAGCTACACTCCCTCAACAAAACTATCTCAGCTACACTCCCTCAGCAACACATTCTCAGACACACTCCCTCAGCAACATCCCCTCAGCTACACTCCCTCAGCAAAACTCCCTCAGCAACACTCCCTCAGCAACACGCCCTCAGCAACACACTCTCAGACACACTCCCTCAGCAACATCGCCTCAGCTACACTCCCTCCGCAACACCCCCTCAGCAACATTCCCTCAGCTACACTCCCTCAACAACACTCACTCAGCAACACTCCCTCGGCAACACTCCCTCAGCTACACACCCTCAGCTACACTCCCTCAGCTACACTCCCTCAGCAACACTCACTCAGTTAAACCCCCTCAGCTACACTCCCTCAGCAACGCTCCCTCAGTTAAACCCCCTCATCTACACTCCCTCAGCTACACTCCATCAACTACACTCCCTCAGCTACACGCCCTCAGCTACACTCCTTCAGCTAAACTCCCTCAGCTACACTCCCTCAGCAACACTCCATCAACTACACTCCCTCAGCTACACGCCCTCAGCTACACTCCCTCAGCAACACTCCCTCAGCTAAACTCCCTCAGCAACAGCCCCTCACCCACACTCCCTCAGCAACACTCCCTCAGCGGCAATCCCTCAACAACACTCCCTCAGCTACACTCCTTCAGCAGCACACTCTCAGACACACTCCCTCAGCAACATCCCCTCAGCTACACTCCCTCAGCAACACCCCCTCAGCAACACTCCCTCAGCTACACTCGCTCAAGAACACTCACTCAGCAACACTCCCTCAGCAAAACGCCCTCAGCAACACCCCCTCAGCTACACTCCCTCAGCTACACTCCCTAAGCAACACTCCCTCAGCTACACGCCCTCAGCTACACTCCCTCAGCAACATCCCCTCAGCTACACTCCCTCAGCTACACTCCCTCAGCAACACTCACTCAGCAACACTCCCTCAGCATCACTCCCTCAGCTAAACCCCGTCAGCTACACTCCCTCAGCAACATCCCCTCAGCAACACTCTATCAACTAGACTCCCTCAGCCACACGCCTTCAGCTACACTCCCTCAGCTAAACTCCCTCAGCTACACTCCCTCAGCAACATTCCATCAACTAGACTCCCTCAGCCACACGCCCTCAGCTACACTCCCTCAGCTAAACTCCCTCAGCTACACTCCCTCAGCAACACTCCATCAACTAGACTCCCTCAGCCACACGGCCTCAGCTACACTCCCTCAGCTAAACTCCCTCAGCTACACTCCCTCAGCAACACTCCATCAACTAGACTTCCTCAGACACACACCCTCAGCTACACTCCCTCAGCTACACGCCCTCAGCTACGCTCCCTCAGCTAAACTTCCTCAGCTATACTCCCTCCGCTACACTCCCTCAGCTACACCCACTCAGCAACAATCCCTCAGCAACACACCCTCAGCTACACTCCCTCAGCTACACACCCTCTGCTGCACTCACTCAGCAACACCCCCTCAGCTACAACCCCTCAGCTACACTCCCTCAGCAACACTCTCTCAGCTACACTAGCTCAGCTACACTCCCTCAGCTACACACCCTCAGCTGCACTCACTCAGCAAAACCCCCTCAGCTACACTTGCTCAGCAACACTCCCTCAGCAACACTCCCTCAGCTACACTCCCTCAGCAACACCCCCTCAGCTACACTTCCTCAGCTACACTCCCTCAGCAACACACCCTCAGCTACACTTCCTCAGCTACACTCCCTCAGCAACACACCCTCAGCTACACTTCCTCAGCTACACTCCCTCAGCTACACTCAATCAGCAACACTCCCTCAGCAACACTCCCTCGGCTACACTCCCTCAGCTACACACCCTCAGCGACACTCCCTGAGCAGCACTCCCTCAGCAACACTCCCTCAGTTAAACCCCCTCAGCTACACTCCCTCAGCTAAACTCCCTCAGCAACACTCGCTCATCTACACTCCCTCAGCAACACTCCCTCAGCAACACTCCCTCAGCTGCACTCCCTCAGCAACACTCCCTCAGCAACACTCCCTCAGCTACACGCCCTCAGCTACACTCCCTCAGCTACCCACCCTCAAATACACTCCCTCAGCTACACTCCCTCAGCTACACCGCTTCAGAAAAACCCCCTCAGCTACACCCCCTCAGCTAAACCCCCTCAGCAACACTCCCTCAGCTACCCACCCTCAGCTACACTCCCTCAGCTACACTTCCTCAGCTACACTCCCTCAGCAACACACCCTCAGCTACACTTCCTCAGCTACACTCCCTCAGCAACACACCCTCAGCTACACTTCCTCAGCTACACTCCCTCAGCTGCACTCAATCAGCAACACTCCCTCAGCAACACTCCCTCGGCAACACTCCCTCAGCTACACACCCTCAGCGACACTCCCTCAGCAGCACTCCCTCAGCAACACTCCCTCAGTTAAACCCCCTCAGCTACACTCCCTCAGCTAAACTCCCTCAGCAACACTCGCTCATCTACACTCCCTCAGCAACACTCCCTCAGCAACACTCCCTCAGCTGCATGCCCTCAGCAACACTCCCTCAGCAACACTCCCTCAGCTACACGCCCTCAGCTACACTCCCTCAGCTACCCACCCTCAAATACACTCCCTCAGCTACACTCCCTCAGCTACACCGCTTCAGAAAAACCCCCTCAGCTACACCCCGTCAGCTAAACCCCCTCAGCAACACTCCCTCAGCTACCCACCCTCAGCTACACTCCCTCAGCTACACTCCCTCAGGTTCACTCACTCATCTACACTCCCTCAGCTACACACCCTCAGCGATAATCCCTCAGCAGCACTCCCTCAGCAACACTTCCTCAGTTAAACCCCCTCAGCTACACTCCCTCAACTACACTCCCTCAGCTACACTCCCTCAGCAACACTCCATCAACTACATTCCCTCAGCTACACTCCCTCAGCTACACTCCCTCAGCAACACCCCCTCAGCAACATTCCCTCAGCTACACTCCCTCAACAACACTCACTCAGCAACACTCCCTCAGCTAAGCTCCCTCAGCTACACTCCCTTAGCAACACTCCATCAACTACATGCCCTCAGCAACACTCCCTCGGCAACACTCCCTCAGCTACACACCCTCAGCTACACTCCCTCAGCTACACTCCCTCAGCAACACTCACTCAGTTAAACCCCCTCAGCTACACTCCCTCAGCAACACTCCCTCAGTTAAACCCCCTCATCTACACTCCCTCAGCTACACTCCATCAACTACACTCCCTCAGCTACACGCCCTCAGCTACACTCCTTCAGCTAAACTCCCTCAGCTACACTCCCTCAGCAACACTCCATCAACTACACTCCCTCAGCTACACGCCCTCAGCTACACTCCCTCAGCAACACTCCCTCAGCTAAACTCCCTCAGCAACAGCCCCTCACCCACACTCCCTCAGCAACACTCCCTCAGCGGCACTCCCTCAACAACACTCCCTCAGCTACACTCCTTCAGCAGCACACTCTCAGACACACTCCCTCAGCAACATCCCCTCAGCTACACTCCCTCAGCAACACCCCCTCAGCAACACTCCCTCAGCTACACTCGCTCAAGAACACTCACTCAGCAACACTCCCTCAGCAAAACGCCCTCAGCAACACCCCCTCAGCTACACTCCCTCAGCTACACTCCCTCCGCAACATTCCATCAACTACACTCCCTCAGCTACACTCCCTAAGCAACACTCCCTCAGCTACACGCCCTCAGCTACACTCCCTCAGCAACATCCCCTCAGCTACACTCCCTCAGCTACACTCCCTCAGCAACACTCACTCAGCAACACTCCCTCAGCATCACTCCCTCAGCTAAACCCCGTCAGCTACACTCCCTCAGCAACATCCCCTCAGCAACACTCTATCAACTAGACTCCCTCAGCCACACGCCTTCAGCTACACTCCCTCAGCTAAACTCCCTCAGCTACACTCCCTCAGCAACATTCCATCAACTAGACTCCCTCAGCCACACGCCCTCAGCTACACTCCCTCAGCTAAACTCCCTCAGCTACACTCCCTCAGCAACACTCCATCAACTAGACTTCCTCAGACACACACCCTCAGCTACACTCCCTCAGCTACACGCCCTCAGCTACGCTCCCTCAGCTAAACTTCCTCAGCTATACTCCCTCCGCTACACTCCCTCAGCTACACCCACTCAGCAACAATCCCTCAGCAACACACCCTCAGCTACACTCCCTCAGCTACACACCCTCTGCTGCACTCACTCAGCAACACCCCCTCAGCTACAACCCCTCAGCTACACTCCCTCAGCAACACTCTCTCAGCTACACTCCCTCAGCTACACTCCCTCAGCTACACACCCTCAGCTGCACTCACTCAGCAAAACCCCCTCAGCTACACTTCCTCAGCAACACTCCCTCAGCAACACTCCCTCAGCTACACTCCCTCAGCAACACCCCCTCAGCTACACTTCCTCAGCTACACTCCCTCAGCAACACACCCTCAGCTACACTTCCTCAGCTACACTCCCTCAGCAACACACCCTCAGCTACACTTCCTCAGCTACACTCCCTCAGCTACACTCAATCAGCAACACTCCCTCAGCAACACTCCCTCGGCAACACTCCCTCAGCTACACACCCTCAGCGACACTCCCTGAGCAGCACTCCCTCAGCAACACTCCCTCAGTTAAACCCCCTCAGCTACACTCCCTCAGCTAAACTCCCTCAGCAACACTCGCTCATCTACACTCCCTCAGCAACACTCCCTCAGCAACACTCCCTCAGCTGCACGCCCTCAGCAACACTCCCTCAGCAACACTCCCTCAGCTACATGCCCTCAGCTACACTCCCTCAGCTACCCACCCTCAAATACACTCCCTCAGCTACACTCCCTCAGCTACACCGCTTCAGAAAAACCCCCTCAGCTACACCCCCTCAGCTAAACCCCCTCAGCAACACTCCCTCAGCTACCCACCCTCAGCTACACTCCCTCAGCTACACTTCCTCAGCTACACTCCCTCAGCAACACACCCTCAGCTACACTTCCTCAGCTACACTCCCTCAGCAACACACCCTCAGCTACACTTCCTCAGCTACACTCCCTCAGCTGCACTCAATCAGCAACACTCCCTCAGCAACACTCCCTCGGCAACACTCCCTCAGCTACACACCCTCAGCGACACTCCCTCAGCAGAACTCCCTCAGCAACACTTCCTCAGTTAAACCCCCTCAGCTACACTCCCTCAACTACACTCCCTCAGCTACACTCCCTCAGCAACACTCCATCAACTACATTCCCTCAGCTACACTCCCTCAGCTACACTCCGTCAGCAACACTCCATGAACTACATTTCCTCAGCTACACTCCCTCAGCAACACTCCCTCAGCTGCACGCCCTCAGCTACACTCCCTCAGCTAAACTCCCTCAGCAACACTCGCTCATCTTCACTCCCTCAGCAACACTCCCTCAGCAACACTCCCTCAGCAACACTGGCTCAGCAACACTCCCTCAGCAACACTCCCTCAGCTACACGCCCTCAGCTACACTCCCTCAGCTACCCACCCTCAAATACACTCCCTCAGCTACACCCCCTCAGCTAAACCCCCTCAGCAACACTCCCTCAGCTACCCACCGTCAGCTACACTCCCTCAGCTACACTCCCTCAGCTTCACTCACTCATCTACACTCCCTCAGCTTCACTCCCTCAGCTACACTCCCTCAGCTTCACTCACTCAGCTACGCTCCCTCAGCTACACTCCCTCAGCTACACTCCCTCAGCTACACTCCCTCAGCTTCACTCACTCAGCTACACTCCCTCAGCTACACTCCCTCAGCAACACTCCCTCAGCTACACCCCCTCAGCTAAACCCCCTCAGCAACACTCCATCAGCTACCCTCCCTCAGCTACAGTCCCTCAACTACACTCCCTCAGTTTCACTCACTCAGCTACCCTCCCTCAGCTACACTCCCTCAGCTACACCCCCTCAGCTACACACCCTCAGCAACACCCCCTCAGCAACACCCCCTCAGCAAGACCCCCTCAGCAACACTCCCTCAGCAACACTCCCTCAGCTACACTCCCTCAGCTACACCCCCTCAGCTACACTCCCTCAGCTACACTCCCTCAGCTACACTCCCTGAGCAATACTCCCTCAGCAACACTCGCTTAGCAACACTCCCTGAGAAACGCTCCCTCAGCTACACTCCCTCAGATGCTCTCCCTCAGCTACACTCCCTCAGCTACACTCCGATAGCAACACTCCCTCAGCAACATCCCCTCAGCTACACTCCCTCAGCAACACTCCCTCAGCTACACTCCCTCAGCAAAACCCCCACAGCTACACTCCCTCAGCTACACTCCCTCAGCAACACTCCCTCAGCAACAACCCCTCAGCAACACGCCCTCATCTACACTCCCTCAGCTACACTCCCTCAGCAACACTCCCTCAGCTACACTCCCTCAGCAAAACCCCCACAGCTACACTCCCTCAGCTACACTCCCTCAGCAACACTCCCTCAGCAACACCCCCTCAGCTACACTCCCTCAGATACACTCCCTCAGCTACACTCGCTCAGCAACACGCCCTCAGCTATACCCTCAGCTACACTCCCTCAGCAACACTCCCTCAGCAACACTCAATCAGCAACACTCCCTCAGCTACACACCGTCAGCAGCACCCTCTCAGCTACACTCCCTCAGCGACGCTCCCTCAGCTAAACCCCCTCAGCAAAATCCCTTTAGCTACACTCCCTCAACCACACTCCCTCAGCAACACCGCTTCAGCAAAACTCCCTCAAATACAGTCACTCAGCTACACTCCCTCAGCTACACTCCCTCAGCTACACTCGCTCAGCAACACCGCTTCAGCAAAACTCATTCAGCTACACTCCCTCAGCTACACTCCCTCAGCTACACTCCCTCAGCTACACTCACTCAGCAACACTCACTCAGCAACACCGCTTCAGCAAAACTCATTCAGCTACACTCCCTCAGCTACACTCCCTCAGCTACACTCCGTCAGCTACACTCCCTCAGCAACACTCCCTCAGCAAGACTCCCTCAGCAATTCTCCCTCAGCTACACTCCCTCAGACATAGTCCCTCAGCAACACTCCCTCAGCAACACTCCCTCAGCAACACTCCCTCAGCTGCACTCCCACAGCGGCACTCCCTCAACAACAATCCCTCAGCTACACTCCCTCAGCAACACCCCCTCAGCAACACTCCCTCAGCTACACTCGCTCAACAACACTCACTCAGCAACACTCCCTCAGCAACACTCCCTCAGCAACACTCGCTAAGCAACACTCCCGCAGAAACACTCCCTCAGCTACACTCCCTCAGGTAATCTCCCTCAGCTACACTCCCTCAGCTACGTTCCGACAGCAACACTCCCTCAGCAACATCCCCTCAGCTACACTCCCTCAGCTACACTCCCACAGCTAGACTCCCTCAGCTACACTCCCTCAGCTACACTCCCTCAGCAACACTCACTCAGCAACATTCACTCAGCTACCCTCCTTCAGCTACACCACCTCAGCTACACTAACTCAACTACACTCCCTCAGCAACACTCACTCAGCTACACTCCCTCAGCAACACACCCTCAGCTACACCCTCAGCAACACCCCCTCAGCTACACTCCCTCAGCTGCACTCCCTCAGCTACACTCTCTCAGCAACACTCCTTCAGCTACACCCTCAGCTGCACTCCCTCAGCAACAACCCCTCAGCTAGACTCCCTCACCTACACTCCCTCAGCTACATTCCCTCAGCAACACACCCTCAGCTACACTCCGTCAGCAACAGTCCCTCAGCTACACCCTCAGCTGCACTCCCTCAACAACAACCCCTCAGCTAGACTCCCTCAGCTACATCCTCAGCTACACTCCCTCAGCAACAACCCCTCAACTACACTCCCTCAGCATCAAGCCCTCAGCTAGACTCCCTCAGCAACACACCCTCAGCTAGACTCCCTCAGCAACACTCCCTCAGCTACAATCCCTCAGCTACACTCCCTCAGCTACACTCCCTCAGCAACAACCCCTCTGCTAGACTCCCTCAGCAACACACCCTCAGCTAGACTCCCTCAGCAACACTCCCTCAGCTACAATCCCTCAGCTACACTCCCTCAGCTACACTCCCTCAGCAACAACCCCTCAACTACACTCCCTCAGCATCAAGCCCTCAGCTAGACTCCCTCAGCAACACACCCTCAACTAGACTCCCTCAGCAACACTCCCTCAGCTACAGTCCCTCAGCTACACTCCCTCAGCTGCACTCCCTCAACAACAAAACCTCAGCTAGACTCCCTCAGCTACACTCCCTTTGCAACACACCCTCAGCTACACCCTCAGCTACCCTCCCTCAGCAACAACCCCTCAGCTAGACTCCCTCAGCAACACTCCCTCAGCAACACACCCTCAGCTACACCCTCAGCTACACTCCGTCAGCAACAACCCCTCAGCAACACTCCCTCAGCAACACACCCTCAGCTACACCCCCTCAGCAAAACTCCCTCAGCTACAACCCCTCAGCAACACACCCTCAACAACACTCCCTCAGCTACACTCCCTCAGCAACACTCCCTCAGCAACACTCCCTCAGCAACAACCCCTCAGCAACACGCCCTCTGCTACACTATCTCAGCTACACTCCCTCAGCAACAATCCCTCAGCTACACTCCCTCACTTACACTCCCTCAGCAACAGCCCCTCAGCGACACTCCCTCTGCAACACTCCCTCAGCAACAGCTCCTCAGCTACACTCCCTCAGCAACACTCCCTCAGCAACACTCCCTCAGCAACACTCCCTCAGCAACACTCGCTCAGCAACACTCCCTCAGAAACACTCCCTCAGCTACACTCCCTCAGCTACTCTCCCTCAGCTACACTCCCTCAGCTACACTCCGACAGCAACACTCCCACAGCTAGACTCCCTCAGCAACACCCCCTCAGCAACACTCCCTCAGCTACACTCCCTCAGCAACACCCCCTCAGCAACACTCCCTCAGCTGCACTCACTCAACAACACTCACTCAGCAACACTCCCTCAGCAACACTCCCTCAGCAACACTCGCTCAGCAACACTCCCTCAGAAACACTCCCTCAGCTACACTCCCTCAGCTACTCTCCCTCAGCCACATTCCCTCAGCTACACTCCGACAGCAATACTCCCTCAGCTACACTCCCTCAGCTACATCCCCTCAGCTACACTCCCTCAGCTACACTCCCACAGATAGACTCCCTCAGCAACACCCCCTCAGCAACACTCCCTCAGCTACACTCCCTCAGCGATACTCCCTCAGCAACAACCCCTCGGCAACACGCCCTCAGCTACACTCCCTCAGCTACACTCCCTCAGCAACACTCCCTCAGCCTCACTCCCTCAGCAAAACCCCCACGGCTATGCTCCCTCAGCTACACTCCCTCAGCAACACTCCCTCAGCAACACCCCCTCAGCTACACTCCCTCAGAAACACTCCCTCAGCAACACTCCCTCAGCCTCACTCCCTCAGCAAAACCCCCACAGCTATGCTCCCTCAGCTACACTCCCTCAGCAACACCCCCCTCAACAACACTCCCTCAGCTACACTCCCTCATCAACACCGCTTCAGCAACTCTCCCTCAGCTACACTACCTCAGCAACACTCCCTCAGCAGCACTCCCTCAGCAACACTCCCTCAGCAACTCTCCCTCAGCTACACTCCCTCAGATATAGTCCCTCAGCAACACTCCCTCAGCAACACTCACTCAGCAACACTCCCTCAGCAACACTCCCTCAGCTACACTCCCTCAGCGGCACTCCCTCAACAACAATCCCTCAGCTATACACCCTCAACAACACACTCTCAGACACACTCCCTCAGCAACATCCCCTCAGCTACACTCCCTCAGCAACACCCCCTCAGCAACACTCCCTCAGCTACACTCGCTCAACAACACTCACTCAGCAACACTCGCTCAGCAACACTCCCTCAGCAACACTCCCTCAGCTACACTCCCTCAGCAACATCCCCTCATCTACACTCCCTCAGCTACACTCCCACAGCTAGACTCCCTCTGCAACACCCCCTCAGCAACACTCCCTCAGCAAAACCCCCTCAGCAACACCCCCTCAGCAACACTCCCTCAGCTACACTCGCTCAACAACACTCACTCAGCAACACTCCCTCAGCAACACTCCCTCAGCTACACTCGCTAAGCAACACTCCCGCAGAAACACTCCCTCAGCTACACTCCCTCAGCTAATCTCCCTCAGCTACACTCCCTCAGCTACGTTCCGACAGCAACACTCCCTCAGCAACATCCTCTCAGCTACACTCCCTCAGCTACACTCCCACAGCTAGACTCCCTCAGCTACACTCCCTCAGCTACACACCCTCAGCTACACTCCCTCAGCTACACTCCCTCAGCAACACTCACTCAGCAACATTCACTCAGCTACACTCCCTCAGCTACACCACCTCAGCTACACTAACTCAACTACACTCCCTCAGCAACACTCACTCAGCTAAACTCCCTCAGCAACACACCCTCAGCTACACCCTCAGCAACACACCCTCAGCTACACCCTCAGCAACACCCCCTCAGCTACACTCCCTCAGCTGCACTCCCTCAGCTACACTCCCTCAGCAACACTCCTTCAGCTACACCCTCAGCTGCACTCCCTCAGCAACAACCCCTCAGCTAGACTCCCTCAGCTACATCCTCAGCTACACTCCCTCAGCAACAACCCCTCAACTACACTCCCTCAGCATCAAGCCCTCAGCTAGACTCCCTCAGCAACACACCCTCAGCTAGACTCCCTCAGCAACACTCCTTCAGCTACAATCCCTCAGCTACACTCCCTCAGCTACACTCCCTCAGCAACAACCCCTCAGCTAGACTCCCTCAGCAACACACCCTCAGCTAGACTCCCTCAGCAACACTCCCTCAGCTACAATCCCTCAGCTAAACTCCCTCAGCTACACTCCCTCAGCAACAACCCCTCAACTACACTCCCTCAGCATCAAGCCCTCAGCTAGACTCCCTCAGCAACACACCCTCAACTAGACTCCCTCAGCAACACTCCCTCAGCTACAATCCCTCAGCTACACTCCCTCAGCTGCACTCCCTCAGCAACAAAACCTCAGCTAGACTCCCTCAGCTACACTCCCTTTGCAACACACCCTCAGCTACACCCTCAGCTACACTCCCTCAGCAACAACCCCTCAGCTAGACTCCCTCAGCAACACTCCCTCAGCAACACACCCTCAGCTACACCCTCAGCTACACTCCCTCAGCAACAACCCCTCAGCAACACTCCCTCAGCAACACACCCTCAGCTACACCCCCTCAGCAAAACTTCCTCAGCTACAACCCCTCAGCAACACCCCCTCAACAACACTCCCTCAGCTACACTCCCTCAGCTACACTCCCTCAGCAACACTCCCTCAGCAACACTCCCTCAGCAACACTCCCTCAGCAACAACCCCTCAGCAACACGCCCTCTGCTACACTATCTCAGCTACACTCCCTCAGCAACAATCCCTCAGCTACACTCCCTCACTTACACTCCCTCAGCAACAGGCCCTCAGCGACACTCCCTCTGCAACACTCCCTCAGCAACAGCTCCTCAGCTACACTCCCTCAGCAACACTCCCTCAGCAACACTCCCTCAGCAACACTCCCTCAGCAACACTCGCTCAGCAACACTCCCTCAGAAACACTCCCTCAGCCATACTCCCTCAGCTACACTCCCTCAGCTACATCCCCTCAGCTACACTCCCTCAGCTACACTCCCACAGATAGACTCCCTCAGCAACACCCCCTCAGCAACACTCCCTCAGCAACACACCCTCAGCTACACCCCCTCAGCAAAACTCCCTCAGCTACAACCCCTCAGCAACACCCCCTCAACAACACTCCCTCAGCTACACTCCCTCAGCTACACTCCCTCAGCAACACTCCCTCAGCAACACTCCCTCAGCAACACGCCCTCTGCTACACTATCTCAGCTACACTCCCTCAGCAACAATCCCTCAGCTACACTCCCTCACTTACACTCCCTCAGCAACAGCCCCTCAGTGACACTCCCTCTGCAACACTCCCTCAGCAACACTCCCTCAGCAACACTCGCTCAGCAACACTCCCTCAGAAACACTCCCTCAGCTACACTCCCTCAGCTACACTCCCTCAGCTACACTCCCTCAGCTACACTCCGACAGCAATACTCCCTCAGCTACACTCCCTCAGCTACATCCCCTCAGCTACACTCCCTCAGCTATACTCCCACAGATAGACTCCCTCAGCAACACCCCCTCAGCAACACTCCCTCAGCTACACTCCCTCAGCGATACTCCCTCAGCAACAACCCCTCAGCAACACGCCCTCAGCTACACTCCCTCAGCTACAGTCCCTCAGCAACACTCCCTCAGCCTCACTCCCTCAGCAAAACCCCCACAGCTATGCGCCCTCAGCTACACTCCCTCAGCAACACTCCCTCAGCAACACCCCCTCAGCTACACTCCCTCAGATACACTCCCTCAGCTACACTCCCTCAGCTACACTCCCTCAGCTGCACTCCCTCAGCTACCCTCCCTCAGCAACACTCCTTCAGCTACACCCTCAGCTGCACTCCCTCAGCAACAACCCCTCAGCTAGACTCCCTCACCTACACTCCCTCAGCTACATTCCCTCAGCAACACACCCTCAGCTACACTCCGTCAGCAACAGTCCCTCAGCTACACCCTCAGCTGCACTCCCTCAACAACAACCCCTCAGCTAGACTCCCTCAGCTACATCCTCAGCTACACTCCCTCAGCAACAACCCCTCAACTACACTCCCTCAGCATCAAGCCCTCAGCTAGACTCCCTCAGCAACACTCCCTCAGCTACAATCCCTCAGCTACACTCCCTCAGCTACACTCCCTCAGCAACAACCCCTCAGCTAGACTCCCTCAGCAACACACCCTCAGCTAGACTCCCTCAGCAACACTCCCTCAGCCACAATCTCTCAGCTACACTCCATCAGCTACACTCCCTCAGCAACACTCACTCAGCAACATTCACTCAGCTACCCTCCTTCAGCTACACCACCTCAGCTACACTAACTCAACTACACTCCCTCAGCAACACTCACTCAGCTACACTCCCTCAGCAACACACCCTCAGCTACACCCTCAGCAACACCCCCTCAGCTACACTCCCTCAGCTGCACTCCCTCAGCTACACTCTCTCAGCAACACTCCTTCAGCTACACCCTCAGCTGCACTCCCTCAGCAACAACCCCTCAGCTAGACTCCCTCACCTACACTCCCTCAGCTACATTCCCTCAGCAACACACCCTCAGCTACACTCCGTCAGCAACAGTGCCTCAGCTACACCCTCAGCTGCACTCCCTCAACAACAACCCCTCAGCTAGACTCCCTCAGCTACATCCTCAGCTACACTCCCTCAGCAACAACCCCTCAACTACACTCCCTCAGCATCAAGCCCTCAGCTAGACTCCCTCAGCAACACACCCTCAGCTAGACTCCCTCAGCAACACTCCCTCAGCTACAATCCCTCAGCTACACTCCCTCAGCTACACTCCCTCAGCAACAACCCCTCTGCTAGACTCCCTCAGCAACACACCCTCAGCTAGACTCCCTCAGCAACACTCCCTCAGCTACAATCCCTCAGCTAAACTCCCTCAGCTACACTCCCTCAGCAACAACCCCTCAACTACACTCCCTCAGCATCAAGCCCTCAGCTAGACTCCCTCAGCAACACACCCTCAACTAGACTCCCTCAGCAACACTCCCTCAGCTACAGTCCCTCAGCTACACTCCCTCAGCTGCACTCCCTCAGCAACAAAACCTCAGCTAGACTCCCTCAGCTACACTCCCTTTGCAACACACCCTCAGCTACACCCTCAGCTACCCTCCCTCAGCAACAACCCCTCAGCTAGACTCCCTCAGCAACACTCCCTCAGCAACACACCCTCAGCTACACCTTCAGCTACACTCCCTCAGCAACAACCCCTCAGCAACACTCCCTCAGCAACACACCCTCAGCTACACCCCCTCAGCAAAACTCCCTCAGCTACAACACCTCAGCAACACACCCTCAACAACACTCCCTCAGCTACACTCCCTCAGCAACACTCCCTCAGCAACACTCCCTCAGCAACAACCCCTCAGCAACACGCCCTCTGCTACACTATCTCAGCTACACTCCCTCAGCAACAATCCCTCAGCTACACTCCCTCACTTACACTCCCTCAGCAACAGCCCCTCAGCGACACTCCCTCTGCAACACTCCCTCAGCAACAGCTCCTCAGCTACACTCCCTCAGCAACACTCCCTCAGCAACACTCCCTCAGCAACACTCCCTCAGCAACACTCGCTCAGCAACACTCCCTCAGAAACACTCCCTCAGTTACACTCCCTCAGCTACTCTCCCTCAGCTACACACCCTCAGCTACACTCCGACAGCAACACTCCCACAGCTAGACTCCCTCAGCAACACCCCCTCAGCAACACTCCCTCAGCTACACTCCCTCAGCAACACCCCCTCAGCAACACTCCCTCAGCTGCACTCACTCAACAACACTCACTCAGCAACACTCCCTCAGCAACACTCCCTCAGCAACACTCGCTCAGCAACACTCCCTCAGAAACACTCCCTCAGCTACACTCCCTCAGCTACTCTCCCTCAGCCACATTCCCTCAGCTACACTCCGACAGCAATACTCCCTCAGCTACACTCCCTCAGCTACATCCCCTCAGCTACACTCCCTCAGCTACACTCCCACAGATAGACTCCCTCAGCAACACCCCCTCAGCAACACTCCCTCAGCTACACTCCCTCAGCGATACTCCCTCAGCAACAACCCCTCGGCAACACGCCCTCAGCTACACTCCCTCAGCTACACTCCCTCAGCAACACTCCCTCAGCCTCACTCCCTCAGCAAAACCCCCACGGCTATGCTCCCTCAGCTACACTCCCTCAGCAACACTCCCTCAGCAACACCCCCTCAGCTACACTCCCTCAGAAACACTCCCTCAGCAACACTCCCTCAGCCTCACTCCCTCAGCAAAACCCCCACAGCTATGCTCCCTCAGCTACACTCCCTCAGCAACACCCCCTCAACAACACTCCCTCAGCTACACTCCCTCATCAACACCGCTTCAGCAACTCTCCCTCAGCTACACTACCTCAGCAACACTCCCTCAGCAGCACTCCCTCAGCAACACTCCCTCAGCAACTCTCCCTCAGCTACACTCCCTCAGATATAGTCCCTCAGCAACACTCCCTCAGCAACACTCACTCAGCAACACTCCCTCAGCAACACTCCCTCAGCTACACTCCCTCAGCGGCACTCCCTCAACAACAATCCCTCAGCTATACACCCTCAACAACACACTCTCAGACACACTCCCTCAGCAACATCCCCTCAGCTACACTCCCTCAGCAACACCCCCTCAGCAACACTCCCTCAGCTACACTCGCTCAACAACACTCACTCAGCAACACTCCCTCAGCAACATCCCCTCATCTACACTCCCTCAGCTACACTCCCACAGCTAGACTCCCTCTGCAACACCCCCTCAGCAACACTCCCTCAGCAAAACCCCCTCAGCAACACCCCCTCAGCAACACTCCCTCAGCTACACTCGCTCAACAACACTCACTCAGCAACACTCCCTCAGCAACACTCCCTCAGCAACACTCGCTAAGCAACACTCCCGCAGAAACACTCCCTCAGCTACACTCCCTCAGCTAATCTCCCTCAGCTACACTCCCTCAGCTACGTTCCGACAGCAACACTCCCTCAGCAACATCCTCTCAGCTACACTCCCTCAGCTACACTCCCACAGCTAGACTCCCTCAGCTACACTCCCTCAGCTACACACCCTCAGCTACACTCCCTCAGCTACACTCCCTCAGCAACACTCAGCAACATTCACTCAGCTACACTCCCTCAGCTACACCACCTCAGCTACACTAACTCAACTACACTCCCTCAGCAACACTCACTCAGACACACTCCCTCAGCAACATCCCCTCAGCTACACTCCCTCAGCAACACCCCCTCAGCAACACTCCCTCAGCTACACTCCCTCAGCTGCACTCCCTCAGCTACACTCCCTCAGCAACACTCCTTCAGCTACACCCTCAGCTGCACTCCCTCAGCAACAACCCCTCAGCTAGACTCCCTCACCTACACTCCCTCAGCTACATTCCCTCAGCAACACACCCTCAGCTACACTCCGTCAGCAACAGTCCCTCAGCTACACCCTCAGCTGCACTCCCTCAACAACAACCCCTCAGCTAGACTCCCTCAGCTACATCCTCAGCTACACTCCCTCAGCAACAACCCCTCAACTACACTCCCTCAGCATCAAGCCCTCAGCTAGACTCCCTCAGCAACACACCCTCAGCTAGACTCCCTCAGCAACACTCCCTCAGCTACAATCCCTCAGCTACACTCCCTCAGCTACACTCCCTCAGCAACAACCCCTCAGCTAGACTCCCTCAGCAACACACCCTCAGCTAGACTCCCTCAGCAACACTCCCTCAGCTACAATCCCTCAGCTAAACTCCCTCAGCTACACTCCCTCAGCAACAACCCCTCAACTACACTCCCTCAGCATCAAGCCCTCAGCTAGACTCCCTCAGCAACACACCCTCAGCTAGACTCCCTCAGCAACACTCCCTCAGCTACAATCCCTCAGCTACACTCCCTCAGCTGCACTCCCTCAGCAACAAAACCTCAGCTAGACTCCCTCAGCTACACTCCCTTTGCAACACACCCTCAGCTACACCCTCAGCTACACTCCCTCAGCAACAACCCCTCAGCTAGACTCCCTCAGCAACACTCCCTCAGCAACACACCCTCAGCTACACCCTCAGCTACACTCCCTCAGCAACAACCCCTCAGCAACACTCCCTCAGCAACACACCCTCAGCTACACCCCCTCAGCAAAACTCCCTCAGCTACAACCCCTCAGCAACACCCCCTCAACAACACTCCCTCAGCTACACTCCCTCAGCTACACTCCCTCAGCAACACTCCCTCAGCAACACTCCCTCAGCAACACTCCCTCAGCAACAACCCCTCAGCAACACGCCCTCTGCTACACTATCTCAGCTACACTCCCTCAGCAACAATCCCTCAGCTACACTCCCTCACTTACACTCCCTCAGCAACACTCCCTCACTTACACTCCCTCAGCAACAGGCCCTCCGCGACACTCCCTCTGCAACACTCCCTCAGCAACAGCTCCTCAGCTACACTCCCTCAGCAACACTCCCTCAGCAACACTCCCTCAGCAACACTCGCTCAGCAACACTCCCTCAGAAACACTCCCTCAGCCATACTCCCTCAGCTACACTCCCTCAGCTACATCCCCTCAGCTACACTCCCTCAGCTACACTCCCACAGATAGACTCCCTCAGCAACACCCCCTCAGCAACACTCCCTCAGCAACACACCCTCAGCTACACCCCCTCAGCAAAACTCCCTCAGCTACAACCCCTCAGCAACACCCCCTCAACAACACTCCCTCAGCTACACTCCCTCAGCTACACTCCCTCAGCAACACTCCCTCAGCAACACTCCCTCAGCAACACGCCCTCTGCTACACTATCTCAGCTACACTCCCTCAGCAACAATCCCTCAGCTACACTCCCTCACTTACACTCCCTCAGCAACAGCCCCTCAGTGACACTCCCTCTGCAACACTCCCTCAGCAACACTCCCTCAGCAACACTCGCTCAGCAACACTCCCTCAGAAACACTCCCTCAGCTACACTCCCTCAGCTACACTCCCTCAGCTACACTCCCTCAGCTACACTCCGACAGCAATACTCCCTCAGCTACACTCCCTCAGCTACATCCCCTCAGCTACACTCCCTCAGCTACACTCCCACAGATAGACTCCCTCAGCAACACCCCCTCAGCAACACTCCCTCAGCTACACTCCCTCAGCGATACTCCCTCAGCAACAACCCCTCAGCAACACGCCCTCAGCTACACTCCCTCAGCTACAGTCCCTCAGCAACACTCCCTCAGCCTCACTCCCTCAGCAAAACCCCCACAGCTATGCGCCCTCAGCTACACTCCCTCAGCAACACTCCCTCAGCAACACCCCCTCAGCTACACTCCCTCAGATACACTCCCTCAGCTACACTCCCTCAGCTACACTCCCTCAGCTGCACTCCCTCAGCTACCCTCCCTCAGCAACACTCCTTCAGCTACACCCTCAGCTGCACTCCCTCAGCAACAACCCCTCAGCTAGACTCCCTCACCTACACTCCCTCAGCTACATTCCCTCAGCAACACACCCTCAGCTACACTCCGTCAGCAACAGTCCCTCAGCTACACCCTCAGCTGCACTCCCTCAACAACAACCCCTCAGCTAGACTCCCTCAGCTACATCCTCAGCTACACTCCCTCAGCAACAACCCCTCAACTACACTCCCTCAGCATCAAGCCCTCAGCTAGACTCCCTCAGCAACACTCCCTCAGCTACAATCCCTCAGCTACACTCCCTCAGCTACACTCCCTCAGCAACAACCCCTCAGCTAGACTCCCTCAGCAACACACCCTCAGCTAGACTCCCTCAGCAACACTCCCTCAGCTACAATCCCTCAGCTACACTCCCTCAGCTACACTCCCTCAACAACAACCCCTCAGCTAGACTCCCTCAGCTACATCCTCAGCTACACTCCCTCAGCAACAACCCCTCAACTACACTCCCTCAGCATCAAGCCCTCAGCTAGACTCCCTCAGCAACACACCCTCAGCTAGACTCCCTCAGCAACACTCCCTCAGCAACACTCCCTCAGCAACACTCCCTCAGCAACACTCGCTCAGCAACACTCCCTCAGAAACACTCCCTCAGCTACACTCCCTCAGCTACTCTCCCTCAGCTACACACCCTCAGCTACACTCCGACAGCAACACTCCCACAGCTAGACTCCCTCAGCAACACCCCCTCAGCAACACTCCCTCAGCTACACTCCCTCAGCAACACCCCCTCAGCAACACTCCCTCAGCTGCACTCACTCAACAACACTCACTCAGCAACACTCCCTCAGCAACACTCCCTCAGCAACACTCGCTCAGCAACACTCCCTCAGAAACACTCCCTCAGCTACACTCCCTCAGCTACTCTCCCTCAGCCACATTCCCTCAGCTACACTCCGACAGCAATACTCCCTCAGCTACACTCCCTCAGCTACATCCCCTCAGCTACACTCCCTCAGCTACACTCCCACAGATAGACTCCCTCAGCAACACCCCCTCAGCAACACTCCCTCAGCTACACTCCCTCAGCGATACTCCCTCAGCAACAACCCCTCGGCAACACGCCCTCAGCTACACTCCCTCAGCTACACTCCCTCAGCAACACTCCCTCAGCCTCACTCCCTCAGCAAAACCCCCACGGCTATGCTCCCTCAGCTACACTCCCTCAGCAACACTCCCTCAGCAACACCCCCTCAGCTACACTCCCTCAGAAACACTCCCTCAGCAACACTCCCTCAGCCTCACTCCCTCAGCAAAACCCCCACAGCTATGCTCCCTCAGCTACACTCCCTCAGCAACACCCCCTCAACAACACTCCCTCAGCTACACTCCCTCATCAACACCGCTTCAGCAACTCTCCCTCAGCTACACTACCTCAGCAACACTCCCTCAGCAGCACTCCCTCAGCAACACTCCCTCAGCAACTCTCCCTCAGCTACACTCCCTCAGATATAGTCCCTCAGCAACACTCCCTCAGCAACACTCACTCAGCAACACTCCCTCAGCAACACTCCCTCAGCTACACTCCCTCAGCGGCACTCCCTCAACAACAATCCCTCAGCTATACACCCTCAACAACACACTCTCAGACACACTCCCTCAGCAACATCCCCTCAGCTACACTCCCTCAGCAACACCCCCTCAGCAACACTCCCTCAGCTACACTCGCTCAACAACACTCACTCAGCAACACTCCCTCAGCAACATCCCCTCATCTACACTCCCTCAGCTACACTCCCACAGCTAGACTCCCTCTGCAACACCCCCTCAGCAACACTCCCTCAGCAAAACCCCCTCAGCAACACCCCCTCAGCAACACTCCCTCAGCTACACTCGCTCAACAACACTCACTCAGCAACACTCCCTCAGCAACACTCCCTCAGCAACACTCGCTAAGCAACACTCCCGCAGAAACACTCCCTCAGCTACACTCCCTCAGCTAATCTCCCTCAGCTACACTCCCTCAGCTACGTTCCGACAGCAACACTCCCTCAGCAACATCCTCTCAGCTACACTCCCTCAGCTACACTCCCACAGCTAGACTCCCTCAGCTACACTCCCTCAGCTACACACCCTCAGCTACACTCCCTCAGCTACACTCCCTCAGCAACACTCACTCAGCAACATTCACTCAGCTACACTCCCTCAGCTACACCACCTCAGCTACACTAACTCAACTACACTCCCTCAGCAACACTCACTCAGCTACACTCCCTCAGCAACACACCCTCAGCTACACCCTCAGCAACACACCCTCAGCTACACCCTCAGCAACACCCCCTCAGCTACACTCCCTCAGCTGCACTCCCTCAGCTACACTCCCTCAGCAACACTCCTTCAGCTACACCCTCAGCTGCACTCCCTCAGCAACAACCCCTCAGCTAGACTCCCTCACCTACACTCCCTCAGCTACATTCCCTCAGCAACACACCCTCAGCTACACTCCGTCAGCAACAGTCCCTCAGCTACACCCTCAGCTGCACTCCCTCAACAACAACCCCTCAGCTAGACTCCCTCAGCTACATCCTCAGCTACACTCCCTCAGCAACAACCCCTCAACTACACTCCCTCAGCATCAAGCCCTCAGCTAGACTCCCTCAGCAACACACCCTCAGCTAGACTCCCTCAGCAACACTCCTTCAGCTACAATCCCTCAGCTACACTCCCTCAGCTACACTCCCTCAGCAACAACCCCTCAGCTAGACTCCCTCAGCAACACACCCTCAGCTAGACTCCCTCAGCAACACTCCCTCAGCTACAATCCCTCAGCTAAACTCCCTCAGCTACACTCCCTCAGCAACAACCCCTCAACTACACTCCCTCAGCATCAAGCCCTCAGCTAGACTCCCTCAGCAACACACCCTCAGCTAGACTCCCTCAGCAACACTCCCTCAGCTACAATCCCTCAGCTACACTCCCTCAGCTGCACTCCCTCAGCAACAAAACCTCAGCTAGACTCCCTCAGCTACACTCCCTTTGCAACACACCCTCAGCTACACCCTCAGCTACACTCCCTCAGCAACAACCCCTCAGCTAGACTCCCTCAGCAACACTCCCTCAGCAACACACCCTCAGCTACACCCTCAGCTACACTCCCTCAGCAACAACCCCTCAGCAACACTCCCTCAGCAACACACCCTCAGTTACACCCCCTCAGCAAAACTCCCTCAGCTACAACCCCTCAGCAACACCCCCTCAACAACACTCCCTCAGCTACACTCCCTCAGCAACACTCCCTCAGCAACACTCCCTCAGCAACACTCCCTCAGCAACAACCCCTCAGCAACACGCCCTCTGCTACACTATCTCAGCTACACTCCCTCAGCAACAATCCCTCAGCTACACTCCCTCACTTACACTCCCTCAGCAACACTCCCTCACTTACACTCCCTCAGCAACAGGCCCTCCGCGACACTCCCTCTGCAACACTCCCTCAGCAACAGCTCCTCAGCTACACTCCCTCAGCAACACTCCCTCAGCAACACTCCCTCAGCAACACTCGCTCAGCAACACTCCCTCAGAAACACTCCCTCAGCCATACTCCCTCAGCTACACTCCCTCAGCTACATCCCCTCAGCTACACTCCCTCAGCTACACTCCCACAGATAGACTCCCTCAGCAACACCCCCTCAGCAACACTCCCTCAGCAACACACCCTCAGCTACACCCCCTCAGCAAAACTCCCTCAGCTACAACCCCTCAGCAACACCCCCTCAACAACACTCCCTCAGCTACACTCCCTCAGCTACACTCCCTCAGCAACACTCCCTCAGCAACACTCCCTCAGCAACACGCCCTCTGCTACACTATCTCAGCTACACTCCCTCAGCAACAATCCCTCAGCTACACTCCCTCACTTACACTCCCTCAGCAACAGCCCCTCAGTGACACTCCCTCTGCAACACTCCCTCAGCAACACTCCCTCAGCAACACTCGCTCAGCAACACTCCCTCAGAAACACTCCCTCAGCTACACTCCCTCAGCTACACTCCCTCAGCTACACTCCCTCAGCTACACTCCGACAGCAATACTCCCTCAGCTACACTCCCTCAGCTACATCCCCTCAGCTACACTCCCTCAGCTACACTCCCACAGATAGACTCCCTCAGCAACACCCCCTCAGCAACACTCCCTCAGCTACACTCCCTCAGCGATACTCCCTCAGCAACAACCCCTCAGCAACACGCCCTCAGCTACACTCCCTCAGCTACAGTCCTTCAGCAACACTCCCTCAGCCTCACTCCCTCAGCAAAACCCCCACAGCTATGCGCCCTCAGCTACACTCCCTCAGCAACACTCCCTCAGCAACACCCCCTCAGCTACACTCCCTCAGATACACTCCCTCAGCTACACTCCCTCAGCTACACTCCCTCAGCTGCACTCCCTCAGCTACCCTCCCTCAGCAACACTCCTTCAGCTACACCCTCAGCTGCACTCCCTCAGCAACAACCCCTCAGCTAGACTCCCTCACCTACACTCCCTCAGCTACATTCCCTCAGCAACACACCCTCAGCTACACTCCGTCAGCAACAGTCCCTCAGCTACACCCTCAGCTGCACTCCCTCAACAACAACCCCTCAGCTAGACTCCCTCAGCTACATCCTCAGCTACACTCCCTCAGCAACAACCCCTCAACCACACTCCCTCAGCATCAAGCCCTCAGCTAGACTCCCTCAGCAACACTCCCTCAGCTACAATCCCTCAGCTACACTCCCTCAGCTACACTCCCTCAGCAACACCCCCTCAGCTAGACTCCCTCAGCAACACACCCTCAGCTAGACTCCCTCAGCAACACTCCCTCAGCTACAATCCCTCAGCTACACTCCCTCAGCTACACTCCCTCAGCAACAACCCCTCAACTACACTCCCTCAGCATCAAGCCCTCAGCTAGACTCCCTCAGCAACACACCCTCAACTAGACTCCCTCAGCAACACTCCCTCAGCTACAATCCCTCAGCTACACTCCCTCAGCTGCACTCCCTCAACAACAAAACCTCAGCTAGACTCCCTCAGCTACACTCCCTTTGCAACACACCCTCAGCTACACCCTCAGCTACACTCCCTCAGCAACAACCCCTCAGCTAGACTCCCTCAGCAACACTCCCTCAGCAACACACCCTCAGCTACACCCTCAGCTACACTCCCTCAGCAACAACCCCTCAGCAACACTCCCTCAGCAACACACCCTCAGCTACACCCCCTCAGCAAAACTCCCTCAGCTACAACCCCTCAGCAACACCCCCTCAACAACACTCCCTCAGCAACACTCCCTCAGCAACACTCCCTCAGCAACACTCCCTCAGCAACAACCCCTCAGCAACACGCCCTCTGCTACACTATCTCAGCTACACTCCCTCAGCAACAATCCCTCAGCTACACTCCCTCACTTACACTCCCTCAGCAACAGCCCCTCAGCGACACTCCCTCTGCAACACTCCCTCAGCAACAGCTCCTCAGCTACACTCCCTCAGCAACACTCCCTCAGCAACACTCCCTCAGCAACACTCCCTCAGCAACACTCGCTCAGCAACACTCCCTCAGAAACACTCCCTCAGCTACACTCCCTCAGCTACTCTCCCTCAGCTACACTCCCTCAGCTACACTCCGACAGCAACACTCCCACAGCTAGACTCCCTCAGCAACACCCCCTCAGCAACACTCCCTCAGCTACACTCCCTCAGCAACACCCCCTCAGCAACACTCCCTCAGCTGCACTCACTCAACAACACTCACTCAGCAACACTCCCTCAGCAACACTCCCTCAGCAACACTCGCTCAGCAACACTCCCTCAGAAACACTCCCTCAGCTACACTCCCTCAGCTACTCTCCCTCAGCCACATTCCCTCAGCTACACTCCGACAGCAATACTCCCTCAGCTACACTCCCTCAGCTACATCCCCTCAGCTACACTCCCTCAGCTACACTCCCACAGATAGACTCCCTCAGCAACACCCCCTCAGCAACACTCCCTCAGCTACACTCCCTCAGCGATACTCCCTCAGCAACAACCCCTCGGCAACACGCCCTCAGCTACACTCCCTCAGCTACACTCCCTCAGCAACACTCCCTCAGCCTCACTCCCTCAGCAAAACCCCCACGGCTATGCTCCCTCAGCTACACTCCCTCAGCAACACTCCCTCAGCAACACCCCCTCAGCTACACTCCCTCAGAAACACTCCCTCAGCAACACTCCCTCAGCCTCACTCCCTCAGCAAAACCCCCACAGCTATGCTCCCTCAGCTACACTCCCTCAGCAACACCCCCACAACAACACTCCCTCAGCTACACTCCCTCATCAACACCGCTTCAGCAACTCTCCCTCAGCTACACTACCTCAGCAACACTCCCTCAGCAGCACTCCCTCAGCAACACTCCCTCAGCAACTCTCCCTCAGCTACACTCCCTCAGATATAGTCCCTCAGCAACACTCCCTCAGCAACACTCCCTCAGCAACACTCCCTCAGCAACACTCCCTCAGCTACACTCCCTCAGCGGCACTCCCTCAACAACAATCCCTCAGCTACACACCCTCAACAACACACTCTCAGACACACTCCCTCAGCAACATCCCCTCAGCTACACTCCCTCAGCAACACCCCCTCAGCAACACTCCCTCAGCTACACTCGCTCAACAACACTCACTCAGCAACACCCGCTCAGCAACACTCCCTCAGCAACACTCCCTCAGCTACACTCCCTCAGCAACATCCCCTCATCTACACTCCCTCAGCTACACTCCCACAGCTAGACTCCCTCTGCAACACCCCCTCAGCAACACTCCCTCAGCAAAACCCCCTCAGCAACACCCCCTCAGCAACACTCCCTCAGCTACACTTGCTCAACAACACTCACTCAGCAACACTCCCTCAGCAACACTCCCTCAGCAACACTCGCTAAGCAACACTCCCGCAGAAACACTCCCTCAGCTACACTCCCTCAGCTAATCTCCCTCAGCTACACTCCCTCAGCTACGTTCCGACAGCAACACTCCCTCAGCAACATCCTCTCAGCTACACTCCCTCAGCTACACTCCCACAGCTAGACTCCCTCAGCTACACTCCCTCAGCTACACACCCTCAGCTACACTCCCTCAGCTACACTCCCACAGCTAGACTCCCTCAGCTACACTCCCTCAGCTACACACCCTCAGCTACACTCCCTCAGCTACACTCCCTCAGCAACACTCACTCAGCAACATTCACTCAGCTACACTCCCTCAGCTACACCACCTCAGCTACACTAACTCAACTACACTCCCTCAGCAACACTCACTCAGCTACACTCCCTCAGCAACACACCCTCAGCTACACCCTCAGCAACACACCCTCAGCTACACCCTCAGCAACACCCCTCAGCTACACTCCCTCAGCTGCACTCCCTCAGCTACACTCCCTCAGCAACACTCCTTCAGCTACACCCTCAGCTGCACTCCCTCAGCAACACTCCCTCAGCTACATTCCCTCAGCAACACACCCTCAGCTACACTCCGTCAGCAACAGTCCCTCAGCTACACCCTCAGCTGCACTCCCTCAACAACAACCCCTCAGCTAGACTCCCTCAGCTACATCCTCAGCTACACTCCCTCAGCAACAACCCCTCAACTACACTCCCTCAGCATCAAGCCCTCAGCTAGACTCCCTCAGCAACACACCCTCAGCTAGACTCCCTCAGCAACACTCCTTCAGCTACAATCCCTCAGCTACACTCCCTCAGCTACACTCCCTCAGCAACAACCCCTCAGCTAGACTCCCTCAGCAACACACCCTCAGCTAGACTCCCTCAGCAACACTCCCTCAGCTACAATCCCTCAGCTAAACTCCCTCAGCTACACTCCCTCAGCAACAACCCCTCAACTACACTCCCTCAGCATCAAGCCCTCAGCTAGACTCCCTCAGCAACACACCCTCAGCTAGACTCCCTCAGCAACACTCCCTCAGCTACAATCCCTCAGCTACACTCCCTCAGCTGCACTCCCTCAGCAACAAAACCTCAGCTAGACTCCCTCAGCTACACTCCCTTTGCAACACACCCTCAGCTACACCCTCAGCTACACTCCCTCAGCAACAACCCCTCAGCTAGACTCCCTCAGCAACACTCCCTCAGCAACACACCCTCAGCTACACCCTCAGCTACACTCCCTCAGCAACAACCCCTCAGCAACACTCCCTCAGCAACACACCCTCAGTTACACCCCCTCAGCAAAACTCCCTCAGCTACAACCCCTCAGCAACACCCCCTCAACAACACTCCCTCAGCTACACTCCCTCAGCAACACTCCCTCAGCAACACTCCCTCAGCAACACTCCCTCAGCAACAACCCCTCAGCAACACGCCCTCTGCTACACTATCTCAGCTACACTCCCTCAGCAACAATCCCTCAGCTACACTCCCTCACTTACACTCCCTCAGCAACACTCCCTCACTTACACTCCCTCAGCAACAGGCCCTCCGCGACACTCCCTCTGCAACACTCCCTCAGCAACAGCTCCTCAGCTACACTCCCTCAGCAACACTCCCTCAGCAACACTCCCTCAGCAACACTCGCTCAGCAACACTCCCTCAGAAACACTCCCTCAGCCATACTCCCTCAGCTACACTCCCTCAGCTACATCCCCTCAGCTACACTCCCTCAGCTACACTCCCACAGATAGACTCCCTCAGCAACACCCCCTCAGCAACACTCCCTCAGCAACACACCCTCAGCTACACCCCCTCAGCAAAACTCCCTCAGCTACAACCCCTCAGCAACACCCCCTCAACAACACTCCCTCAGCTACACTCCCTCAGCTACACTCCCTCAGCAACACTCCCTCAGCAACACTCCCTCAGCAACACGCCCTCTGCTACACTATCTCAGCTACACTCCCTCAGCAACAATCCCTCAGCTACACTCCCTCACTTACACTCCCTCAGCAACAGCCCCTCAGTGACACTCCCTCTGCAACACTCCCTCAGCAACACTCCCTCAGCAACACTCGCTCAGCAACACTCCCTCAGAAACACTCCCTCAGCTACACTCCCTCAGCTACACTCCCTCAGCTACACTCCCTCAGCTACACTCCGACAGCAATACTCCCTCAGCTACACTCCCTCAGCTACATCCCCTCAGCTACACTCCCTCAGCTACACTCCCACAGATAGACTCCCTCAGCAACACCCCCTCAGCAACACTCCCTCAGCTACACTCCCTCAGCGATACTCCCTCAGCAACAACCCCTCAGCAACACGCCCTCAGCTACACTCCCTCAGCTACAGTCCTTCAGCAACACTCCCTCAGCCTCACTCCCTCAGCAAAACCCCCACAGCTATGCGCCCTCAGCTACACTCCCTCAGCAACACTCCCTCAGCAACACCCCCTCAGCTACACTCCCTCAGATACACTCCCTCAGCTACACTCCCTCAGCTACACTCCCTCAGCTGCACTCCCTCAGCTACCCTCCCTCAGCAACACTCCTTCAGCTACACCCTCAGCTGCACTCCCTCAGCAACAACCCCTCAGCTAGACTCCCTCACCTACACTCCCTCAGCTACATTCCCTCAGCAACACACCCTCAGCTACACTCCATCAGCAACAGTCCCTCAGCTACACCCTCAGCTGCACTCCCTCAACAACAACCCCTCAGCTAGACTCCCTCAGCTACATCCTCAGCTACACTCCCTCAGCAACAACCCCTCAACCACACTCCCTCAGCATCAAGCCCTCAGCTAGACTCCCTCAGCAACACTCCCTCAGCTACAATCCCTCAGCTACACTCCCTCAGCTACACTCCCTCAGCAACAACCCCTCAGCTAGACTCCCTCAGCAACACACCCTCAGCTAGACTCCCTCAGCAACACTCCCTCAGCTACAATCCCTCAGCTACACTCCCTCAGCTACACTCCCTCAGCAACAACCCCTCAACTACACTCCCTCAGCATCAAGCCCTCAGCTAGACTCCCTCAGCAACACACCCTCAACTAGACTCCCTCAGCAACACTCCCTCAGCTACAATCCCTCAGCTACACTCCCTCAGCTGCACTCCCTCAACAACAAAACCTCAGCTAGACTCCCTCAGCTACACTCCCTTTGCAACACACCCTCAGCTACACCCTCAGCTACACTCCCTCAGCAACAACCCCTCAGCTAGACTCCCTCAGCAACACTCCCTCAGCAACACACCCTCAGCTACACCCTCAGCTACACTCCCTCAGCAACAACCCCTCAGCAACACTCCCTCAGCAACACACCCTCAGCTACACCCCCTCAGCAAAACTCCCTCAGCTACAACCCCTCAGCAACACCCCCTCAACAACACTCCCTCAGCAACACTCCCTCAGCAACACTCCCTCAGCAACACTCCCTCAGCAACACTCCCTCAGCAACAACCCCTCAGCAACACGCCCTCTGCTACACTATCTCAGCTACACTCCCTCAGCAACAATCCCTCAGCTACACTCCCTCACTTACACTCCCTCAGCAACAGCCCCTCAGCGACACTCCCTCTGCAACACTCCCTCAGCAACAGCTCCTCAGCTACACTCCCTCAGCAACACTCCCTCAGCAACACTCCCTCAGCAACACTCCCTCAGCAACACTCGCTCAGCAACACTCCCTCAGAAACACTCCCTCAGCTACACTCCCTCAGCTACTCTCCCTCAGCTACACTCCCTCAGCTACACTCCGACAGCAACACTCCCACAGCTAGACTCCCTCAGCAACACCCCCTCAGCAACACTCCCTCAGCTACACTCCCTCAGCAACACCCCCTCAGCAACACTCCCTCAGCTGCACTCACTCAACAACACTCACTCAGCAACACTCCCTCAGCAACACTCCCTCAGCAACACTCGCTCAGCAACACTCCCTCAGAAACACTCCCTCAGCTACACTCCCTCAGCTACTCTCCCTCAGCCACATTCCCTCAGCTACACTCCGACAGCAATACTCCCTCAGCTACACTCCCTCAGCTACATCCCCTCAGCTACACTCCCTCAGCTACACTCCCACAGATAGACTCCCTCAGCAACACCCCCTCAGCAACACTCCCTCAGCTACACTCCCTCAGCGATACTCCCTCAGCAACAACCCCTCGGCAACACGCCCTCAGCTACACTCCCTCAGCTACACTCCCTCAGCAACACTCCCTCAGCCTCACTCCCTCAGCAAAACCCCCACGGCTATGCTCCCTCAGCTACACTCCCTCAGCAACACTCCCTCAGCAACACCCCCTCAGCTACACTCCCTCAGAAACACTCCCTCAGCAACACTCCCTCAGCCTCACTCCCTCAGCAAAACCCCCACAGCTATGCTCCCTCAGCTACACTCCCTCAGCAACACCCCCACAACAACACTCCCTCAGCTACACTCCCTCATCAACACCGCTTCAGCAACTCTCCCTCAGCTACACTACCTCAGCAACACTCCCTCAGCAGCACTCCCTCAGCAACACTCCCTCAGCAACTCTCCCTCAGCTACACTCCCTCAGATATAGTCCCTCAGCAACACTCCCTCAGCAACACTCCCTCAGCAACACTCCCTCAGCAACACTCCCTCAGCTACACTCCCTCAGCGGCACTCCCTCAACAACAATCCCTCAGCTACACACCCTCAACAACACACTCTCAGACACACTCCCTCAGCAACATCCCCTCAGCTACACTCCCTCAGCAACACCCCCTCAGCAACACTCCCTCAGCTACACTCGCTCAACAACACTCACTCAGCCACACCCGCTCAGCAACACTCCCTCAGCAACACTCCCTCAGCTACACTCCCTCAGCAACATCCCCTCATCTACACTCCCTCAGCTACACTCCCACAGCTAGACTCCCTCTGCAACACCCCCTCAGCAACACTCCCTCAGCAAAACCCCCTCAGCAACACCCCCTCAGCAACACTCCCTCAGCTACACTTGCTCAACAACACTCACTCAGCAACACTCCCTCAGCAACACTCCCTCAGCAACACTCGCTAAGCAACACTCCCGCAGAAACACTCCCTCAGCTACACTCCCTCAGCTAATCTCCCTCAGCTACACTCCCTCAGCTACGTTCCGACAGCAACACTCCCTCAGCAACATCCTCTCAGCTACACTCCCTCAGCTACACTCCCACAGCTAGACTCCCTCAGCTACACTCCCTCAGCTACACACCCTCAGCTACACTCCCTCAGCTACACTCCCTCAGCAACACTCACTCAGCAACATTCACTCAGCTACACTCCCTCAGCTACACCACCTCAGCTACACTAACTCAACTACACTCCCTCAGCAACACTCACTCAGCTACACTCCCTCAGCAACACACCCTCAGCTACACCCTCAGCAACACACCCTCAGCTACACCCTCAGCAACACCCCTCAGCTACACTCCCTCAGCTGCACTCCCTCAGCTACACTCCCTCAGCAACACTCCTTCAGCTACACCCTCAGCTGCACTCCCTCAGCAACAACCCCTCAGCTAGACTCCCTCACCTACACTCCCTCAGCTACATTCCCTCAGCAACACACCCTCAGCTACACTCCGTCAGCAACAGTCCCTCAGCTACACCCTCAGCTGCACTCCCTCAACAACAACCCCTCAGCTAGACTCCCTCAGCTACATCCTCAGCTACACTCCCTCAGCAACAACCCCTCAACTACACTCCCTCAGCATCAAGCCCTCAGCTAGACTCCCTCAGCAACACACCCTCAGCTAGACTCCCTCAGCAACACTCCTTCAGCTACAATCCCTCAGCTACACTCCCTCAGCTACACTCCCTCAGCAACAACCCCTCAGCTAGACTCCCTCAGCAACACACCCTCAGCTAGACTCCCTCAGCAACACTCCCTCAGCTACAATCCCTCAGCTAAACTCCCTCAGCTACACTCCCTCAGCAACAACCCCTCAACTACACTCCCTCAGCATCAAGCCCTCAGCTAGACTCCCTCAGCAACACACCCTCAACTAGACTCCCTCAGCAAAACTCCCTCAGCTACAATCCCTCAGCTACACTCCCTCAGCTGCACTCCCTCAGCAACAAAACCTCAGCTAGACTCCCTCAGCTACACTCCCTTTGCAACACACCCTCAGCTACACCCTCAGCTACACTCCCTCAGCAACAACCCCTCAGCTAGACTCCCTCAGCAACACTCCCTCAGCAACACACCCTCAGCTACACCCTCAGCTACACTCCCTCAGCAACAACCCCTCAGCAACACTCCCTCAGCAACACACCCTCAGCTAGACCCCCTCAGCAAAACTCCCTCAGCTACAACCCCTCAGCAACACCCCCTCAACAACACTCCCTCAGCTACACTCCCTCAGCTACACTCCCTCAGCAACACTCCCTCAGCAACACTCCCTCAGCAACACTCCCTCAGCAACAACCCCTCAGCAACACGCCCTCTGCTACACTATCTCAGCTACACTCCCTCAGCAACAATCCCTCAGCTACACTCCCTCACTTACACTCCCTCAGCAACAGGCCCTCAGCGACACTCCCTCTGCAACAGTCCCTCAGCAACAGCTCCTCAGCTACACTCCCTCAGCAACACTCCCTCAGCAACACTCCCTCAGCAACACTCGCTCAGCAACACTCTCTCAGAAACACTCCCTCAGCTACACTCCCTCAGCTACACTCCGACAGCAATACTCCCTCAGCTACACTCCCTCAGCTACATCCTCTCAGCTACACTCCCTCAGCTACACTCCCACAGATAGACTCCCTCAGCAACACCCCCTCAGCAACACTCCCTCAGCTACACTCCCTCAGCGATACTACCTCAGCAACAACCCCTCAGCAACACGCCCTCAGCTATGCTCCCTCAGCTACACTCCCTCAGCAACACTCCCTCAGCAACACCCCCTCAGCTACACTCCCTCAGATACACTCCCTCAGCTACACTCCCTCAGCTACACTCCCTCAGCAAAACCCCCACAGCTACACTCTCTCAGCTACACTCCCTCAGCTGCACTCCCTCAGCTACACCCTCAGCAAAACCCCCTCAGCAACACTCGCTCAGCAACACTCCCTCAGCTACACACCCTCAGCAACACCTTCTCAGCTACACTCCCTCAGCGACACTCCCTCAGCTAAACCCCCTCAGCAAAATCCCTTTAGCTACACTCCCTCATCCACACTCCCTCAGCAACACCCCCTCAACAACACTCCCTCAGCTACACTCCCTCATCAACACCGCTTCAGCAACTCTCCCTCAGCTACACTACCTCAGTAACACTCCCTCAGCAGCACTCCCTCAGCAACACTCCCTCAGCAACTCTCCCTCAGCTACACTCCCTCAGATATAGTCCCTCAGCAACACTCCCTCAGCAACACTCACTCAGCAACACTCCCTCAGCAACACTCCCTCAGCTACACTCCCTCAGCGGCACTCCCTCAACAACAATCCCTCAGCTACACACCCTCAACAACACACCCTCAGACACACTCCCTCAGCAACATACCCTCAGCTACACTCCCTCAGCAACACCCCCTCAGCAACACTCCCTCAGCTACACTCGCTCAACAACACTCACTCAGCAACACTCCCTCAGCAACACTCCCTCAGCAACACTCGCTCAGCAACACTCCCTCAGCAACACTCCCTCAGCTACACTCCCTCAGCAACATCCCCTCAGCTACACTCCCTCAGCTACACTCCCACAGCTAGACTCCCTCTGCAACACCCCCTCAGCAACACTCCCTCAGCAACACCCCCTCAGCAACACTCGCTCAGCAACACTCCGTCAGCTACACAGCCTCAGCAACACCTTCTCAGCTACACTCCCTCAGCGACGCTCCCTCAGCTAAACCCCCTCAGCAAAATCCATATAGCTACACTCCCTCATCCACACTCCCTCAGCAACACCACCTCAACAACACTCCCTCAGCTACACTGCCTCAGCAACACCGCTTCAGCAACTCTCGCTCAGCTACACTCCCTCAGCGGCACTCCCTCAACAACAATCCCTCAGCTACACACCCTCAGCAACACACTCTCAGACACACTCCCTCAGCAACATCCCCTCAGCTACACTCCCTCAGCAACACCCCCTCAGCAACACTCCCTCAGCTACACTCGCTCAACAACACTCACTCAGCAACACTCCCTCATCAACACACCCTCAGCAACACTCCTTCAGCAACACTGGCTCAGCAACACTCCCTCAGCAACACTCCCACAGCTAGACTCCGTCTGCAACACCCCCTCAGCAACACTCCCTCAGCTACACTCCCTCAGCGATACTCCCTCAGCAACAACCCCTCAGCAACACTCCCTCAGCAACACCCCCGCATCTACACCCCATCAGCAACACCCCCTCAGCTACACTCCCTCAGCAACACTCGCTCAGCAACACCCCCTCAGCAACACTCCCTCAGCTACACTCCCTCAGCTACACTCCCTCTGCTACACTCCCTCATCAACACGCCCTAAGCTACATTCCCTCAGCTACACTCCCTCAGCTACACTCCCTCAGCAACGCTCCCTCAGCTACACTCCCTCAGCTACACTCCCTCAGCTACACTCCCTCAGCAACACTCACTCAGCAACATTCACTCAAATACCCTCCCTCAGCTACACCACCTCAGCTACACTAACTCAACTACACTCCCTCTGCAACAGCCCCTCAGCTACACTCCCTCAGCAACACACCCTCAGCTAGACCCTCAGCAACACTCCCTCAGCTACACTCCCTCAGCAACACTCCCTCAGCAACACTTCCTCAGCAACACTCGCTCAGCAACACTCCCTCAGCAACACTCCCTCAGCAACAAACCCTCAGCAACACACCCTCAGCTACACTCCCTCAGCAACACTCCCTCAGCAACACTCCCTCAGCTACACTCCCTCAGCAACACACCCTCAGCTACACTCCGTCAGCAACAGTCCCTCAGCTACACCCTCAGCTGCAGTCCCTCAGCAACAACCCCTCAGCTAGACTCCCTCAGCTACATCCTCAGCTACACTCCCTCAGCAACAACCCCTCAACTACACTCCCTCAGCATCAAGCCCTCAGCTAGACTCCCTCAGCAACACACCCTCAGCTAGAATCCCTCAGCAACACTCCCTCAGCTACAATCCCTCAGCTACACTCCCTCAGCTACACTCCCTCAGCAACAACCCCTCAGCTAGACTCCCTCAGCAACACACCCTCAGCTAGACTCCCTCAGCAACACTCCCTCAGCCACAATCCCTCAGCTACACTCCCTCAGCTACACTCCCTCAGCAACAACCCCTCAACTACACTCCCTCAGCATCAAGCCCTCAGCTAGACTACCTCAGCAACACACCCTCAACTAGACCCCCTCAGCAACACTCCCTCAGCTACAATCCCTCAGCTACACTCCCTCAGCTGCACTCCCTCAGCAACAAAACCTCAGCTAGACTCCCTCAGCTACACTCCCTTTGCAACACACCCTCAGCTACACCCTCAGCTACACTCCCTCAGCAACAACCCATCAGCTATACTCCCTCAGCAACACTCCCTCAGCAACACACCCTCAGCTACACCCTCAGCTACACTCCCTCAGCAACAACCCCTCAGCAACACTCCCTCAGCAACACACCCTCAGCTACACCCCCTCAGCAAAACTCCCTCAGCTACAACCCCTCAGCAACACCCCCTCAACAACACTCCCTCAGCTACACTCCCTCAGCAACACTCCCTCAGCAACACTCCCTCAGCAACACGCCCTCTGCTACACTATCTCAGCTACACTCCCTCAGCAACAATCCCTCAGCTACACTCCCTCACTTACACTCCCTCAGCAACAGCCCCTCAGTGACACTCCCTCTGCAACACTCCCTCAGCAACAGCTCCTCAGCTACAATCCCTCAGCAACACTCCCTCAGCAACACTCCCTCAGCAACACTCGCTCAGCAACACTCCCTCAGAAACACTCCCTCAGCTACACTCCCTCAGCTACACTCCCTCAGCTACACTCCGACAGCAATACTCCCTCAGCTACACTCCCTCAGCTACATCCCCTCAGCTACACTCCCTCAGCTACACTCCCACAGATAGACTCCCTCAGCAACACCCCCTCAGCAACACTCCCTCAGCTACACTCCCTCAGCGATACTCCCTCAGCAACAACCCCTCAGCAACACGCCCTCAGCTACACTCCCTCAGCTACACTCCCTCAGCAACACTCCCTCAGCCTCACTCCCTCAGCAAAACCCCCACAGCTATGCTCCCTCAGCTACACTCCCTCAGCAACACTCCCTCAGCAACACCCCCTCAGCTACACTCCCTCAGATACACTCCCTCAGCTACACTCCCTCAGCTACACTCCCTCAGCAAAACCCCCACAGCTACACTCTCTCAGCTACACTCCCTCAGCTACACTCCCTCAGCTACACCCTCAGCAAAACCCCCTCAGCAACACTCGCTCAGCAACACTCCCTCAGCTACACGCCCTCAGCAACACCTTCGCAGCTACACTCCCTTAGCGACACTCCCTCAGCTAAACCCCCTCAGCAAAATCCCTTTAGCTACACTCCCTCATCCACACTCCCTCAGCAACACCCCCTCAACAACACTCCCTCAGCTACACTCCCTCATCAACACCGCTTCAGCAACTCTCCCTCAGCTACACTACCTCAGCAACACTCCCTCAGCAGCACTCCCTCAGCGACACTCCCTCAGCAACAACCCCTCAACTACACTCCCTCAGCATCAAGCCGTCAGCTAGACTCCCTCAGCAACACACCCTCAGCTAGACTCCCTCAGCAACACTCCCTCAGCTACAATCCCTCAGCTACACTCCCTCAGCTACACTCCCTCAGCAACAACCCCTCAGCTAGACTCCCTCAGCAACACACCCTCAGCTAGACTCCCTCAGCAACACTCCCTCAGCCACAATCCCTCAGCTACACTCCATCAGCTACACTCCCTCAGCAACAACCCCTCAACTACACTCCCTCAGCATCAAGTCTCAGCTAGACTCCCTCAGCAACACACCCTCAACTAGACTCCCTCAGCAACACTCCCTCAGCAACACACCCTCAGCTACACCCTCAGCTACACTCCCTCAGCTGCACTCCCTCAGCAACAAAACCTCAGCTAGAATCCCTCAGCTACACTCCCTTTGCAACACACCCTCAGCTACACCCTCAGCTACACTCCCTCAGCAACAACCCCTCAGCTAGACTCCCTGAGCAACACTCCCTCAGCAACACACCCTCAGCCACACCCTCAGCTACACTCCCTCAGCAACAACCCCTCAGCAACCCTCCCTCAGCAACACACCCTCAGCTACACCCCCTCAGCAAAACTCCCTCAGCTACAACCCCTCAGCATCACCCCCTCAACAACACTCCCTCAGCTACACTCCCTCAGCTACACTCCCTCAGCAACACTCCCTCAGCAACACTCCCTCAGCAACACGCCCTCTGCTACACTATCTCAGCTACACTCCCTCAGCAACAATCCCTCAGCTACACTCCCTCACTGACACTCCCTCAGCAACAGCCCCTCAGCGACACTCCCTCTGCAACACTCCCTCAGCAACAGCTCCTCAGCTACACTCCCTCAGCAACACTCCCTCAGCAACACTCCCTCAGCAACACTCGCTCAGCAACACTCCCTCAGAAACACTCCCTCAGCTACACTCCCTCAGCTACACTCCCTCAGCTACAATCCCTCAGCTACACTCCGACAGCAATACTCCCTCAGCTACACTCCCTCAGCTACATCCCCTCAGCTACACTCCCTCAGCTACACTCCCACAGATAGACTCCCTCAGCAACACCCCCTCAGCAACACTCCCTCAGCTACACTCCCTCAGCGATACTCCCTCAGCAACAACCCCTCAGCAACACGCCCTCAGCTACACTCCCTCAGCTACACTCCCTCAGCAACACTCCCTCAGCCTCACTCCCTCAGCAAAACCCCCACAGCTATGCTCCCTCAGCTACACTCCCTCAGCAACACTCCCTCAGCAACACCCCCTCAGCTACACTCCCTCAGATACACTCCCTCAGCTACACTCCCTCAGCTACACTCCCTCAGCAAAACCCCCACAGCTACACTCTCTCAGCTACACTCCCTCAGCTACACTCCCTCAGCTACACCCTCAGCAAAACCCCCTCAGCAACACTCGCTCAGCAACACTCCCTCAGCTACACACCCTCAGCAACACCTTCTCAGCTACACTCCCTCAGCGACACTCCCTCAGCTAAACTCCCTCAGCAAAATCCCTTTAGCTACACTCCCTCATCCACACTCCCTCAGCAACACCCCCTCAAAAACACTCCCTCAGCTACACTCCCTCATCAACACCGCTTCAGCAACTCTCCCTCAGCTACACTACCTCAGCAACACTCCCTCAGCAGCACTCCCTCAGCAACACTCCCTCAGCAACTCTCCCTCAGCTACACTCCCTCAGATATAGTCCCTCAGCAACACTCCCTCAGCAACACTCACTCAGCAACACTCCCTCAGCAACACTCCCTCAGCTACACTCCCTCAGCGGCACTCCCTCAACAACAATCCCTCAGCTACACACCCTCAACAACACACTCTCAGACACACTCCCTCAGCAACATACCCTCAGCTACACTCCCTCAGCAACACTCCCTCAGCAACACTCGCTCAGCAACACTCCCTCAGCAACACTCCCTCAGCTACACTCCCTCAGCGGCACTCTCTCAACAACAATCCCTCAGCTACACACCCTCAACAACACACTCTCAGACACACTCCCTCAGCAACATACCCTCAGCTACACCCCCTCAGCAACACTCCCTCAGCTACACTCACTCAACAACACTCACTCAGCAACACTCCCTCAGCAACACTCCCTCAGCAACACTCCCTCAGCAACACTCCCTCAGCTACACTCCCTCAGCAACATCCCCCCAGCTACACTCCCTCAGCTACACTCCCACAGCTAGACTCCCTCTGCAACACCCCCTCAGCAACACTCCCTCAGCAAAACCCCCTCAGCAACACTCGCTCAGCAACACTCCGTCAGCTACACAGCCTCAGCAACACCTTCTCAGCTACACTCCCTCAGCGACGCTCCCTCAGCTAAACCCCCTCAGCAAAATCCATATAGCTACACTCCCTCATCCACACTCCCTCAGCAACACCACCTCAACAACACTCCCTCAGCTACACTCCCTCAGCAACAACCCCTCAGCTAGACTCCCTCAGCAACACACCCTCAGCTACACCCCCTCAGCAAAACTCCCTCAGCTACAACCCCTCAGCAACACCCCCTCAACAACACTCCCTCAGCTACACTCCCTCAGCAACACTCCCTCAGCAACACTCCCTCAGCAACACACCCTCAGCAACACACCCTCAGCTACACCCTCAGCTACACTCCCTCAGCAACAACCCCTCAGCAACACTCCCTCAGCAACACACCCTCAGCTACACCCCCTCAGCAAAACTCCCTCAGCTACAACCCCTCAGCAACACCCCCTCAACAACACTCCCTCAGCTACACTCCCTCAGCAACACTCCCTCAGCAACACTCCCTCAGCAACACTCCCTCAGCAACAACCCCTCAGCAACACGCCCTCTGCTACACTATCTCAGCTACACTCCCTCAGCAACAATCCCTCAGCTACACTCCCTCACTTACACTCCCTCAGCAACAGCCCCTCAGCGACACTCCCTCTGCAACACTCCCTCAGCAACAGCTCCTCAGCTACACTCCCTCAGCAACACACCCTCAGCTACACCCCCTCAGCAAAACTCCCTCAGCTACAACCCCTCAGCAACACTCGCTCAGCAACACTCCGTCAGCTACACAGCCTCAGCAACACCTTCTCAGCTACACTCCCTCAGCGACGCTCCCTCAGCTAAACCCCCTCAGCAAAATCCATATAGCTACACTCCCTCATCCACACTCCCTCAGCAACACCACCTCAACAACACTCCCTCAGCTACACTCCCTCAGCAACAACCCCTCAGCTAGACTCCCTCAGCAACACACCCTCAGCTACACCCCCTCAGCAAAACTCCCTCAGCTACAACCCCTCAGCAACACCCCCTCAACAACACTCCCTCAGCTACACTCCCTCAGCAACACTCCCTCAGCAACACTCCCTCAGCAACACACCCTCAGCAACACACCCTCAGCTACACCCTCAGCTACACTCCCTCAGCAACAACCCCTCAGCAACACTCCCTCAGCAACACACCCTCAGCTACACCCCCTCAGCAAAACTCCCTCAGCTACAACCCCTCAGCAACGCCCCCTCAACAACACTCCCTCAGCTACACTCCCTCAGCAACACTCCCTCAGCAACACTCCCTCAGCAACACTCCCTCAGCAACAACCCCTCAGCAACACGCCCTCTGCTACACTATCTCAGCTACACTCCCTCAGCAACAATCCCTCAGCTACACTCCCTCACTTACACTCCCTCAGCAACAGCCCCTCAGCGACACTCCCTCTGCAACACTCCCTCAGCAACAGCTCCTCAGCTACACTCCCTCAGCAACACTCCCTCAGCAACACTCCCTCAGCAACACTCCCTCAGCAACACTTGCTCAGCAACACTCCCTCAGAAACACTCCCTCAGCTACACTCCCTCAGCTACTCTCCCTCAGCTACACTCCCTCAGCTACACTCCGACAGCAACACTCCCACAGCTAGACTCCCTCAGCAACATCCCCTCAGCAACACTCCCTCAGCTACACTCCCTCAGCAACACCCCCTCAGCAACACTCCCTCAGCTGCACTCACTCAACAACACTCACTCAGCAACACCCCCTCAGCAACACTCCCTCAGCTACACTCCCTCAGCGATACTCCCTCAGCAACAACCCCTCAGCAACACGCCCTCAGCTACACTCCCTCAGCTACACTCCCTCAGCAACACTCCCTCAGCCTCACTCCCTCAGCAAAACCCCCACAGCTATGCTCCCTCAGCTACACTCCCTCAGCAACACTCCCTCAGCAACACCCCCTCAGCTACACTCCCTCAGATACACTCCCTCAGCTACACTCCCTCAGCTACACTCCCTCAGCAAAACCCCCACAGCTACACTCTCTCAGCTACACTCCCTCAGCTACACTCCCTCAGCTACACCCTCAGCAAAACCCCCTCAGCAACACTCGCTCAGCAACACTCCCTCAGCTACACACCCTCAGCAACACCTTCTCAGCTACACTCCCTCAGCGACACTCCCACAGCTAAACTCCCTCAGCAAAATCCCTTTAGCTACACTCCCTCATCCACACTCCCTCAGCAACACCCCCTCAACAACACTCCCTCAGCTACACTCCCTCATCAACACCGCTTCAGCAACTCTCCCTCAGCTACACTACCTCAGCAACACTCCCTCAGCAGCACTCCCTCAGCAACACTCCCTCAGCAACTCTCCCTCAGCTACACTCCCTCAGATATAGTCCCTCAGCAACACTCCCTCAGCAACACTCACTCAGCAACACTCCCTCAGCAACACTCCCTCAGCTACACTCCCTCAGCGGCACTCCCTCAACAACAATCCCTCAGCTACACACCCTCAACAACACACTCTCAGACACACTCCCTCAGCAACATACCCTCAGCTACACTCCCTCAGCAACACTCCCTCAGCAACACTCGCTCAGCAACACTCCCTCAGCAACACTCCCTCAGCTACACTCCCTCAGCGGCACTCTCTCAACAACAATCCCTCAGCTACACACCCTCAACAACACACTCTCAGACACACTCCCTCAGCAACATACCCTCAGCTACACCCCCTCAGCAACACTCCCTCAGCTACACTCACTCAACAACACTCACTCAGCAACACTCCCTCAGCAACACTCCCTCAGCAACACTCCCTCAGCAACACTCCCTCAGCTACACTCCCTCAGCAACATCCCCCCAGCTACACTCCCTCAGCTACACTCCCACAGCTAGACTCCCTCTGCAACACCCCCTCAGCAACACTCCCTCAGCAAAACCCCCTCAGCAACACTCGCTCAGCAACACTCCGTCAGCTACACAGCCTCAGCAACACCTTCTCAGCTACACTCCCTCAGCGACGCTCCCTCAGCTAAACCCCCTCAGCAAAATCCATATAGCTACACTCCCTCATCCACACTCCCTCAGCAACACCACCTCAACAACACTCCCTCAGCTACACTCCCTCAGCAACAACCCCTCAGCTAGACTCCCTCAGCAACACACCCTCAGCTACACCCCCTCAGCAAAACTCCCTCAGCTACAACCCCTCAGCAACACCCCCTCAACAACACTCCCTCAGCAACACACCCTCAGCAACACACCCTCAGCTACACCCTCAGCTACACTCCCTCAGCAACAACCCCTCAGCAACACTCCCTCAGCAACACACCCTCAGCTACACCCCCTCAGCAAAACTCCCTCAGCTACAACCCCTCAGCAACACCCCCTCAACAACACTCCCTCAGCTACACTCCCTCAGCAACACTCCCTCAGCAACACTCCCTCAGCAACACTCCCTCAGCAACAACCCCTCAGCAACACGCCCTCTGCTACACTATCTCAGCTACACTCCCTCAGCAACAATCCCTCAGCTACACTCCCTCACTTACACTCCCTCAGCAACAGCCCCTCAGCGACACTCCCTCTGCAACACTCCCTCAGCAACAGCTCCTCAGCTACACTCCCTCAGCAACACTCCCTCAGCAACACTCCCTCAGCAACACTCCCTCAGCAACACTCGCTCAGCAACACTCCCTCAGAAACACTCCCTCAGCTACACTCCCTCAGCTACTCTCCCTCAGCTACACTCCCTCAGCTACACTCCGACAGCAACACTCCCACAGCTAGACTCCCTCAGCAACACCCCCTCAGCAACACTCCCTCAGCTACACTCCCTCAGCAACACCCCCTCAGCAACACTCCCTCAGCTGCACTCACTCAACAACACTCACTCAGCAACACTCCCTCAGCAACACTCCCTCAGCTACACTCCCTCAGCTACATCCCCTCAGCTACACTCCCTCAGCTACACTCCCACAGATAGACTCCCTCAGCAACACCCCCTCAACAACAATCCCTCAGCTACACACCCTCAACAACACACTCTCAGACACACTCCCTCAGCAACACTCCCTCAGCAACACTCCCTCAGCAACACTCCCTCAGCAACACTCCCTCAGCTACACTCCCTCAGCAACATCCCCCCAGCTACACTCCCTCAGCTACACTCCCACAGCTAGACTCCCTCTGCAACACCCCCTCAGCAACACTCCCTCAGCAAAACCCCCTCAGCAACACTCGCTCAGCAACACTCCGTCAGCTACACAGCCTCAGCAACACCTTCTCAGCTACACTCCCTCAGCGACGCTCCCTCAGCTAAACCCCCTCAGCAAAATCCATATAGCTACACTCCCTCATCCACACTCCCTCAGCAACACCACCTCAACAACACTCCCTCAGCTACACTCCCTCAGCAACAACCCCTCAGCTAGACTCCCTCAGCAACACACCCTCAGCTACACCCCCTCAGCAAAACTCCCTCAGCTACAACCCCTCAGCAACACCCCCTCAACAACACTCCCTCAGCAACACACCCTCAGCAACACACCCTCAGCTACACCCTCAGCTACACTCCCTCAGCAACAACCCCTCAGCAACACTCCCTCAGCAACACACCCTCAGCTACACCCCCTCAGCAAAACTCCCTCAGCTACAACCCCTCAGCAACACCCCCTCAACAACACTCCCTCAGCTACACTCCCTCAGCAACACTCCCTCAGCAACACTCCCTCAGCAACACTCCCTCAGCAACAACCCCTCAGCAACACGCCCTCTGCTACACTATCTCAGCTACACTCCCTCAGCAACAATCCCTCAGCTACACTCCCTCACTTACACTCCCTCAGCAACAGCCCCTCAGCGACACTCCCTCTGCAACACTCCCTCAGCAACAGCTCCTCAGCTACACTCCCTCAGCAACACTCCCTCAGCAACACTCCCTCAGCAACACTCCCTCAGCAACACTCGCTCAGCAACACTCCCTCAGAAACACTCCCTCAGCTACACTCCCTCAGCTACTCTCCCTCAGCTACACTCCCTCAGCTACACTCCGACAGCAACACTCCCACAGCTAGACTCCCTCAGCAACATCCCCTCAGCAACACTCCCTCAGCTACACTCCCTCAGCAACACCCCCTCAGCAACACTCCCTCAGCTGCACTCACTCAACAACACTCACTCAGCAACACTCCCTCAGCAACACTCCCTCAGCTACACTCCCTCAGCTACATCCCCTCAGCTACACTCCCTCAGCTACACTCCCACAGATAGACTCCCTCAGCAACACCCCCTCAGCAACACTCCCTCAGCTACACTCCCTCAGCGATACTCCCTCAGCAACAACCCCTCGGCAACACGCCCTCAGCTACACTCCCTCAGCTACACTCCCTCAGCAACACTCCCTCAGCCTCACTCCCTCAGCAAAACCCCCACGGCTATGCTCCCTCAGCTACACTCCCTCAGCAACACTCCCTCAGCAACACCCCCTCAGCTACACTCCCTCAGAAACACTCCCTCAGCAACACTCCCTCAGCCTCACTCCCTCAGCAAAACCCCCACAGCTATGCTCCCTCAGCTACACTCCCTCAGCAACACCCCCTCAACAACACTCCCTCAGCTACACTCCCTCATCAACACCGCTTCAGCAACTCTCCCTCAGCTACACTACCTCAGCAACACTCCCTCAGCAGCACTCCCTCAGCAACACTCCCTCAGCAACTCTCCCTCAGCTACACTCCCTCAGATATAGTCCCTCAGCAACACTCCCTCAGCAACACTCCCTCAGCAACACTCCCTCAGCAACACTCCCTCAGCTACACTCCCTCAGCGGCACTCCCTCAACAACAATCCCTCAGCTACACACCCTCAACAACACACTCTCAGACACACTCCCTCAGCAACATCCCCTCAGCTACACTCCCTCAGCAACACCCCCTCAGCAACACTCCCTCAGCTACACTCGCTCAACAACACTCACTCAGCAACACTCGCTCAGCAACACTCCCTCAGCAACACTCCCTCAGCTACACTCCCTCAGCAACATCCCCTCATCTACACTCCCTCAGCTACACTCCCACAGCTAGACTCCCTCTGCAACACCCCCTCAGCAACACTCCCTCAGCAAAACCCCCTCAGCAACACCCCCTCAGCAACACTCCCTCAGCTACACTCGCTCAACAACACTCACTCAGCAACACTCCCTCAGCAACACTCCCTCAGCAACACTCGCTAAGCAACACTCCCGCAGAAACACTCCCTCAGCTACACTCCCTCAGCTAATCTCCCTCAGCTACACTCCCTCAGCTACGTTCCGACAGCAACACTCCCTCAGCAACATCCTCTCAGCTACACTCCCTCAGCTACACTCCCACAGCTAGACTCCCTCAGCTACACTCCCTCAGCTACACACCCTCAGCTACACTCCCTCAGCTACACTCCCTCAGCAACACTCACTCAGCAACATTCACTCAGCTACACTCCCTCAGCTACACCACCTCAGCTACACTAACTCAACTACACTCCCTCAGCAACACTCACTCAGCTACACTCCCTCAGCAACACACCCTCAGCTACACCCTCAGCAACACACCCTCAGCTACACCCTCAGCAACACCCCTCAGCTACACTCCCTCAGCTGCACTCCCTCAGCTACACTCCCTCAGCAACACTCCTTCAGCTACACCCTCAGCTGCACTCCCTCAGCAACAACCCCTCAGCTAGACTCCCTCACCTACACTCCCTCAGCTACATTCCCTCAGCAACACACCCTCAGCTACACTCCGTCAGCAACAGTCCCTCAGCTACACCCTCAGCTGCACTCCCTCAGCAACAACCCCTCAGCTAGACTCCCTCAGCTACATCCTCAGCTACACTCCCTCAGCAACAACCCCTCAACTACACTCCCTCAGCATCAAGCCCTCAGCTAGACTCCCTCAGCAACACACCCTCAGCTAGACTCCCTCAGCAACACTCCTTCAACTACAATCCCTCAGCTACACTCCCTCAGCTACACTCCCACAGCTAGACTCCCTCAGCTACACTCCCTCAGCTACACACCCTCAGCTACACTCCCTCAGCTACACTCCCTCAGCAACACTCACTCAGCAACATTCACTCAGCTACACTCCCTCAGCTACACCACCTCAGCTACACTAACTCAACTACACTCCCTCAGCAACACTCACTCAGCTACACTCCCTCAGCAACACACCCTCAGCTACACCCTCAGCAACACACCCTCAGCTACACCCTCAGCAACACCCCTCAGCTACACTCCCTCAGCTGCACTCCCTCAGCTACACTCCCTCAGCAACACTCCTTCAGCTACACCCTCAGCTGCACTCCCTCAGCAACAACCCCTCAGCTAGACTCCCTCACCTACACTCCCTCAGCTACATTCCCTCAGCAACACACCCTCAGCTACACTCCGTCAGCAACAGTCCCTCAGCTACACCCTCAGCTGCACTCCCTCAACAACAACCCCTCAGCTAGACTCCCTCAGCTACATCCTCAGCTACACTCCCTCAGCAACAACCCCTCAACTACACTCCCTCAGCATCAAGCCCTCAGCTAGACTCCCTCAGCAACACACCCTCAGCTAGACTCCCTCAGCAACACTCCTTCAGCTACAATCCCTCAGCTACACTCCCTCAGCTACACTCCCTCAGCAACAACCCCTCAGCTAGACTCCCTCAGCAACACACCCTCAGCTAGACTCCCTCAGCAACACTCCCTCAGCTACAATCCCTCAGCTAAACTCCCTCAGCTACACTCCCTCAGCAACAACCCCTCAACTACACTCCCTCAGCATCAAGCCCTCAGCTAGACTCCCTCAGCAACACACCCTCAACTAGACTCCCTCAGCAACACTCCCTCAGCTACAATCCCTCAGCTACACTCCCTCAGCTGCACTCCCACAGCAACAAAACCTCAGCTAGACTCCCTCAGCTACACTCCCTTTGCAACACACCCTCAGCTACACCCTCAGCTACACTCCCTCAGCAACAACCCCTCAGCTAGACTCCCTCAGCAACACTCCCTCAGCAACACACCCTCAGCTACACCCTCAGCTACACTCCCTCAGCAACAACCCCTCAGCAACACTCCCTCAGCAACACACCCTCAGCTACACCCCCTCAGCAAAACTCCCTCAGCTACAACCCCTCAGCAACACCCCCTCAACAACACTCCCTCAGCTACACTCCCTCAGCTACACTCCCTCAGCAACACTCCCTCAGCAACACTCCCTCAGCAACACTCCCTCAGCAACAACCCCTCAGCAACACGCCCTCTGCTACACTATCTCAGCTACACTCCCTCAGCAACAATCCCTCAGCTACACTCCCTCACTTACACTCCCTCAGCAACAGCCCCTCAGCGACACTCCCTCTGCAACACTCCCTCAGCAACACTCCCTCAGCAACACTCCCTCAGCAACACTCGCTCAGCAACACTCCCTCAGAAACACTCCCTCAGCTACACTTCCTCAGCTACTCTCCCTCAGCTACACTCCCTCAGCTACACTCCGACAGCAACACTCCCACAGCTAGACTCCCTCAGCAACACCCCCTCAGCAACACTCCCTCAGCTACACTCCCTCAGCAATACCCCCTCAGCAACACTCCCTCAGCTGCACTCACTCAACAACACTCACTCAGCAACACTCCCTCAGCAACACTCCCTCAGCAACACTCGCTCAGCAACACTCCCTCAGAAACACTCCCTCAGCTACACTCCCTCAGCTACTCTCCCTCAGCCACATTCCCTCAGCTACACTCCGACAGCAATACTCCCTCAGCTACACTCCCTCAGCTACATCCCCTCAGCTACACTCCCTCAGCTACACTCCCACAGATAGACTCCCTCAGCAACACCCACTCAGCAACACTCCCTCAGCTACACTCCCTCAGCGATACTCCCTCAGCAACAACCCCTCGGCAACACGCCCTCAGCTACACTCCCTCAGCTACACTCCCTCAGCAACACTCCCTCAGCCTCACTCCCTCAGCAAAACCCCCACGGCTATGCTCCCTCAGCTACACTCCCTCAGCAACACTCCCTCAGCAACACCCCCTCAGCTACACTCCCTCAGAAACACTCCCTCAGCAACACTCCCTCAGCCTCACTCCCTCAGCAAAACCCCCACAGCTACACTCCCTCAGCAACACCCCCTCAACAACAGTCCCTCAGCTACACTCCCTCATCAACACTCCCTCAGCAGCACTCCCTCAGCAACACTCCCTCAGCAACTCTCCCTCAGCTACACTCCCTCAGATATAGTCCCTCAGCAACACTCCCTCAGCAACACTCCCTCAGCAACACTCCCTCAGCAACACACCCTCAGCTACACTCCCTCAGCGGCACTCCCTCAACAACAATCCCTCAGCTACACACCCTCAACAACACACTCTCAGACACACTCCCTCAGCAACATCCCCTCAGCTACACTCCCTCAGCAACACCCCCTCAGCAACACTCCCTCAGCTACACTCGCTCAACAACACTCACTCAGCAACACTCGCTCAGCAACACTCCCTCAGCAACACTCCCTCAGCTACACTCCCTCAGCAACATCCCCTCATCTACACTCCCTCAGCTACACTCCCACAGCTAGACTCCCTCTGCAACACCCCCTCAGCAACACTCCCTCAGCAAAACCCCCTCAGCAACACCCCCTCAGCAACACTCCCTCAGCTACACTCGCTCAACAACACTCACTCAGCAACACTCCCTCAGCAACACTCCCTCAGCAACACTCGCTAAGCAACACTCCCGCAGAAACACTCCCTCAGCTACACTCCCTCAGCTAATCTCCCTCAGCTACACTCCCTCAGCTACGTTCCGACAGCAACACTCCCTCAGCAACATCCTCTCAGCTACACTCCCTCAGCTACACTCCCACAGCTAGACTCCCTCAGCTACACTCCCTCAGCTACACACCCTCAGCTACACTCCCTCAGCTACACTCCCTCAGCAACACTCACTCAGCAACATTCACTCAGCTACACTCCCTCAGCTACACCACCTCAGCTACACTAACTCAACTACACTCCCTCAGCAACACTCACTCAGCTACACTCCCTCAGCAACACACCCTCAGCTACACCCTCAGCAACACACCCTCAGCTACACCCTCAGCAACACCCCTCAGCTACACTCCCTCAGCTGCACTCCCTCAGCTACACTCCCTCAGCAACACTCCTTCAGCTACACCCTCAGCTGCACTCCCTCAGCAACACTCCCTCAGCTACATTCCCTCAGCAACACACCCTCAGCTACACTCCGTCAGCAACAGTCCCTCAGCTACACCCTCAGCTGCACTCCCTCAACAACAACCCCTCAGCTAGACTCCCTCAGCTACATCCTCAGCTACACTCCCTCAGCAACAACCCCTCAACTACACTCCCTCAGCATCAAGCCCTCAGCTAGACTCCCTCAGCAACACACCCTCAGCTAGACTCCCTCAGCAACACTCCTTCAGCTACAATCCCTCAGCTACACTCCCTCAGCTACACTCCCTCAGCAACAACCCCTCAGCTAGACTCCCTCAGCAACACACCCTCAGCTAGACTCCCTCAGCAACACTCCCTCAGCTACAATCCCTCAGCTAAACTCCCTCAGCTACACTCCCTCAGCAACAACCCCTCAACTACACTCCCTCAGCATCAAGCCCTCAGCTAGACTCCCTCAGCAACACACCCTCAACTAGACTCCCTCAGCAACACTCCCTCAGCTACAATCCCTCAGCTACACTCCCTCAGCTGCACTCCCACAGCAACAAAACCTCAGCTAGACTCCCTCAGCTACACTCCCTTTGCAACACACCCTCAGCTACACCCTCAGCTACACTCCCTCAGCAACAACCCCTCAGCTAGACTCCCTCAGCAACACTCCCTCAGCAACACACCCTCAGCTACACCCTCAGCTACACTCCCTCAGCAACAACCCCTCAGCACCACTCCCTCAGCAACACACCCTCAGCTACACCCCCTCAGCAAAACTCCCTCAGCTACAACCCCTCAGCAACACCCCCTCAACAACACTCCCTCAGCTACACTCCCTCAGCTACACTCCCTCAGCAACACTCCCTCAGCAACACTCCCTCAGCAACAACCCCTCAGCAACACGCCCTCTGCTACACTATCTCAGCTACACTCCCTCAGCAACAATCCCTCAGCTACACTCCCTCACTTACACTCCCTCAGCAACAGGCCCTCAGCGACACTCCCTCTGCAACACTCCCTCAGCAACAGCTCCTCAGCTACACTCCCTCAGCAACACTCCCTCAGCAACACTCCCTCAGCAACACTCGCTCAGCAACACTCCTTCAGAAACACTCCCTCAGCTACACTCCCTCAGCTACTCTCCCTCAGCTACACTCCCTCAGCTACACTCCGACAGCAATACTCCCTCAGCTACACTCCCTCAGCTACATCCCCTCAGCTACACTCCCTCAGCTACACTCCCACAGCTAGACTCCCTCTGCAACACCCCCTCAGCAACACTCCCTCAGCAAAACCCCCTCAGCTACACTCCCTCAGCAACACTCTCTCAGCAACATTCACTCAGCTACACTCCCTCAGCTACACCACCTCAGCTACACTAACTCAACTACACTCCCTCAGCAACACTCACTCAGCTACACTCCCTCAGCAACACACCCTCAGCTACACCCTCAGCAACACACCCTCAGCTACACCCTCAGCAACACCCCTCAGCTACACTCCCTCAGCTGCACTCCCTCAGCTACACTCCCTCAGCAACACTCCTTCAGCTACACCCTCAGCTGCACTCCCTCAGCAACACTCCCTCAGCTACATTCCCTCAGCAACACACCCTCAGCTACACTCCGTCAGCAACAGTCCCTCAGCTACACCCTCAGCTGCACTCCCTCAACAACAACCCCTCAGCTAGACTCCCTCAGCTACATCCTCAGCTACACTCCCTCAGCAACAACCCCTCAACTACACTCCCTCAGCATCAAGCCCTCAGCTAGACTCCCTCAGCAACACACCCTCAGCTAGACTCCCTCAGCAACACTCCTTCAGCTACAATCCCTCAGCTACACTCCCTCAGCTACACTCCCTCAGCAACAACCCCTCAGCTAGACTCCCTCAGCAACACACCCTCAGCTAGACTCCCTCAGCAACACTCCCTCAGCTACAATCCCTCAGCTAAACTCCCTCAGCTACACTCCCTCAGCAACAACCCCTCAACTACACTCCCTCAGCATCAAGCCCTCAGCTAGACTCCCTCAGCAACACACCCTCAACTAGACTCCCTCAGCAACACTCCCTCAGCTACAATCCCTCAGCTACACTCCCTCAGCTGCACTCCCACAGCAACAAAACCTCAGCTAGACTCCCTCAGCTACACTCCCTTTGCAACACACCCTCAGCTACACCCTCAGCTACACTCCCTCAGCAACAACCCCTCAGCTAGACTCCCTCAGCAACACTCCCTCAGCAACACACCCTCAGCTACAACCTCAGCTACACTCCCTCAGCAACAATCCCTCAGCTACACTCCCTCACTTACACTCCCTCAGCAACAGCCCCTCAGCGACACTCCCTCTGCAACACTCCCTCAGCAACACTCCCTCAGCAACACTCCCTCAGCAACACTCGCTCAGCAACACTCCCTCAGAAACACTCCCTCAGCTACACTCCCTCAGCTACTCTCCCTCAGCTACACTCCCTCAGCTACACTCCGACAGCAACACTCCCACAGCTAGACTCCCTCAGCAACACCCCCTCAGCAACACTCCCTCAGCTACACTCCCTCAGCAACACCCCCTCAGCAACACTCCCTCAGCTGCACTCACTCAACAACACTCACTCAGCAACACTCCCTCAGCAACACTCCCTCAGCAACACTCGCTCAGCAACACTCCCTCAGAAACACTCCCTCAGCTACACTCCCTCAGCTACTCTCCCTCAGCCACATTCCCTCAGCTACACTCCGACAGCAATACTCCCTCAGCTACACTCCCTCAGCTACATCCCCTCAGCTACACTCCCTCAGCTACACTCCCACAGATAGACTCCCTCAGCAACACCCACTCAGCAACACTCCCTCAGCTACACTCCCTCAGCGATACTCCCTCAGCAACAACCCCTCGGCAACACGCCCTCAGCTACACTCCCTCAGCTACACTCCCTCAGCAACACTCCCTCAGCCTCACTCCCTCAGCAAAACCCCCACGGCTATGCTCCCTCAGCTACACTCCCTCAGCAACACTCCCTCAGCAACACCCCCTCAGCTACACTCCCTCAGAAACACTCCCTCAGCAACACTCCCTCAGCAACACTCCCTCAGCAAAACACCCACAGCTACACTCCCTCAGCAACACCCCCTCAACAACAGTCCCTCAGCTACACTCCCTCATCAACACTCCCTCAGCAGCACTCCCTCAGCAACACTCCCTCAGCAACTCTCCCTCAGCTACACTCCCTCAGATATAGTCCCTCAGCAACACTCCCTCAGCAACACTCCCTCAGCAACACTCCCTCAGCAACACTCCCTCAGCTACACTCCCTCAGCGGCACTCCCTCAACAACAATCCCTCAGCTACACACCCTCAACAACACACTCTCAGACACACTCCCTCAGCAACATCCCCTCAGCTACACTCCCTCAGCAACACCCCCTCAGCAACACTCCCTCAGCTACACTCGCTCAACAACACTCACTCAGCAACACTCGCTCAGCAACACTCCCTCAGCAACACTCCCTCAGCTACACTCCCTCAGCAACATCCCCTCATCTACACTCCCTCAGCTACACTCCCACAGCTAGACTCCCTCTGCAACACCCCCTCAGCAACACTCCCTCAGCAAAACCCCCCTCAGCAACACCCCCTCAGCAACACTCCCTCAGCTACACTCGCTCAACAACACTCACTCAGCAACACTCCCTCAGCAACACTCCCTCAGCAACACTCGCTAAGCAACACTCCCGCAGAAACACTCCCTCAGCTACACTCCCTCAGCTAATCTCCCTCAGCTACACTCCCTCAGCTACGTTCCGACAGCAACACTCCCTCAGCAACATCCTCTCAGCTACACTCCCTCAGCTACACTCCCACAGCTAGACTCCCTCAGCTACACTCCCTCAGCTACACACCCTCAGCTACACTCCCTCAGCTACACTCCCTCAGCAACACTCACTCAGCAACATTCACTCAGCTACACTCCCTCAGCTACACCACCTCAGCTACACTAACTCAACTACACTCCCTCAGCAACACTCACTCAGCTACACTCCCTCAGCAACACACCCTCAGCTACACCCTCAGCAACACACCCTCAGCTACACCCTCAGCAACACCCCTCAGCTACACTCCCTCAGCTGCACTCCCTCAGCTACACTCCCTCAGCAACACTCCTTCAGCTACACCCTCAGCTGCACTCCCTCAGCAACACTCCCTCAGCTACATTCCCTCAGCAACACACCCTCAGCTACACTCCGTCAGCAACAGTCCCTCAGCTACACCCTCAGCTGCACTCCCTCAACAACAACCCCTCAGCTAGACTCCCTCAGCTACATCCTCAGCTACACTCCCTCAGCAACAACCCCTCAACTACACTCCCTCAGCATCAAGCCCTCAGCTAGACTCCCTCAGCAACACACCCTCAGCTAGACTCCCTCAGCAACACTCCTTCAGCTACAATCCCTCAGCTACACTCCCTCAGCTACACTCCCTCAGCAACAACCCCTCAGCTAGACTCCCTCAGCAACACACCCTCAGCTAGACTCCCTCAGCAACACTCCCTCAGCTACAATCCCTCAGCTAAACTCCCTCAGCTACACTCCCTCAGCAACAACCCCTCAACTACACTCCCTCAGCATCAAGCCCTCAGCTAGACTCCCTCAGCAACACACCCTCAACTAGACTCCCTCAGCAACACTCCCTCAGCTACAATCCCTCAGCTACACTCCCTCAGCTGCACTCCCACAGCAACAAAACCTCAGCTAGACTCCCTCAGCTACACTCCCTTTGCAACACACCCTCAGCTACACCCTCAGCTACACTCCCTCAGCAACAACCCCTCAGCTAGACTCCCTCAGCAACACTCCCTCAGCAACACACCCTCAGCTACACCCTCAGCTACACTCCCTCAGCAACAACCCCTCAGCACCACTCCCTCAGCAACACACCCTCAGCTACACCCCCTCAGCAAAACTCCCTCAGCTACAACCCCTCAGCAACACCCCCTCAACAACACTCCCTCAGCTACACTCCCTCAGCTACACTCCCTCACTTACACTCCCTCAGCAACAGGCCCTCAGCGACACTCCCTCTGCAACACTCCCTCAGCAACAGCTCCTCAGCTACACTCCCTCAGCAACACTCCCTCAGCAACACTCCCTCAGCAACACTCGCTCAGCAACACTCCTTCAGAAACACTCCCTCAGCTACACTCCCTCAGCTACTCTCCCTCAGCTACACTCCCTCAGCTACACTCCGACAGCAATACTCCCTCAGCTACACTCCCTCAGCTACATCCCCTCAGCTACACTCCCTCAGCTACACTCCCACAGCTAGACTCCCTCTGCAACACCCCCTCAGCAACACTCCCTCAGCAAAACCCCCTCAGCAACACCCCCTCAGCAACACTCCCTCAGCTACACTCGCTCAACAACACTCACTCAGCAACACTCCCTCAGCAACACTCCCTCAGCAACACTCGCTAAGCAACACTCCCGCAGAAACACTCCCTCAGCTACACTCCCTCAGCTAATCTCCCTCAGCTACACTCCCTCAGCTACGTTCCGACAGCAACACTCCCTCAGCAACATCCTCTCAGCTACACTCCCTCAGCTACACTCCCACAGCTAGACTCCCTCAGCTACACTCCCTCAGCTACACACCCTCAGCTACACTCCCTCAGCTACACTCCCTCAGCAACACTCACTCAGCAACATTCACTCAGCTACACTCCCTCAGCTACACCACCTCAGCTACACTAACTCAACTACACTCCCTCAGCAACACTCACTCAGCTACACTCCCTCAGCAACACACCCTCAGCTACACCCTCAGCAACACACCCTCAGCTACACCCTCAGCAACACCCCTCAGCTACACTCCCTCAGCTGCACTCCCTCAGCTACACTCCCTCAGCAACACTCCTTCAGCTACACCCTCAGCTGCACTCCCTCAGCAACACTCCCTCAGCTACATTCCCTCAGCAACACACCCTCAGCTACACTCCGTCAGCAACAGTCCCTCAGCTACACCCTCAGCTGCACTCCCTCAACAACAACCCCTCAGCTAGACTCCCTCAGCTACATCCTCAGCTACACTCCCTCAGCAACAACCCCTCAACTACACTCCCTCAGCATCAAGCCCTCAGCTAGACTCCCTCAGCAACACACCCTCAGCTAGACTCCCTCAGCAACACTCCTTCAGCTACAATCCCTCAGCTACACTCCCTCAGCTACACTCCCTCAGCAACAACCCCTCAGCTAGACTCCCTCAGCAACACACCCTCAGCTAGACTCCCTCAGCAACACTCCCTCAGCTACAATCCCTCAGCTAAACTCCCTCAGCTACACTCCCTCAGCAACAACCCCTCAACTACACTCCCTCAGCATCAAGCCCTCAGCTAGACTCCCTCAGCAACACACCCTCAACTAGACTCCCTCAGCAACACTCCCTCAGCTACAATCCCTCAGCTACACTCCCTCAGCTGCACTCCCACAGCAACAAAACCTCAGCTAGACTCCCTCAGCTACACTCCCTTTGCAACACACCCTCAGCTACACCCTCAGCTACACTCCCTCAGCAACAACCCCTCAGCTAGACTCCCTCAGCAACACTCCCTCAGCAACACACCCTCAGCTACACCCTCAGCTACACTCCCTCAGCAACAACCCCTCAGCACCACTCCCTCAGCAACACACCCTCAGCTACACCCCCTCAGCAAAACTCCCTCAGCTACAACCCCTCAGCAACACCCCCTCAACAACACTCCCTCAGCTACACTCCCTCAGCTACACTCCCTCAGCAACACTCCCTCAGCAACACTCCCTCAGCAACACTCCCTCAGCAACAACCCCTCAGCAACACGCCCTCTGCTACACTATCTCAGCTACACTCCCTCAGCAACAATCCCTCAGCTACACTCCCTCACTTACACTCCCTCAGCAACAGGCCCTCAGCGACACTCCCTCTGCAACACTCCCTCAGCAACAGCTCCTCAGCTACACTCCCTCAGCAACACTCCCTCAGCAACACTCCCTCAGCAACACTCGCTCAGCAACACTCCCTCAGAAACACTCCCTCAGCTACACTCCCTCAGCTACTCTCCCTCAGCTACACTCCCTCAGCTACACTCCGACAGCAATACTCCCTCAGCTACACTCCCTCAGCTACATCCCCTCAGCTACACTCCCTCAGCTACACTCCCTCAGCAACACTCCCTCAGCAACACTCCCTCAGCAACACTCGCTCAGCAACACTCCCTCAGAAACACTCCCTCAGCTACACTCCCTCAGCTACTCTCCCTCAGCTACACTCCCTCAGCTACACTCCGACAGCAATACTCCCTCAGCTACACTCCCTCAGCTACATCCCCTCAGCTACACTCCCTCAGCTACACTCCCACAGATAGACTCCCTCAGCAACACCCCCTCAGCAACACTCCCTCAGCTACACTCCCTCAGCGATACTACCTCAGCAACAACCCCTCAGCAACACGCCCTCAGCTATGCTCCCTCAGCTACACTCCCTCAGCAACACTCCCTCAGCAACACCCCCTCAGCTACACTCCCTCAGATACACTCCCTCAGCTACACTCCCTCAGCTACACTCCCTCAGCAAAACCCCCACAGCTACACTCTCTCAGCTACACTCCCTCAGCTACACTCCCTCAGCTACACCCTCAGCAAAACCCCCTCAGCAACACTCGCTCAGCAACACTCCCTCAGCTACACACCCTCAGCAAAATCCCTTTAGCTACACTCCCTCATCCACACTCCCTCAGCAACACCCCCTCAACAACACTCCCTCAGCTACACTCCCTCATCAACACCGCTTCAGCAACTCTCCCTCAGCTACACTACCTCAGTAACACTCCCTCAGCAGCACTCCCTCAGCAACACTCCCTCAGCAACTCTCCCTCAGCTACACTCCCTCAGATATAGTCCCTCAGCAACACTCCCTCAGCAACACTCACTCAGCAACACTCCCTCAGCAACACTCCCTCAGCTACACTCCCTCAGCGGCACTCCCTCAACAACAATCCCTCAGCTACACACCCTCAACAACACACCCTCAGACACACTCCCTCAGCAACATACCCTCAGCTACACTCCCTCAGCAACACCCCCTCAGCAACACTCCCTCAGCTACACTCGCTCAACAACACTCACTCAGCAACACTCCCTCAGCGACGCTCCCTCAGCTAAACCCCCTCAGCAAAATCCATATAGCTACACTCCCTCATCCACACTCCCTCAGCAACACCACCTCAACAACACTCCCTCAGCTACACTGCCTCAGCAACACCGCTTCAGCAACTCTCGCTCAGCTACACTCCCTCAGCGGCACTCCCTCAACAACAATCCCTCAGCTACACACCCTCAGCAACACACTCTCAGACACACTCCCTCAGCAACATCCCCTCAGCTACACTCCCTCAGCAACACCCCCTCAGCAACACTCCCTCAGCTACACTCGCTCAACTACACTCACTCAGCAACACTCCCTCATCAACACACCCTCAGCAACACTCCCTCAGCAACACTCGCTCAGCAACACTCCCTCAGCAACACTCCCACAGCTAGACTCCGTCTGCAACACCCCCTCAGCAACACTCCCTCAGCTACACTCCCTCAGCGATACTCCCTCAGCAACAACCCCTCAGCAACACTCCCTCAGTGACGCTCCCTCAGCTAAACCCCCTCAGCAAAATCCATATAGCTACACTCCCTCATCCACACTCCCTCAGCAACACCACCTCAACAACACTCCCTCAGCAACGCTCCCTCAGCTACACTCCCTCAGCTACACTCCCTCAGCTACACTCCCTCAGCAACACTCACTCAGCAACATTCACTCAAATACCCTCCCTCAGCTACACCACCTCAGCTACACTAACTCAACTACACTCCCTCAGCAACAGCCCCTCAGCTACACTCCCTCAGCAACACACCCTCAGCTAGACCCTCAGCAACACTCCCTCAGCTACACTCCCTCAGCAACACTCCCTCAGCAACACTTCCTCAGCAACACTCGCTCAGCAACACTCCCTCAGCAACACTCCCTCAGCAACAAACCCTCAGCAACACACCCTCAGCTACACTCCCTCAGCAACACTCCCTCAGCAACACTCCCTCAGCCACACTCCCTCAGCTACACTCCCTCAGCAACACACCCTCAGCTACACTCCGTCAGCAACAGTCCCTCAGCTACACCCTCAGCTGCAGTCCCTCAGCAACAACCCCTCAGCTAGACTCCCTCAGCTACATCCTCAGCTACACTCCCTCAGCAACAACCCCTCAACTACACTCCCTCAGCATCAAGCCCTCAGCTAGACTCCCTCAGCAACACACCCTCAGCTAGAATCCCTCAGCAACATTCCCTCAGCTACAATCCCTCAGCTACACTCCCTCAGCTACACTCCCTCAGCAACAACCCCTCAGCTAGACTCCCTCAGCAACACACCCTCAGCTAGACTCCTTCAGCAACACTCCCTCAGCCACAATCCCTCAGCTACACTCCCTCAGCTACACTCCCTCAGCAACAACCCCTCAACTACACTCCCTCAGCATCAAGCCCTCAGCTAGACTCCCTCAGCAACACACCCTCAACTAGACTCCCTCAGCAACACTCCCTCAGCTACAATCCCTCAGCTACACTCCCTCAGCTGCACTCCCTCAGCAACAAAACCTCAGCTAGACTCCCTCAGCTACACTCCCTTTGCAACACACCCTCAGCTACACCCTCAGCTACACTCCCTCAGCAACAACCCCTCAGCTAGACTCCCTCAGCAACACTCCCTCAGCAACACACCCTCAGCTACACCCTCAGCTACACTCCCTCAGCAACAACCCCTCAGCAACACTCCCTCAGCAACACACCCTCAGCTACACCCCCTCAGCAAAACTCCCTCAGCTACAACCCCTCAGCAACACCCCCCACAACAACACTCCCTCAGCTACACTCCCTCAGCAACACTCCCTCAGCAACACTCCCTCAGCAACACGCCCTCTGCTACACTATCTCAGCTACACTCCCTCAGCAACAATCCCTCAGCTACACTCCCTCACTTACACTCCCTCAGCAACAGCCCCTCAGTGACACTCCCTCTGCAACACTCCCTCAGCAACAGCTCCTCAGCTACACTCCCTCAGCAACACTCCCTCAGCAACACTCCCTCAGCAACACTCGCTCAGCAACACTCCCTCAGAAACACTCCCTCAGCTACACTCCCTCAGCTACACTCCCTCAGCTACCCTCCCTCAGCTACACTCCGACAGCAATACTCCCTCAGCTACACTCCCTCAGCTACATCCCCTCAGCTACACTCCCTCAGCTACACTCCCACAGATAGACTCCCTCAGCAACACCCCCTCAGCAACACTCCCTCAGCTACACTCCCTCAGCGATACTCCCTCAGCAACAACCCCTCAGCAACACTCCCTCAGCCTCACTCCCTCAGCAAAACCCCCACAGCTATGCTCCCTCAGCTACACTCCCTCAGCAACACTCCCTCAGCAACACCCCCTCAGCTACACTCCCTCAGATACACTCCCTCAGCTACACTCCCTCAGCTACACTCCCTCAGCAAAACCCCCACAGCTACACTCTCTCAGCTACACTCCCTCAGCTACACTACCTCAGCTACACCCTCAGCAAAACCCCCTCAGCAACACTCGCTCAGCAACACTCCCTCAGCTACACGCCCTCAGCAACACCTTCTCAGCTACACTCCCTCAGCGACACTCCCTCAGCTAAACCCCCTCAGCAAAATCCCTTTAGCTGCACTCCCTCATCCACACTCCCTCAGCAACACCCCCTCAACAACACTCCCTCAGCTACACTCCCTCATCAACACCGCTTCAGCAACTCTCCCTCAGCTACAATACCTCAGCAACACTCCCTCAGCAGCACTCCCTCAGCGACACTCCCTCAGCAACTCTCCCTCAGCTACACTCCCTCAGCAACAACCCCTCAACTACACTCCCTCAGCATCAAGCCCTCAGCTAGACTCCCTCAGCAACACACCCTCAGCTAGACTCCCTCAGCAACACTCCCTCAGCTACAATCCCTCAGCTACACTCCCTCAGCTACACTCCCTCAGCAACAACCCCTCAGCTAGACTCCCTCAGCAACACACCCTCAGCTAGACTCCCTCAGCAACACTCCCTCAGCCACAATCCCTCAGCTACACTCCATCAGCTACACTCCCTCAGCAACAACCCCTCAACTACACTCCCTCAGCATCAAGCCCTCAGCTAGACTCCCTCAGCAACACACCCTCAACTAGACTCCCTCAGCAACACTCCCTCAGCAACACACCCTCAGCTACACCCTCAGCTACACTCCCTCAGCTGCACTCCCTCAGCAACAAAACCTCAGCTAGACTCCCTCAGCTACACTCCCTTTGCAACACACCCTCAGCTACACCCTCAGCTACACTCCCTCAGCAACAACCCCTCAGCTAGACTCCCTCAGCAACACTCCCTCAGCAACACACCCTCAGCTACACCCTCAGCTACACTCCCTCAGCAACAACCCCTCAGCAAAACTCCCTCAGCTACAACCCCTCAGCATCACCCCCTCAACAACACTCCCTCAGCTACACTCCCTCAGCTACACTCCCTCAGCAACACTCCCTCAGCAACACTCCCTCAGCAACACTCGCTCAGCAACACTCCCTCAGAAACACTCCCTCAGCTACACTCCCTCAGCTACACTCCCTCAGCTACACTCCCTCAGCTACACTCCGACAGCAATACTCCCTCAGCTACACTCCCTCAGCTACATCCCCTCAGCTACACTCCCTCAGCTACACTCCCACAGATAGACTCCCTCAGCAACACCCCCTCAGCAACACTCCCTCAGCTACACTCCCTCAGCGATACTCCCTCAGCAACAACCCCTCAGCAACACGCCCTCAGCTACACTCCCTCAGCAACACTCCCTCAGCCTCACTCCCTCAGCAAAACCCCCACAGCTATGCTCCCTCAGCTACACTCCCTCAGCAACACTCCCTCAGCAACACCCCCTCAGCTACACTCCCTCAGATACACTCCCTCAGCTACACTCCCTCAGCTACACTCCCTCAGCAAAACCCCCACAGCTACACTCTCTCAGCTACACTCCCTCAGCTTCACTCCCTCAGCTACACCCTCAGCAAAACCCCCTCAGCAACACTCGCTCAGCAACACTCCCTCAGCTACACACCCTCAGCAACACCTTCTCAGCTACACTCCCTCAGCGACACTCCCTCAGCTAAACTCCCTCAGCAAAATCCCTTTAGCTACACTCCCTCATCCACACTCCCTCAGCAACACCCCCTCAACAACACTCCCTCAGCTACACTCCCTCATCAACACCGCTTCAGCAACTCTCCCTCAGCTACGCTACCTCAGCAACACTCCCTCAGCAGCACTCCCTCAGCAACACTCCCTCAGCAACTCTCCCTCAGCTACACTCCCTCAGATATAGTCGCTCAGCAACACTCCCTCAGCAACACTCACTCAGCAACACTCCCTCAGCAACACTCCCTCAGCTACACTCCCTCAGCGGCACTCCCTCAACAACAATCCCTCAGCTACACACCCTCAACAACACACGCTCAGACACACTCCCTCAGCAACATACCCTCAGCTACACTCCCTCAGCAACACTCCCTCAGCAACACTCGCTCAGCAACACTCCCTCAGCAACACTCCCTCAGCTACACTCCCTCAGCGGCACTCTCTCAACAACAATCCCTCAGCTACACACCCTCAACAACACACTCTCAGACACACTCCCTCAGCAACATACCCTCAGCTACACCCCCTCAGCAACACTCCCTCAGCTACACTCACTCAACAACACTCACTCAGCAACACTCCCTCAGCAACACTCCCTCAGCAACACTCCCTCAGCAACACTCCCTCAGCTACACTCCCTCAGCAACATCCCCTCAGCTACACTCCCTCAGCTACACTCCCACAGCTAGACTCCCTCTGCAACACCCCCTCAGCAACACTCCCTCAGCAAAACCCCCTCAGCAACACTCGCTCAGCAACACTCCGTCAGCTACACAGCCTCAGCAACACCGTCTCAGCTACACTCCCTCAGCGACGCTCCCTCAGCTAAACCCCCTCAGCAAAATCCATATAGCTACACTCCCTCATCCACACTCCCTCAGCAACACCACCTCAACAACACTCCCTCAGCTACACTCCCTCAGCAACACCGCTTCAGCAACTCTCGCTCAGCTACACTCCCTCAGCGGCACTCCCTCAACAACAATCCCTCAGCTACACACCCTCAGCAACACACTCTCAGACACACTCCCTCAGCAACATCCCCTCAGCTACACTCCCTCAGCAACACCCCCTCAGCAACACTCCCTCAGCTACACTCGCTCAACAACACTCACTCAGCAAAACTCCCTCATCAACACACCCTCAGCAACACTCCCTCAGCAACACTCGCTCAGCAACACTCCCTCATCAACACTCCCACAGCTAGACTCCGTCTGCAACACCCCCTCAGCAACACTCCCTCAGCTACACTCCCTCAGCGATACTCCCTCAGTAACAACCCCTCAGCAACACTCCCTCAGCAACACCCCCGCAGCTGCACCCCATCAGCAACACCCCCTCAGCTACACTCCCTCAGCAACACTCGCTCAGCAACACCCCCTCAGCAACACTCCCTCAGCTACACTCCCTCAGCTACACTCCCTCTGCTACACTCCCTCATCAACACGCCCTAAGCTACATTCCCTCAGCTACACTCCCTCTGCTACACTCCCTCATCAACACGCCCTAAGCTACATTCTCTCAGCTACACTCCCTCAGCTACACTCCCTCAGCAACGCTCCCTCAGCTACACTCCCTCAGCTACACTCCCTCAGCTACACTCCCTCAGCAACACTCACTCAGCAACATTCACTCAAATACCCTCCCTCAGCAACACCCCCTCAGCTACACTCCCTCAGCAACACACCCTCAGCTAGACCCTCAGCAACACTCCCTCAGCTACACTCCCTCAGCAACACTCCCTCCGCAACACTTCCTCAGCAACACTCGCTCAGCAACACTCCCTCAGCAACACTCCCTCAGCAACAAACGCTCAGCAACACACCCTCAGCTACACTCCCTCAGCAACACTCCCTCAGCAACACTCCCTCAGCAACACTCCCTCAGCTACACTCCCTCAGCAACACACCCTCAGCTACACTCCGTCAGCAACACTCCCTCAGCTACACCCTCAGCTGCAGTCCCTCAGCAACAACCCCTCAGCTAGACTCCCTCAGCTACACTGGCTCAGCAACACTCCCTCAGCAACACTCCCTCAGCTAGACTCCCTCAGGAACACTCCCTCAGCTACAATCCCTCAGCTACACTCCCTCAGCTACACTCCCTCAGCAACACTCCCTCAGGAACACTCGCTCAGCAATACTCCCTCAGCAACACTCCCTCAGCAACTCCACCTCAGCTGCACTCCCTCAGCAACAACCCCTCAGCTAGACTCCCTCAGCTACACTCCCTCAGCAACACTCCTACAGCAACACATCCTCAGCTACACCCTCAGCTGCACTCCCTCAGCAACAACCCCTCAGCTAGACTCCCTCAGCTACACTCCCTCAGCTACACAACCTCAGCTACACTCCCTCAGCTACACTCCCTCAGCTACATTCCCTCAGCTCTACTCCCTCAGCAACACCCCCTCAGCAACACCCCCTCAGCAACACTCCCTCAGCTACACTCCCTCAGCTAAACTCCCTCAGCTACACTCCCTCAGCTACATTCCCTCAGCTCTACTCCCTCAGCTGCACTCCCTCAGCAACACTCCCTCAGCAACACCCCCTCAGCTACACCCCCTCAGCAACACCCCCTCAGCTACACTCGCTCAGCAACACTCGCTCAGCAACACCCCCTCAGCAACACTCCCTCAGCTACACTCCCTCAGCTACAGTCCCTCAGCTACACTCCCTCAGCTACATTCCCTCAGCTACACTCCCTTAGCTACACTCCCTCAGCAATGCTCCCTCTGCAACACCCCCTCAGCTACACTCCCTCAGCTACCCTTCCTCAGCAACACTCACCAGCAACATTCACTCAGCTACATCCCCTTAGCTACACTAACTGAACTACATTCACTCAGCTACACTCCCTCAGCTACACTCCCTCAGCTACACTCCCTCAGCAAAACTCCCTCAGCAACACTCGCTGAGCAACACTCCCTCAGCAACAGTCCATCAGCAACACTCCCTCAGCTACACTCCTTCAGCTACACTCCCTCAGCAACACTCCCTCAGCTACACTCCCTCAGCAACACTCCCTCAGCTACACTCTCAGCTACACCCCCTCAGCAACATCGCCTCAGCTAGACTCCCTCAGCTACACTCCCTCAGCAACACTCCCTCAGCAACAACCCCTCAGCTACACTCCCTCAGCAACACACTCTCAGCTACACTCCCTTAGCAAGACTCCCTCAGCAACACTCCCTCAGCAACACTCCATTAACTACACTCCCGCAGCTACACTCGCTCAGCTACACTCCCTCAGCAACATTCCCTCAGCTACACTCCCTCAGCTAAACTCCCTCAGCAACAGCCCCTCAGCCACACTCCCTCAGCAACCCTGCCTCAGCGGCACTCCCTCAACAACACTCCCTCAGCTACACTTGCTCAAGAACATTCACTCAGCATCACTCCCACAGCAACACGCCCTCAGCACCACCCCCTCAGCTACACTCCCTCAGCTACACTCCCTCAGCAACAGTCCCTCAGCAACACCCCCTCAGCTACACTCCCTAAGCAACATTCCATCAACTACACTCCCTCAGCTACACTCCCTAAGCAACACTCCCTCAGCTACACGCCCTCAGCTACACTCCCTCAGCAACATCCCCTCAGCTACACTCCCTCAGCTACACTCCCTCAGCTACATTCCCTCAGCTCTTCTCCCTCAGGTACACCCCCTCAGCAACACCCCCTCAGCAACACTCCCGCAGCTACACTCCCTCAGCTACACTCCCTCAGCTAAACTCCCTCAGCTACACTCCCTCAGCTACATTCCCTCAGCTCTGCTCCCTCAGCTGCACTCCCTCAGCAACACTCCCTCAGCAACACCCCCTCAGCTACACCCCCTCTGCAACACCCCCTCAGCAACACTCCCTCAGCTACATTCCCTCAGCTACAATCCCTCAGCTACACTCCCTCAGCTACATTCCCTCAGCTACACTCCCTCAGCTGCACTCCCTCAGCAATGCTCCCTCAGCAACACCCCCTCAGCTACACTCCCTCAGCTACCCTTCCTCAGCAACACTCACCAGCAACATTCACTCAGCTACACCCCCTTAGCTACACTAACTCAACTACATTCACTCAGCTACACTCCCTCAGCTACACTCGCTCAGCTACACTCCCTCAACAACACTCCCTCAGCAACACTCGCTCAGCAACACTCCCTCAGCAACAGTCGATCAGCAACACTCTCTCAGCTACACTCCCTCAGCAACACTCCCTCAGCAACACTCCCTCAGCTACACTCCCTCAGCAACACACCCTCAGCTACACCCTCAGCTACACTCCCTCAGCAACATCCCCTCAGCTAGACTCCCTCAGCTACACTCCCTCAGCAACACTTCCTCAGCAACACTCGCTCAGCAACACTCCCTCAGCAACACTCCCTCAACTACACTCCCTCAGCAACACTCCCTCAGCTACACCCTCAGCTACACTCCCTCAGCAACATCCCCTCAGCTAGACTCCCTCAGCTACACTCCGTCAGCAACACTTCCTCAGCAACACTCGCTCAGCAACACTCCCTCAGCAACACTCCCTCAGCAACAAACCCTCAGCAACACACCCTCAGCTACACTCCCTCAGCAACACTCCCTCAGCAACACACCCTCAGCTACACTCCGTCAGCAACACTCCCTCAGCTACACCCTCAGCTGCAGTCCCTCAGCAACAACCCCTCAACTAGACTCCCACAGCTACACTCGCTCAGCAACACTCCCTCAGCAACACTCCCTCAGCTACAATCCCTCAGCTACACTCCCTCAGCTACACTCCCTCAGCAACACTCCCTCAGCAACACTCGCTCAGCAATACTCCCTCAGCACCACTCCCTCAGCTACACGCCCTCAGCTACACTCCCTCAGCAACATCCCCTCAGCTACACTCCCTCAGCTACACTCCCTCAGCTACATTCCCTCAGCTCTTCTCCCTCAGCTACACCCCCTCAGCAACACCCCCTCAGCAACACTCCCTCAGCTACACTCCCTCAGCTACACTCCCTCAGCAACAGTCCCTCAGCAACACCCCCTCCGCTACACTCCCTCAGCAACATTCCATCAACTACACTCCCTCAGCTACACTCCCTAAGCAACACTCCCTCAGCTACACGCCCTCAGCTACACTCCCTCAGCAACATCCCCTCAGCTACACTCCCTCAGCTACACTCCCTCAGCTACATTCCCTCAGCTCTTCTCCCTCAGGTACACCCCCTCAGCAACACCCCCTCAGCAACACTCCCTCAGCTACACTCCCTCAGCTAAACTCCCTCAGCTACACTCCCTCAGCTACATTCCCTCAGCTCTACTCCCTCAGCTGCACTCCCTCAGCAACACTCCCTCAGCAACACCCCCTCAGCTACACCCCCTCAGCAACACCCCCTCAGCTACACTCCCTCAGCAACACTCGCTCAGCAACACCCCCTCAGCAACACTCCCTCAGCTACATTCCCTCAGCTACAATCCCTCAGCTAAACTCCCTCAGCTACATTCCCTCAGCTACACTCCCTCAGCTGCACTCCCTCAGCTACCCTTCCTCAGCAACACTCACCAGCAACATTCACTCAGCTACACCCCCTTAGCTACACTAACACAACTACATTCACTCAGCTACACAGCCTCAGCTACACTCGCTCAGCTACACTCCCTCAGCAACACTCCCTAAGCAACACTCGCTCAGCAACACTCCCTCAGCAACACTCCCTCAGCTACACTCCCTCAGCAACATCCCCTCAGCTACACTCCCTCAGCTACACTCCCACAGCTAGACTCCCTCTGCAACAGCCCCTCAGCAACACTCCCTCAGCAAAACCCCCTCAGCAACACTCGCTCAGCAACACTCCCTCAGCTACACACCCTCAGCAACACCTTCTCAGCTACACTCCCTCAGCGACACTCCCTCAGCTAAACCCCCTCAGCAAAATCCCTTTAGCTACACTCCCTCATCCACACTCCCTCAACAACACCCCCTGAACAACAATCCCTCAGCTACACTCCCTCATCAACACCGCTTCAGCAACTCTCCCTCAGCTACACTACCTAAGCAACACTCCCTCAGCAGCACTCCCTCAGCAACACTCCCTCAGCAACTCTCCCTCAGCTACACTCCCTCAGATATAGTCCCTCAGCAACACTCCCTCAGCAACACTCACTCAGCAACACTCCCTCAGCAACACTCCCTCAGCTACACTCCCTCAGCGGCACTCCCTCAACAACAATCCCTCAGCTACACACCCTCAAAAACACACTCTCAGACACACTCCCTCAGCAACATACCCTCAGCTACACTCCCTCAGCAACACCCCCTCAGCAACACTCGCTCAGCAACACTCCCTCAGCAACACTCCCTCAGCTACACTCCCTCAGCAACATCCCCTCAGCTACACTCCCTCAGCTACACTCCCACAGCTAGACTCCCTCTGCAACACCCCCTCAGCAACACTCCCTCAGCAAAACCCCCTCAGCAACACTCGCTCAGCAACACTCCGTCAGCTACACAGCCTCAGCAACACCTTCTCAGCTACACTCCCTCAGCGACGCTCCCTCAGCTAAACCCCCTCAGCAAAATCCATATAGCTACACTCCCTCATCCACACTCCCTCAGCAACACCACCTCAACAACACTCCCTCAGCTACACTCCCTCAGCAACACCGCTTCAGCAACTCTCGCTCAGCTACACTCCCTCAGCAACACACTCTCAGACACACTCCCTCAGCAACATCCCCTCAGCTACACTCCCTCAGCAACACCCCCTCAGCAACACTCCCTCAGCTACACTCGCTCAACAACACTCACTCAGCAACACTCCCTCATCAACACACCCTCAGCAACACTCCCTCAGCAACACTCGCTCAGCAACACTCCCTCAGCAACACTCCCACAGCTAGACTCCGTCTGCAACACCCCCTCAGCAACACTCCCTCAGCTACACTCCCTCAGCGATACTCCCTCAGCAACAACCCCTCAGCAACACTCCCTCAGCAACACCCCCGCAGCTACACCCCATCAGCAACACCCCCTCAGCTACACTCCCTCAGCAACACTCGCTCAGCAACACCCCCTCAGCAACACTCCCTCAGCTACACTCCCTCAGCTACACTCCCTCTGCTACACTCCCTCATCAACACGCCCTAAGCTACATTCCCTCAGCTACACTCCCTCAGCTACACTCCCTCAGCAACACTCCCTCAGCAACACTCGCTCAGCAATACTCCCTCAGCAACACTCCCTCAGCAACTCCACCTCAGCTGCACTCCCTCAGCAACAACCCCTCAGCTAGACTCCCTCAGCTACACTCCCTCAGCAACACTCCCACAGCAACACATCCTCAGCTACACCCTCAGCTGCACTCCCTCAGCAACAACCCCTCAGCTAGACTCCCTCAGCTACACTCCCTCAGCAACACTCCAACAACAACACACCCTCAGCTACACCCTCAGCTGCACTCCCTCAGCAACAACCCCTCAGCTAGACTCCCTCAGCTACACTCCCTCAGCAACACTCCAACAGCAACACACCCTCAGCTACACCCTCAGCTACACTCCCTGAGCAACACACACTCAACTACACTCCCTCAGCAACACCCCCTCAGCAGCACTCCCTCAGCAACACCGCCTCAGCAACACTCCCTCAGCTACACTCCCTCAGCAACACACTCTCAGACACACTCCCTCAGCAACATCCCCTCAGCTACACTCCCTCAGCAACACACCCTCAGCAACACTCCCTCTGCTACACTCGCTCAACAACACTCACTCAGCAACACTCCCTCATCAACACACCCTCAGCAACACTCCCTCAGCAGCACTCGTTCAGCAACACTCCCTCAGCAACACTCCCACAGCTAGACTCCGTCTGCAACACCCCCTCAGCAACACTCCCTCAGCTACACTCCCTCAGCGATACTCCCTCAGCAACAACCCCTCAGCAACACTCCCTCAGCAACACCCCCGCAGCTACACCCCATCAGCAACACCCCCTCAGCTACACTCCCTCAGCAGCACTCGCTCAGCAACACCCCCTCAGCAACACTCCCTCAGCTACACTCCCTCAGCTACACTCCCTCTGCTACACTCCCTCATCAACACGCCCTAAGCTACATTCCCTCAGCAACACTCACTCAGCAACATTCACTCAAATACCCTCCCTCAGCTACACCACCTCAGCTACACTAACTCAACTACACTCCCTCAGCAACAGCCCCTCAGCTACACTCCCTCAGCAACACACCCTCAGCTAGACCCTCAGCAACACTCCCTCAGCTACACTCCCTCAGCAACACTCCCTCAGCAACACTTCCTCAGCAACACTCGCTCAGCAACACTCCCTCAGCAACACTCCCTCAGCAACAAACCCTCAGCAACACACCCTCAGCTACACTCCCTCAGCAACACTCCCTCAGCAACACTCCCTCAGCAACACTCCCTCAGCTACACTCCCTCAGCAACACACCCTCAGCTACACTCCGTCAGCAACACTCCCTCAGCTACACCCTCAGCTGCAGTCCCTCAGCAACAACCCCTCAGCTAGACTCCCTCAGCTACACTGGCTCAGCAACACTCCCTCAGCAACACTCCCTCAGCTAGACTCCCTCAGCAACACTCCCTCAGCTACAATCCCTCAGCTACACTCCCTCAGCTACACTCCCTCAGCAACACTCCCTCAGCAACACTCGCTCAGCAATACTCCCTCAGCAACACTCCCTCAGCAACTCCACCTCAGCTGCACTCCCTCAGCAACAACCCCTCAGCTAGACTCCCTCAGCTACACTCCCTCAGCAACACTCCAACAACAACACACCCTCAGCTACACCCTCAGCTGCACTCTCTCAGCAACAACCCCTCAGCTAGACTCCCTCAGCTACACTCCCTCAGCAACACTCCAACAGCAACACACCCTCAGCTACACCCTCAGCTACACTCCCTGAGCAACACACACTCAACTACACTCCCTCAGCAACACCCCCTCAGCAGCATTCCCTCAGCAACACCGCCTCAGCAACACTCCCTCAGCTACACTCCCTCAGCTACACTCCCTCAGCTACATTCCCTCAGCTCTACTCCCTCAGCTACACCCCCTCAGCAACACCCCCTCAGCAACACTCCCTCAGCTACACTCCCTCAGCTAAACTCCCTCAGCTACACTCCCTCAGCTACATTCCCTCAGCTCTACTCCCTCAGCTGCACTCCCTCAGCAACACTCCCTCAACAACACCCCCTCAGCAGCACTCCCTCAGCAACACTCGCTCAGCAACACCCCCTCAGCAACACTCCCTCAGCTACACTCCCTCAGCAATGCTCCCTCTGCAACACCCCCTCAGCTACACTCCCTCAGCTACCCTTCCTCAGCAACACTCACCAGCAACATTCACTCAGCTACAACCCCTTAGCTACACTAACTCAACTACAATCCCTCAGCTACACACCCTCAGCTACACTCCCTCAGCAACAACCCCTCAGCTAGACTCCCTCAGCAACACACCCTCAGCTAGACTCCCTCAGCAACACTCCCTCAGCCACAATCCCTCAGCTACACTCCCTCAGCTACACTCCCTCAGCAACAACCCCTCAACTACACTCCCTCAGCATCAAGCCCTCAGCTAGACTCCCTCAGCAACACACCCTCAACTAGACTCCCTCAGCAACACTCCCTCAGCTACAATCCCTCAGCTACACTCCCTCAGCTGCACTCCCTCAGCAACAAAACCTCAGCTAGACTCCCTCAGCTACACTCCCTTTGCAACACACCCTCAGCTACACCCTCAGCTACACTCCCTCAGCAACAACCCCTCAGCAACACTCCCTCAGCAACACACCCTCAGCTACACCCCCTCAGCAAAACTCCCTCAGGTACACTCCCTCAGCTACACTCCCTCAGCAACACTCCCTCAGCAACACTCCCTCAGCAACACGCCCTCTGCTACACTATCTCAGCTACACTCCCTCAGCAACAATCCCTCAGCTACACTCCCTCACTGACACTCCCTCAGCAACAGCCCCTCAGCGACACTCCCTCTGCAACACTCCCTCAGCAACAGCTCCTCAGCTACACTCCCTCAGCAACACTCCATCAGCAACACTCCCTCAGCAACACTTGCTCAGCAACACTCCCTCAGAAACACTCCCTCAGCTACACTCCCTCAGCTACACTCCCTCAGCTACACTCCCTCAGCTACACTCCGACAGCAATACTCCCTCAGCTACACTCCCTCAGCTACATCCCCTCAGCTACACTCCCTCAGCTACACTCCCACAGATAGACTCCCTCAGCAACACCCCCTCAGCAACACTCCCTCAGCTACACTCCCTCAGCTAAACTCCCTCAGCTACACTCCCTCAGCTACATTCCCTCAGCTCTACTCCCTCAGCTGCACTCCCTCAGCAACACTCCCTCAGCAACACCCCCTCAGCTACACCCCCTCAGCAACACCCCCTCAGCTACACTCGCTCAGCAACACTCGCTCAGCAACACCCCCTCAGCAACACTCCCTCAGCTACACTCCCTCAGCTACAGTCCCTCAGCTACACTCCCTCAGCTACATTCCCTCAGCTACACTCCCTTAGCTACACTCCCTCAGCAATGCTCCCTCTGCAACACCCCCTCAGCTACACTCCCTCAGCTACCCTTCCTCAGCAACACTCACCAGCAACATTCACTCAGCTACATCCCCTTAGCTACACTAACTGAACTACATTCACTCAGCTACACTCACTCAGCTACACTCCCTCAGCTACACTCCCTCAGCAACACTCCCTCAGCTACACTCCCTCAGCAACACTCCCTCAGCTACACTCTCAGCTACACCCCCTCAGCAACATCGCCTCAGCTAGACTCCCTCAGCTACACTCCCTCAGCAACACTCCCTCAGCAACAACCCCTCAGCTACACTCCCTCAGCAACACACTCTCAGCTACACTCCCTTAGCAAGACTCCCTCAGCAACACTCCCTCAGCAACACTCCATTAACTACACTCCCGCAGCTACACTCGCTCAGCTACACTCCCTCAGCAACATTCCCTCAGCTACACTCCCTCAGCTAAACTCCCTCAGCAACAGCCCCTCAGCCACACTCCCTCAGCAACCCTGCCTCAGCGGCACTCCCTCAACAACACTCCCTCAGCTACACTTGCTCAAGAACATTCACTCAGCATCACTCCCACAGCAACACGCCCTCAGCACCACCCCCTCAGCTACACTCCCTCAGCTACACTCCCTCAGCAACAGTCCCTCAGCAACACCCCCTCAGCTACACTCCCTAAGCAACATTCCATCAACTACACTCCCTCAGCTACACTCCCTAAGCAACACTCCCTCAGCTACACGCCCTCAGCTACACTCCCTCAGCAACATCCCCTCAGCTACACTCCCTCAGCTACACTCCCTCAGCTACATTCCCTCAGCTCTTCTCCCTCAGGTACACCCCCTCAGCAACACCCCCTCAGCAACACTCCCGCAGCTACACTCCCTCAGCTACACTCCCTCAGCTAAACTCCCTCAGCTACACTCCCTCAGCTACATTCCCTCAGCTCTACTCCCTCAGCTGCACTCCCTCAGCAACACTCCCTCAGCAACACCCCCTCAGCTACACCCCCTCTGCAACACCCCCTCAGCAACACTCCCTCAGCTACATTCCCTCAGCTACAATCCCTCAGCTACACTCCCTCAGCTACATTCCCTCAGCTACACTCCCTCAGCTGCACTCCCTCAGCAATGCTCCCTCAGCAACACCCCCTCAGCTACACTCCCTCAGCTACCCTTCCTCAGCAACACTCACCAGCAACATTCACTCAGCTACACCCCCTTAGCTACACTAACTCAACTACATTCACTCAGCTACACTCCCTCAGCTACACTCGCTCAGCTACACTCCCTCAACAACACTCCCTCAGCAACACTCGCTCAGCAACACTCCCTCAGCAACAGTCGATCAGCAACACTCTCTCAGCTACACTCCCTCAGCAACACTCCCTCAGCAACACTCCCTCAGCTACACTCCCTCAGCAACACACCCTCAGCTACACCCTCAGCTACACTCCCTCAGCAACATCCCCTCAGCTAGACTCCCTCAGCTACACTCCCTCAGCAACACTTCCTCAGCAACACTCGCTCAGCAACACTCCCTCAGCAACACTCCCTCAACTACACTCCCTCAGCAACACTCCCTCAGCTACACCCTCAGCTACACTCCCTCAGCAACATCCCCTCAGCTAGACTCCCTCAGCTACACTCCGTCAGCAACACTTCCTCAGCAACACTCGCTCAGCAACACTCCCTCAGCAACACTCCCTCAGCAACAAACCCTCAGCAACACACCCTCAGCTACACTCCCTCAGCAACACTCCCTCAGCAACACACCCTCAGCTACACTCCGTCAGCAACACTCCCTCAGCTACACCCTCAGCTGCAGTCCCTCAGCAACAACCCCTCAACTAGACTCCCACAGCTACACTCGCTCAGCAACACTCCCTCAGCAACACTCCCTCAGCTACAATCCCTCAGCTACACTCCCTCAGCTACACTCCCTCAGCAACACTCCCTCAGCAACACTCGCTCAGCAATACTCCCTCAGCACCACTCCCTCAGCTACACGCCCTCAGCTACACTCCCTCAGCAACATCCCCTCAGCTACACTCCCTCAGCTACACTCCCTCAGCTACATTCCCTCAGCTCTTCTCCCTCAGCTACACCCCCTCAGCAACACCCCCTCAGCAACACTCCCTCAGCTACACTCCCTCAGCTACACTCCCTCAGCAACAGTCCCTCAGCAACACCCCCTCCGCTACACTCCCTCAGCAACATTCCATCAACTACACTCCCTCAGCTACACTCCCTAAGCAACACTCCCTCAGCTACACGCCCTCAGCTACACTCCCTCAGCAACATCCCCTCAGCTACACTCCCTCAGCTACACTCCCTCAGCTACATTCCCTCAGCTCTTCTCCCTCAGGTACACCCCCTCAGCAACACCCCCTCAGCAACACTCCCTCAGCTACACTCCCTCAGCTAAACTCCCTCAGCTACACTCCCTCAGCTACATTCCCTCAGCTCTACTCCCTCAGCTGCACTCCCTCAGCAACACTCCCTCAGCAACACCCCCTCAGCTACACCCCCTCAGCAACACCCCCTCAGCTACACTCCCTCAGCAACACTCGCTCAGCAACACCCCCTCAGCAACACTCCCTCAGCTACATTCCCTCAGCTACAATCCCTCAGCTAAACTCCCTCAGCTACATTCCCTCAGCTACACTCCCTCAGCTGCACTCCCTCAGCTACCCTTCCTCAGCAACACTCACCAGCAACATTCACTCAGCTACACCCCCTTAGCTACACTAACACAACTACATTCACTCAGCTACACAGCCTCAGCTACACTCGCTCAGCTACACTCCCTCAGCAACACTCCCTAAGCAACACTCGCTCAGCAACACTCCCTCAGCAACACTCCCTCAGCTACACTCCCTCAGCAACATCCCCTCAGCTACACTCCCTCAGCTACACTCCCACAGCTAGACTCCCTCTGCAACAGCCCCTCAGCAACACTCCCTCAGCAAAACCCCCTCAGCAACACTCGCTCAGCAACACTCCCTCAGCTACACACCCTCAGCAACACCTTCTCAGCTACACTCCCTCAGCGACACTCCCTCAGCTAAACCCCCTCAGCAAAATCCCTTTAGCTACACTCCCTCATCCACACTCCCTCAACAACACCCCCTGAACAACACTCCCTCAGCTACACTCCCTCATCAACACCGCTTCAGCAACTCTCCCTCAGCTACACTACCTAAGCAACACTCCCTCAGCAGCACTCCCTCAGCAACACTCCCTCAGCAACTCTCCCTCAGCTACACTCCCTCAGATATAGTCCCTCAGCAACACTCCCTCAGCAACACTCACTCAGCAACACTCCCTCAGCAACACTCCCTCAGCTACACTCCCTCAGCGGCACTCCCTCAACAACAATCCCTCAGCTACACACCCTCAAAAACACACTCTCAGACACACTCCCTCAGCAACATACCCTCAGCTACACTCCCTCAGCAACACCCCCTCAGCAACACTCGCTCAGCAACACTCCCTCAGCAACACTCCCTCAGCTACACTCCCTCAGCAACATCCCCTCAGCTACACTCCCTCAGCTACACTCCCACAGCTAGACTCCCTCTGCAACACCCCCTCAGCAACACTCCCTCAGCAAAACCCCCTCAGCAACACTCGCTCAGCAACACTCCGTCAGCTACACAGCCTCAGCAACACCTTCTCAGCTACACTCCCTCAGCGACGCTCCCTCAGCTAAACCCCCTCAGCAAAATCCATATAGCTACACTCCCTCATCCACACTCCCTCAGCAACACCACCTCAACAACACTCCCTCAGCTACACTCCCTCAGCAACACCGCTTCAGCAACTCTCGCTCAGCTACACTCCCTCAGCAACACACTCTCAGACACACTCCCTCAGCAACATCCCCTCAGCTACACTCCCTCAGCAACACCCCCTCAGCAACACTCCCTCAGCTACACTCGCTCAACAACACTCACTCAGCAACACTCACTCATCAACACACCCTCAGCAACACTCCCTCAGCAACACTCGCTCAGCAACACTCCCTCAGCAACACTCCCACAGCTAGACTCCGTCTGCAACACCCCCTCAGCAACACTCCCTCAGCTACACTCCCTCAGCGATACTCCCTCAGCAACAACCCCTCAGCAACACTCCCTCAGCAACACCCCCGCAGCTACACCCCATCAGCAACACCCCCTCAGCTACTCTCCCTCAGCAACACTCGCTCAGCAACACCCCCTCAGCAACACTCCCTCAGCTACACTCCCTCAGCTACACTCCCTCTGCTACACTCCCTCATCAACACGCCCTAAGCTACATTCCCTCAGCTACACTCCCTCAGCTACACTCCCTCAGCAACACTCCCTCAGCAACACTCGCTCAGCAATACTCCCTCAGCAACACTCCCTCAGCAACTCCACCTCAGCTGCACTCCCTCAGCAACAACCCCTCAGCTAGACTCCCTCAGCTACACTCCCTCAGCAACACTCCCACAGCAACACATCCTCAGCTACACCCTCAGCTGCACTCCCTCAGCAACAACCCCTCAGCTAGACTCCCTCAGCTACACTCCCTCAGCAACACTCCAACAACAACACACCCTCAGCTACACCCTCAGCTGCACTCCCTCAGCAACAACCCCTCAGCTAGACTCCCTCAGCTACACTCCCTCAGCAACACTCCAACAGCAACACACCCTCAGCTACACCCTCAGCTACACTCCCTGAGCAACACACACTCAACTACACTCCCTCAGCAACACCCCCTCAGCAGCACTCCCTCAGCAACACCGCCTCAGCAACACTCCCTCAGCTACACTCCCTCAGCAACACACTCTCAGACACACTCCCTCAGCAACATCCCCTCAGCTACACTCCCTCAGCAACACACCCTCAGCAACACTCCCTCTGCTACACTCGCTCAACAACACTCACTCAGCAACACTCCCTCATCAACACACCCTCAGCAACACTCCCTCAGCAACACTCGTTCAGCAACACTCCCTCAGCAACACTCCCACAGCTAGACTCCGTCTGCAACACCCCCTCAGCAACACTCCCTCAGCAACACTCCCACAGCTAGACTCCGTCTGCAACACCCCCTCAGCAACACTCCCTCAGCTACACTCCCTCAGCGATACTCCCTCAGCAACAACCCCTCAGCAACACTCCCTCAGCAACACCCCCGCAGCTACACCCCATCAGCAACACCCCCTCAGCTACACTCCCTCAGCAGCACTCGCTCAGCAACACCCCCTCAGCAACACTCCCTCAGCTACACTCCCTCAGCTACACTCCCTCTGCTACACTCCCTCATCAACACGCCCTAAGCTACATTCCCTCAGCAACACTCACTCAGCAACATTCACTCAAATACCCTCCCTCAGCTACACCACCTCAGCTACACTAACTCAACTACACTCCCTCAGCAACAGCCCCTCAGCTACACTCCCTCAGCAACACACCCTCAGCTAGACCCTCAGCAACACTCCCTCAGCTACACTCCCTCAGCAACACTCCCTCAGCAACACTTCCTCAGCAACACTCGCTCAGCAACACTCCCTCAGCAACACTCCCTCAGCAACAAACCCTCAGCAACACACCCTCAGCTACACTCCCTCAGCAACACTCCCTCAGCAACACTCCCTCAGCAACACTCCCTCAGCTACACTCCCTCAGCAACACACCCTCAGCTACACTCCGTCAGCAACACTCCCTCAGCTACACCCTCAGCTGCAGTCCCTCAGCAACAACCCCTCAGCTAGACTCCCTCAGCTACACTGGCTCAGCAACACTCCCTCAGCAACACTCCCTCAGCTAGACTCCCTCAGCAACACTCCCTCAGCTACAATCCCTCAGCTACACTCCCTCAGCTACACTCCCTCAGCAACACTCCCTCAGCAACACTCGCTCAGCAATACTCCCTCAGCAACACTCCCTCAGCAACTCCACCTCAGCTGCACTCCCTCAGCAACAACCCCTCAGCTAGACTCCCTCAGCTACACTCCCTCAGCAACACTCCAACAACAACACACCCTCAGCTACACCCTCAGCTGCACTCTCTCAGCAACAACCCCTCAGCTAGACTCCCTCAGCTACACTCCCTCAGCAACACTCCAACAGCAACACACCCTCAGCTACACCCTCAGCTACACTCCCTGAGCAACACACACTCAACTACACTCCCTCAGCAACACCCCCTCAGCAGCATTCCCTCAGCAACACCGCCTCAGCAACACTCCCTCAGCTACACTCCCTCAGCTACACTCCCTCAGCTACATTCCCTCAGCTCTACTCCCTCAGCTACACCCCCTCAGCAACACCCCCTCAGCAACACTCCCTCAGCTACACTCCCTCAGCTAAACTCCCTCAGCTACACTCCCTCAGCTACATTCCCTCAGCTCTACTCCCTCAGCTGCACTCCCTCAGCAACACTCCCTCAACAACACCCCCTCAGCAGCACTCCCTCAGCAACACTCGCTCAGCAACACCCCCTCAGCAACACTCCCTCAGCTACACTCCCTCAGCAATGCTCCCTCAGCAACACCCCCTCAGCTACACTCCCTCAGCTACCCTTCCTCAGCAACACTCACCAGCAACATTCACTCAGCTACATCCCCTTAGCTACACTAACTCAACTACAATCCCTCAGCTACACTCCCTCAGCTACACTCCCTCAGCAACAACCCCTCAGCTAGACTCCCTCAGCAACACACCCTCAGCTAGACTCTCTCAGCAACACTCCCTCAGCCACAATCCCTCAGCTACACTCCCTCAGCTACACTCCCTCAGCAACAACCCCTCAACTACACTCCCTCAGCATCAAGCCCTCAGCTAGACTCCCTCAGCAACACACCCTCAACTAGACTCCCTCAGCAACACTCCCTCAGCTACAATCCCTCAGCTACACTCCCTCAGCTGCACTCCCTCAGCAACAAAACCTCAGCTAGACTCCCTCAGCTACACTCCCTTTGCAACACACCCTCAGCTACACCCTCAGCTACACTCCCTCAGCAACAACCCCTCAGCAACACTCCCTCAGCAACACACCCTCAGCTACACCCCCTCAGCAAAACTCCCTCAGGTACAACCCCTCAGCAACACCCCCTCAACAACACTCCCTCAGCTACACTCCCTCAGCTACACTCCCTCAGCAACACTCCCTCAGCAACACTCCCTCAGCAACACGCCCTCTGCTACACTATCTCAGCTACACTCCCTCAGCAACAATCCCTCAGCTACACTCCCTCACTGACACTCCCTCAGCAACAGCCCCTCAGCGACACTCCCTCTGCAACACTCCCTCAGCAACAGCTCCTCAGCTACACTCCCTCAGCAACACTCCCTCAGCAACACTCCCTCAGCAACACTCGCTCAGCAACACTCCCTCAGAAACACTCCCTCAGCTACACTCCCTCAGCTACACTCCCTCAGCTACACTCCGACAGCAATACTCCCTCAGCTACACTCCCTCAGCTACATCCCCTCAGCTACACTCCCTCAGCTACACTCCCACAGATAGACTCCCTCAGCAACACCCCCTCAGCAACACTCCCTCAGCTACACTCCCTCAGCGATACTCCCTCAGCAACAAGCCCTCAGCAACACGCCCTCAGCCTCACTCCCTCAGCAAAACCCCCACAGCTATGCTCCCTCAGCTACACTCCCTCAGCAACACTCCCTCAGCAACACCCCCTCAGCTACACTCCCTCAGATACACTCCCTCAGCTACACTCCCTCAGCTACACTCCCTCAGCAAAACCCCCACAGCTACACTCTCTCAGCTACACTCCCTCAGCTACACTCCCTCAGCTACACCCTCAGCAAAACCCCCTCAGCAACACTCGCTCAGCAACACTCCCTCAGCTACACACCCTCAGCAACACCTTCTCAGCTACACTCCCTCAGCGACACTCCCTCAGCTAAACCCCCTCAGCAAAATCCCTTTAGCTACACTCCCTCATCCACACTCCCTCAGCAACACCCCCTCAACAACACTCCCTCAGCTACACTCCCTCATCAACACCGCTTCAGCAACTCTCCCTCAGCTACACTACCTCAGCAACACTCCCTCAGCAGCACTCCCTCAGCAACACTCCCTCAGCAACTCTCCCTCAGCTACACTCTCTCATATATAGTCCCTCAGCAACACTCCCTCAGCAACACTCACTCAGCAACACTCCCTCAGCAACACTCCCTCAGCTACACTCCCTCAGCGGCACTCCCTCAACAACAATCCCTCAGCTACACACCCTCAACAACACACTCTCAGACACACTCCCTCAGCAACATACCCTCAGCTACACTCCCTCAGCAACACCCCCTCAGCAACACTCCCTCAGCTACACTCGCTCAACAACACTCACTCAGCAACACTCCCTCAGCAACACTCGCTCAGCAACACTCCCTCAGCAACAGTCCCTCAGCTACACTCCCTCAGCGGCTCTCCCTCAACAACAATCCCTCAGCTACACACCCTCAACAACACACTCTCAGACACACTCCCTCAGCAACATACCCTCAGCTACACCCCCTCAGCAACACTCCCTCAGCTACACTCACTCAACAACACTCACTCAGCAACACTCCCTCAGCAACACTCCCTCAGCAACACTCCCTCAGCAACACTCCCTCAGCTACACTCCCTCAGCAACATCCCCTCAGCTACACTCCCTCAGCTACACTCCCACAGCTAGACTCCCTCTGCAACACCCCCTCAGCAACACTCCCTCAGCAAAACCCCCTCAGCAACACCCCCTCAGCTACACTCGCTCAGCAACACTCGCTCAGCAACACCCCCTCAGCAACACTCCCTCAGCTACACTCCCTCAGCTACAGTCCCTCAGCTACACTCCCTCAGCTACATTCCCTCAGCTACACTCCCTTAGCTACACTCCCTCAGCAATGCTCCCTCTGCAACACCCCCTCAGCTACACTCCCTCAGCTACCCTTCCTCAGCAACACTCACCAGCAACATTCACTCAGCTACATCCCCTTAGCTACACTAACTGAACTACATTCACTCAGCTACACTCCCTCAGCTACACTCCCTCAGCTACACTCCCTCAGCAAAACTCCCTCAGCAACACTCGCTGAGCAACACTCCCTCAGCAACAGTCCATCAGCAACACTCCCTCAGCAACACTCCCTCAGCTACACTCCCTCAGCTAAACTCCCTCAGCTACACTCCCTCAGCTACATTCCCTCAGCTCTACTCCCTCAGCTGCACTCCCTCAGCAACACTCCCTCAACAACACCCCCTCAGCAGCACTCCCTCAGCAACACTCGCTCAGCAACACCCCCTCAGCAACACTCCCTCAGCTACACTCCCTCAGCAATGCTCCCTCTGCAACACCCCCTCAGCTACACTCCCTCAGCTACCCTTCCTCAGCAACACTCACCAGCAACATTCACTCAGCTACATCCCCTTAGCTACACTAACTCAACTACAATCCCTCAGCTACACTCCCTCAGCTACACTCCCTCAGCAACAACCCCTCAGCTAGACTCCCTCAGCAACACACCCTCAGCTAGACTCCCTCAGCAACACTCCCTCAGCCACAATCCCTCAGCTACACTCCCTCAGCTACACTCCCTCAGCAACAACCCCTCAACTACACTCCCTCAGCATCAAGCCCTCAGCTAGACTCCCTCAGCAACACACCCTCAACTAGACTCCCTCAGCAACACTCCCTCAGCTACAATCCCTCAGCTACACTCCCTCAGCTGCACTCCCTCAGCAACAAAACCTCAGCTAGACTCCCTCAGCTACACTCCCTTTGCAACACACCCTCAGCTACACCCTCAGCTACACTCCCTCAGCAACAACCCCTCAGCAACACTCCCTCAGCAACACACCCTCAGCTACACCCCCTCAGCAAAACTCCCTCAGGTACAACCCCTCAGCAACACCCCCTCAACAACACTCCCTCAGCTACACTCCCTCAGCTACACTCCCTCAGCAACACTCCCTCAGCAACACTCCCTCAGCAACACGCCCTCTGCTACACTATCTCAGCTACACTCCCTCAGCAACAATCCCTCAGCTACACTCCCTCACTGACACTCCCTCAGCAACAGCCCCTCAGCGACACTCCCTCTGCAACACTCCCTCAGCAACAGCTCCTCAGCTACACTCCCTCAGCAACACTCCCTCAGCAACACTCCCTCAGCAACACTCGCTCAGCAACACTCCCTCAGAAACACTCCCTCAGCTACACTCCCTCAGCTACACTCCCTCAGCTACACTCCCTCAGCTACACTCCGACAGCAATACTCCCTCAGCTACACTCCCTCAGCTACATCCCCTCAGCTACACTCCCTCAGCTACACTCCCACAGATAGACTCCCTCAGCAACACCCCCTCAGCAACACTCCCTCAGCTACACTCCCTCAGCGATACTCCCTCAGCAACAAGCCCTCAGCAACACGCCCTCAGCCTCACTCCCTCAGCAAAACCCCCACAGCTATGCTCCCTCAGCTACACTCCCTCAGCAACACTCCCTCAGCAACACCCCCTCAGCTACACTCCCTCAGATACACTCCCTCAGCTACACTCCCTCAGCTACACTCCCTCAGCAAAACCCCCACAGCTACACTCTCTCAGCTACACTCCCTCAGCTACACTCCCTCAGCTACACCCTCAGCAAAACCCCCTCAGCAACACTCGCTCAGCAACACTCCCTCAGCTACACACCCTCAGCAACACCTTCTCAGCTACACTCCCTCAGCGACACTCCCTCAGCTAAACCCCCTCAGCAAAATCCCTTTAGCTACACTCCCTCATCCACACTCCCTCAGCAACACCCCCTCAACAACACTCCCTCAGCTACACTCCCTCATCAACACCGCTTCAGCAACTCTCCCTCAGCTACACTACCTCAGCAACACTCCCTCAGCAGCACTCCCTCAGCAACACTCCCTCAGCAACTCTCCCTCAGCTACACTCTCTCATATATAGTCCCTCAGCAACACTCCCTCAGCAACACTCACTCAGCAACACTCCCTCAGCAACACTCCCTCAGCTACACTCCCTCAGCGGCACTCCCTCAACAACAATCCCTCAGCTACACACCCTCAACAACACACTCTCAGACACACTCCCTCAGCAACATACCCTCAGCTACACTCCCTCAGCAACACCCCCTCAGCAACACTCCCTCAGCTACACTCGCTCAACAACACTCACTCAGCAACACTCCCTCAGCAACACTCGCTCAGCAACACTCCCTCAGCAACAGTCCCTCAGCTACACTCCCTCAGCGGCTCTCCCTCAACAACAATCCCTCAGCTACACACCCTCAACAACACACTCTCAGACACACTCCCTCAGCAACATACCCTCAGCTACACCCCCTCAGCAACACTCCCTCAGCTACACTCACTCAACAACACTCACTCAGCAACACTCCCTCAGCAACACTCCCTCAGCAACACTCCCTCAGCAACACTCCCTCAGCTACACTCCCTCAGCAACATCCCCTCAGCTACACTCCCTCAGCTACACTCCCACAGCTAGACTCCCTCTGCAACACCCCCTCAGCAACACTCCCTCAGCAAAACCCCCTCAGCAACACCCCCTCAGCTACACTCGCTCAGCAACACTCGCTCAGCAACACCCCCTCAGCAACACTCCCTCAGCTACACTCCCTCAGCTACAGTCCCTCAGCTACATTCCCTCAGCTACACTCCCTTAGCTACACTCCCTCAGCAATGCTCCCTCTGCAACACCCCCTCAGCTACACTCCCTCAGCTACCCTTCCTCAGCAACACTCACCAGCAACATTCACTCAGCTACATCCCCTTAGCTACACTAACTGAACTACATTCACTCAGCTACACTCCCTCAGCTACACTCCCTCAGCTACACTCCCTCAGCAAAACTCCCTCAGCAACACTCGCTGAGCAACACTCCCTCAGCAACAGTCCATCAGCAACACTCCCTCAGCTACACTCCTTCAGCTACACTCCCTCAGCAACACTCCCTCAGCTACACTCCCTCAGCAACACTCCCTCAGCTACACTCTCAGCTACACCCCCTCAGCAACATCCCCTCAGCTAGACTCCCTCAGCTACACTCCCTCAGCAACACTCCCTCAGCAACAACCCCTCAGCTACACTCCCTCAGCAACACACTCTCAGCTACACTCCCTTAGCAAGACTCCCTCAGCAACACTCCCTCAGCAACACTCCATTAACTACACTCCCGCAGCTACACTCGCTCAGCTACACTCCCTCAGCAACATTCCCTCAGCTACACTCCCTCAGCTAAACTCCCTCAGCAACAGCCCCTCAGCCACACTCCCTCAGCAACCCTGCCTCAGCGGCACTCCCTCAACAACACTCCCTCAGCTACACTTGCTCAAGAACATTCACTCAGCATCACTCCCACAGCAACACGCCCTCAGCACCACCCCCTCAGCTACACTCCCTCAGCTACACTCCCTCAGCAACAGTCCCTCAGCAACACCACCTCAGCAACACTCCCTCAGCTACACTCCCTAAGCAACATTCCATCAACTACACTCCCTCAGCTACACTCCCTAAGCAACACTCCCTCAGCTACACGCCCTCAGCTACACTCCCTCAGCAACATCCCCTCAGCTACACTCCCTCAGCTACACTCCCTCAGCTACATTCCCTCAGCTCTTCTCCCTCAGGTACACCCCCTCAGCAACACCCCCTCAGCAACACTCCCTCAGCTACACTCCCTCAGCTACACTCCCTCAGCTAAACTCCCTCAGCTACACTCCCTCAGCTACATTCCCTCAGCTCTACACCCTCAGCTGCACTCCCTCAGCAACACTCCCTCAGCAACACCCCCTCAGCTACACCCCCTCTGCAACACCCCCTCAGCTACACTCCCTCAGCAACACTCGCTCAGCAACACCCCCTCAGCAACACTCCCTCAGCTACATTCCCTCAGCTACAATCCCTCAGCTACACTCCCTCAGCTACATTCCCTCAGCTACACTCCCTCAGCTGCACTCCCTCAGCAATGCTCCCTCAGCAACACCCCCTCAGCTACACTCCCTCAGCTACCCTTCCTCAGCAACACTCACCAGCAACATTCACTCAGCTACACCCCCTTAGCTACACTAACTCAACTACATTCACTCAGCTACACTCCCTCAGCTACACTCGCTCAGCTACACTCCCTCAACAACACTCCCTCAGCAACACTCGCTCAGCAACACTCCCTCAGCAACAGTCGATCAGCAACACTCTCTCAGCTACACTCCCTCAGCAACACTCCCTCAGCAACACTCCCTCAGCTACACTCCCTCAGCAACACACCCTCAGCTACACCCTCAGCTACACTCCCTCAGCAACATCCCCTCAGCTAGACTCCCTCAGCTACACTCCCTCAGCAACACTTCCTCAGCAACACTCGCTCAGCAACACTCCCTCAGCAACACTCCCTCAACTACACTCCCTCAGCAACACTCCCTCAGCTACACCCTCAGCTACACTCCCTCAGCAACATCCCCTCAGCTAGACTCCCTCAGCTACACTCCGTCAGCAACACTTCCTCAGCAACACTCGCTCAGCAACACTCCCTCAGCAACACTCCCTCAGCAACAAACCCTCAGCAACACACCCTCAGCTACACTCCCTCAGCAACACTCCCTCAGCAACACACCCTCAGCTACACTCCGTCAGCAACACTCCCTCAGCTACACCCTCAGCTGCAGTCCCTCAGCAACAACCCCTCAACTAGACTCCCACAGCTACACTCGCTCAGCAACACTCCCTCAGCAACACTCCCTCAGCTACAATCCCTCAGCTACACTCCCTCAGCTACACTCCCTCAGCAACACTCCCTCAGCAACACTCGCTCAGCAATACTCCCTCAGCACCACTCCCTCAGCTACACGCCCTCAGCTACACTCCCTCAGCAACATCCCCTCAGCTACACTCCCTCAGCTACACTCCCTCAGCTACATTCCCTCAGCTCTTCTCCCTCAGCTACACCCCCTCAGCAACACCCCCTCAGCAACACTCCCTCAGCTACACTCCCTCAGCTACACTCCCTCAGCAACAGTCCCTCAGCAACACCCCCTCCGCTACACTCCCTCAGCAACATTCCATCAACTACACTCCCTCAGCTACACTCCCTAAGCAACACTCCCTCAGCTACACGCCCTCAGCTACACTCCCTCAGCAACATCCCCTCAGCTACACTCCCTCAGCTACACTCCCTCAGCTACATTCCCTCAGCTCTTCTCCCTCAGGTACACCCCCTCAGCAACACCCCCTCAGCAACACTCCCTCAGCTACACTCCCTCAGCTAAACTCCCTCAGCTACACTCCCTCAGCTACATTCCCTCAGCTCTACTCCCTCAGCTGCACTCCCTCAGCAACACTCCCTCAGCAAGACCCCCTCAGCTACACCCCCTCAGCAACACCCCCTCAGCTACACTCCCTCAGCAACACTCGCTCAGCAACACCCCCTCAGCAACACTCCCTCAGCTACATTCCCTCAGCTACAATCCCTCAGCTAAACTCCCTCAGCTACATTCCCTCAGCTACACTCCCTCAGCTGCACTCCCTCAGCTACCCTTCCTCAGCAACACTCACCAGCAACATTCACTCAGCTACACCCCCTTAGCTACACTAACACAACTACATTCACTCAGCTACACAGCCTCAGCTACACTCGCTCAGCTACACTCCCTCAGCAACACTCCCTAAGCAACACTCGCTCAGCAACACTCCCTCAGCAACACTCCCTCAGCTACACTCCCTCAGCAACATCCCCTCAGCTACACTCCCTCAGCTACACTCCCACAGCTAGACTCCCTCTGCAACAGCCCCTCAGCAACACTCCCTCAGCAAAACCCCCTCAGCAACACTCGCTCAGCAACACTCCCTCAGCTACACACCCTCAGCAACACCTTCTCAGCTACACTCCCTCAGCGACACTCCCTCAGCTAAACCCCCTCAGCAAAATCCCTTTAGCTACACTCCCTCATCCACACTCCCTCAACAACACCCCCTGAACAACACTCCCTCAGCTACACTCCCTCATCAACACCGCTTCAGCAACTCTCCCTCAGCTACACTACCTAAGCAACACTCCCTCAGCAGCACTCCCTCAGCAACACTCCCTCAGCAACTCTCCCTCAGCTACACTCCCTCAGATATAGTCCCTCAGCAACACTCCCTCAGCAACACTCACTCAGCAACACTCCCTCAGCAACACTCCCTCAGCTACACTCCCTCAGCGGCACTCCCTCAACAACAATCCCTCAGCTACACACCCTCAAAAACACACTCTCAGACACACTCCCTCAGCAACATACCCTCAGCTACACTCCCTCAGCAACACCCCCTCAGCAACACTCGCTCAGTAACACTCCCTCAGCAACACTCCCTCAGCTACACTCCCTCAGCAACATCCCCTCAGCTACACTCCCTCAGCTACACTCCCACAGCTAGACTCCCTCTGCAACACCCCCTCAGCAACACTCCCTCAGCAAAACCCCCTCAGCAACACTCGCTCAGCAACACTCCGTCAGCTACACAGCCTCAGCAACACCTTCTCAGCTACACTCCCTCAGCGACGCTCCCTCAGCTAAACCCCCTCAGCAAAATCCATATAGCTACACTCCCTCATCCACACTCCCTCAGCAACACCACCTCAACAACACTCCCTCAGCTACACTCCCTCAGCAACACCGCTTCAGCAACTCTCGCTCAGCTACACTCCCTCAGCAACACACTCTCAGACACACTCCCTCAGCAACATCCCCTCAGCTACACTCCCTCAGCAACACCCCCTCAGCAACACTCCCTCAGCTACACTCGCTCAACAACACTCACTCAGCAACACTCCCTCATCAACACACCCTCAGCAACACTCCCTCAGCAACACTCGCTCAGCAACACTCCCTCAGCAACACTCCCACAGCTAGACTCCGTCTGCAACACCCCCTCAGCAACACTCCCTCAGCTACACTCCCTCAGCGATACTCCCTCAGCAACAACCCCTCAGCAACACTCCCTCAGCAACACCCCCGCAGCTACACCCCATCAGCAACACCCCCTCAGCTACACTCCCTCAGCAACACTCGCTCAGCAACACCCCCTCAGCAACACTCCCTCAGCTACACTCCCTCAGCTACACTCCCTCAGCTACACTCCCTCAGCAACACTCCCTCAGCAACACTCGCTCAGCAATACTCCCTCAGCAACACTCCCTCAGCAACTCCACCTCAGCTGCACTCCCTCAGCAACAACCCCTCAGCTAGACTCCCTCAGCTACACTCCCTCAGCAACACTCCCACAGCAACACATCCTCAGCTACACCCTCAGCTGCACTCCCTCAGCAACAACCCCTCAGCTAGACTCCCTCAGCTACACTCCCTCAGCAACACTCCAACAACAACACACCCTCAGCTACACCCTCAGCTGCACTCCCTCAGCAACAACCCCTCAGCTAGACTCCCTCAGCTACACTCCCTCAGCAACACTCCAACAGCAACACACCCTCAGCTACACCCTCAGCTACACTCCCTGAGCAACACACACTCAACTACACTCCCTCAGCAACACCCCCTCAGCAGCACTCCCTCAGCAACACCGCCTCAGCAACACTCCCTCAGCTACACTCCCTCAGCAACACACTCTCAGACACACTCCCTCAGCAACATCCCCTCAGCTACACTCCCTCAGCAACACACCCTCAGCAACACTCCCTCTGCTACACTCGCTCAACAACACTCACTCAGCAACACTCCCTCATCAACACACCCTCAGCAACACTCCCTCAGCAACACTCGTTCAGCAACACTCCCTCAGCAACACTCCCACAGCTAGACTCCGTCTGCAACACCCCCTCAGCAACACTCCCTCAGCTACACTCCCTCAGCGATACTCCCTCAGCAACAACCCCTCAGCAACACTCCCTCAGCAACACCCCCGCAGCTACACCCCATCAGCAACACCCCCTCAGCTACACTCCCTCAGCAGCACTCGCTCAGCAACACCCCCTCAGCAACACTCCCTCAGCTACACTCCCTCAGCTACACTCCCTCTGCTACACTCCCTCATCAACACGCCCTAAGCTACATTCCCTCAGCAACACTCACTCAGCAACATTCACTCAAATACCCTCCCTCAGCTACACCACCTCAGCTACACTAACTCAACTACACTCCCTCAGCAAAAGCCCCTCAGCTACACTCCCTCAGCAACACACCCTCAGCTAGACCCTCAGCAACACTCCCTCAGCTACACTCCCTCAGCAACACTCCCTCAGCAACACTTCCTCAGCAACACTCGCTCAGCAACACTCCCTCAGCAACACTCCCTCAGCAACAAACCCTCAGCAACACACCCTCAGCTACACTCCCTCAGCAACACTCCCTCAGCAACACTCCCTCAGCAACACTCCCTCAGCTACACTCCCTCAGCAACACACCCTCAGCTACACTCCGTCAGCAACACTCCCTCAGCTACACCCTCAGCTGCAGTCCCTCAGCAACAACCCCTCAGCTAGACTCCCTCAGCTACACTGGCTCAGCAACACTCCCTCAGCAACACTCCCTCAGCTAGACTCCCTCAGCAACACTCCCTCAGCTACAATCCCTCAGCTACACTCCCTCAGCTACACTCCCTCAGCAACACTCCCTCAGCAACACTCGCTCAGCAATACTCCCTCAGCAACACTCCCTCAGCAACTCCACCTCAGCTGCACTCCCTCAGCAAAAACCCCTCAGCTAGACTCCCTCAGCTACACTCCCTCAGCAACACTCCAACAACAACACACCCTCAGCTACACCCTCAGCTGCACTCCCTCAGCAACAACCCCTCAGCTAGACTCCCTCAGCTACACTCCCTCAGCAACACTCCAACAGCAACACACCCTCAGCTACACCCTCAGCTACACTCCCTGAGCAACACACACTCAACTACACTCCCTCAGCAACACCCCCTCAGCAGCATTCCCTCAGCAACACCGCCTCAGCAACACTCCCTCAGCTACACTCCCTCAGCTACACAACCTCAGCTACACTCCCTCAGCTACACTCCCTCAGCTACATTCCCTCAGCTCTACTCCCTCAGCTACACCCCCTCAGCAACACCCCCTCAGCAACACTCCCTCAGCTACACTCCCTCAGCTAAACTCCCTCAGCTACACTCCCTCAGCTACATTCCCTCAGCTCTACTCCCTCAGCTGCACTCCCTCAGCAACACTCCCTCAACAACACCCCCTCAGCAGCACTCCCTCAGCAACACTCGCTCAGCAACACCCCCTCAGCAACACTCCCTCAGCTACACTCCCTCAGCAATGCTCCCTCTGCAACACCCCCTCAGCTACACTCCCTCAGCTACCCTTCCTCAGCAACACTCACCAGCAACATTCACTCAGCTACATCCCCTTAGCTACACTAACTCAACTACAATCCCTCAGCTACACTCCCTCAGCTACACTCCCTCAGCAACAACCCCTCAGCTAGACTCCCTCAGCAACACACCCTCAGCTAGACTCCCTCAGCAACACTCCCTCAGCCACAATCCCTCAGCTACACTCCCTCAGCTACACTCCCTCAGCAACAACCCCTCAACTACACTCCCTCAGCATCAAGCCCTCAGCTAGACTCCCTCAGCAACACACCCTCAACTAGACTCCCTCAGCAACACTCCCTCAGCTACAATCCCTCAGCTACACTCCCTCAGCTGCACTCCCTCAGCAACAAAACCTCAGCTAGACTCCCTCAGCTACACTCCCTTTGCAACACACCCTCAGCTACACCCTCAGCTACACTCCCTCAGCAACAACCCCTCAGCAACACTCCCTCAGCAACACACCCTCAGCTACACCCCCTCAGCAAAACTCCCTCAGGTACAACCCCTCAGCAACACCCCCTCAACAACACTCCCTCAGCTACACTCCCTCAGCTACACTCCCTCAGCAACACTCCCTCAGCAACACGCCCTCTGCTACACTATCTCAGCTACACTCCCTCAGCAACAATCCCTCATCAACACTCCCTCAGCAACACTCGCTCAGCAACACTCCCTCAGAAACACTCCCTCAGCAACACTCCCTCAGCAACAGCCCCTCAGCGACACTCCCTCTGCAACACTCCCTCAGCAACAGCTCCTCAGCTACACTCCGACAGCAATACTCCCTCAGCTACACTCCCTCAGCTACATCCCCTCAGCTACACTCCCTCAGCTACACTCCCACAGATAGACTCCCTCAGCAACACCCCCTCAGCAACACTCCCTCAGCTACACTCCCTCAGCGATACTCCCTCAGCAACAAGCCCTCAGCAACACGCCCTCAGCCTCACTCCCTCAGCAAAACCCCCACAGCTATGCTCCCTCAGCTACACTCCCTCAGCAACACTCCCTCAGCAACACCCCCTCAGCTACACTCCCTCAGATACACTCCCTCAGCTACACTCCCTCAGCTACACTCCCTCAGCAAAACCCCCACAGCTACACTCTCTCAGCTACACTCCCTCAGCTACACTCCCTCAGCTACACCCTCAGCAAAACCCCCTCAGCAACACTCGCTCAGCAACACTCCCTCAGCTACACACCCTCAGCAACACCTTCTCAGCTACACTCCCTCAGCGACACTCCCTCAGCTAAACCCCCTCAGCAAAATCCCTTTAGCTACACTCCCTCATCCACACTCCCTCAGCAACACCCCCTCAACAACACTCCCTCAGCTACACTCCCTCATCAACACCGCTTCAGCAACTCTCCCTCAGCTACACTACCTCAGCAACACTCCCTCAGCAGCACTCCCTCAGCAACACTCCCTCAGCAACTCTCCCTCAGCTACACTCTCTCATATATAGTCCCTCAGCAACACTCCCTCAGCAACACTCACTCAGCAACACTCCCTCAGCAACACTCCCTCAGCTACACTCCCTCAGCGGCACTCCCTCAACAACAATCCCTCAGCTACACACCCTCAACAACACACTCTCAGACACACTCCCTCAGCAACATACCCTCAGCTACACTCCCTCAGCAACACCCCCTCAGCAACACTCCCTCAGCTACACTCGCTCAACAACACTCACTCAGCAACACTCCCTCAGCAACACTCGCTCAGCAACACTCCCTCAGCAACAGTCCCTCAGCTACACTCCCTCAGCGGCTCTCCCTCAACAACAATCCCTCAGCTACACACCCTCAACAACACACTCTCAGACACACTCCCTCAGCAACATACCCTCAGCTACACCCCCTCAGCAACACTCCCTCAGCTACACTCACTCAACAACACTCACTCAGCAACACTCCCTCAGCAACACTCCCACAGCAACACTCCCTCAGCAACACTCCCTCAGCTACACTCCCTCAGCAACATCCCCTCAGCTACACTCCCTCAGCTACACTCCCACAGCTAGACTCCCTCTGCAACACCCCCTCAGCAACACTCCCTCAGCAAAACCCCCTCAGCAACACTCGCTCAGCAACACTCCGTCAGCTACACAGCCTCAGCAACACCTTCTCAGCTACACTCCCTCAGCGACGCTCCCTCAGCTAAACCCCCTCAGCAAAATCCATATAGCTACACTCCCTCATCCACACTCCCTCAGCAACACCACCTCAACAACACTCCCTCAGCTACACTCCCTCAGCAACACCGCTTCAGCAACTCTCGCTCAGCTACACTCCCTCAGCGGCACTCCCTCAACAACAATCCCTCAGCTACACACCCTCAGCAACACTCACTCAGCAACACTCCCTCATCAACACACCCTCAGCAACACTCCCTCAGCAACACTCGCTCAGCAACACTCCCTCAGCAACACTCCCACAGCTAGACTCCGTCTGCAACACCCCCTCAGCAACACTCCCTCAGCTACACTCCCTCAGCGATACTCCCTCAGTAACAACCCCTCAGCAACACTCCCTCAGCAACACCCCCGCAGCTACACCCCATCAGCAACACCCCCTCAGCTACACTCCCTCAGCAACACTCGCTCAGCAACACCCCCTCAGCAACACTCCCTCAGCTACACTCCCTCAACTACACTCCCTCTGCTACACTCCCTCATCAACAAGCCCTAAGCTGCATTCCCTCAGCTACACTCCCTCTGCTACACTCCCTCATCAACACGCCCTAAGCTACATTCTCTCAGCTACACTCCCTCAGCTACACTCCCTCAGCAACGCTCCCTCAGCTACACTCCCTCAGCTACACTCCCTCAGCTACAGTCCCTCAGCAACACTCACTCAGCAACATTCACTCAAATACCCTCCCTCAGCAACACCCCCTCAGCTACACTCCCTCAGTAACACACCCTCAGCTAGACCCTCAGCAACACTCCCTCAGCTACACTCCCTCAGCAACACTCCCTCAGCAACACTTCCTCAGCAACACTCGCTCAGCAACACTCCCTCAGCAACACTCCCTCAGCAACAAACGCTCAGCAACACACCCTCAGCTACACTCCCTCAGCAACATTCCCTCAGCAACACTCCCTCAGCAACACTCCCTCAGCTACACTCCCTCAGCAACACACCCTCAGCTACACTCCGTCAGCAACTCTCCCTCAGCTACACCCTCAGCTGCAGTCCTTCAGCAACAACCCCTCAGCTAGACTCCCTCAGCTACACTGGCTCAGCAACACTCCCTCAGCAACACTCCCTCAGCTAGACTCCCTCAGCAACACTCCCTCAGCTACAATCCCTCAGCTACACTCCCTCAGCTACACTCCCTCAGCAACACTCCCTCAGCTACACTCGCTCAGCAATACTCCCTCAGCAACACTCCCTCAGCAACTCCACCTCAGCTGCACTCCCTCAGCAACAACCCCTCAGCTAGACTCCCTCAGCTACACTCCCTCAGCAACACTCCCACAGCAACACATCCTCAGCTACACCCTCAGCTGCACTCCCTCAGCAACAACCCCTCAGCTAGACTCCCTCAGCTACACTCCCTCAGCAACACTCCAACAACAGCACACTCTCAGCTACACCCTCAGCTGCACTCCCTCAGCAACAACCCCTCAGCTAGACTCCCTCAGCTACACTCCCTCAGCAACACTCCAACAGCAACACACCCTCAGCTACACCCTCAGCTACACTCCCTGAGCAACACACACTCAACTACACTCCCTCAGCAACACCCCATCAGCAGCACTCCCTCAGCAACACCGCCTCAGCAACACTCCCTCAGCTACACTCCCTCAGCTACACAACCTCAGCTACACTCCCTCAGCTACACTCCCTCAGCTACATTCCCTCAGCTCTACTCCCTCAGCAACACCCCCTCAGCAACACCCCCTCAGCAACACTCCCTCAGCTTCACTCCCTCAGCTAAACTCCCTCAGCTACACTCCCTCAGCTACATTCCCTCAGCTCTACTCCCTCAGCTGCACTCCCTCAGCAACACTCCCTCAGCAACACACCCTCAGCTACACCCCCTCAGCAACACCCCCTCAGCTACACTCGCTCAGCAACACTCGCTCAGAAACACCCCCTCAGCAACACTCCCTCAGCTACACTCCCTCAGCTACAGTCCCTCAGCTACACTCCCTCAGCTACATTCCCTTAGCTACACTCCCTCAGCTACACTCCCTCAGCAATGCTCCCTCTGCAACACCCCCTCAGCTACACTCCCTCAGCTACCCTTCCTCAGCAACACTCACCAGCAACATTCACTCAGCTACATCCCCTTAGCTACACTAACTCAACTACATTCACTCAGCTACACTCCCTCAGCTACACTCGGTCAGCAACACTCCCTCAGCAAAACTCCCTCAGCAACACTCGCTCAGCAACACTCCCTCAGCAACAGTCCATCAGCAACACTCCCTCAGCTACACTCCCTCAGCTACACTCCCTCAGCAACACTCCCTCAGCTACACTCCCTCAGCAACACTCCCTCAGCTACACTCTCAGCAACACCCCCTCAGCAACATCCCCTCAGCTAGACTCCCTCAGCTACACTCCCTCAGCAACACTCCCTCAGCAACAACCCCTCAGCTACACTCCCTCAGCAACACACTCTCAGCTACACTCCCTTAGCAAGACTCCCTCAGCAACACTCCCTCAGCAACACTCCATCAACTACACTCCCTCAGCTACACTCGCTCAGCTACACTCCCTCAGCAACATTCCCTCAGCTACACTCCCTCAGCTAAACTCCCTCAGCAACAGCCCCTCAGCCACACTCCCTCAGCAACCCTGCCTCAGCGGCACTCCCTCAACAACACTCCCTCAGCTACACTTGCTCAAGAACATTCACTCAGCATCACTCCCACAGCAACACGCCCTCAGCACCACCCCCTCAGCTACACTCCCTCAGCTACACTCCCTCAGCAACAGTCCCTCAGCAACACCCCCTCAGCTACACTCCCTCAGCAACATTCCATCAACTACACTCCCTCAGCTACACTCCCTAAGCAACACTCCCTCAGCTACACGCCCTCAGCTACACTCCCTCAGCAACATCCCCTCAGCTACACTCCCTCAGCTACACTCCCTCAGCTACATTCCCTCAGCTCTTCTCCCTCAGGTACACCCCCTCAGCAAAACCACCTCAGCAACACTCCCTCAGCTACACTCCCTCAGCTAAACTCCCTCAGCTACACTCCCTCAGCTACATTCCCTCAGCTCTACTCCCTCAGCTGCACTCCCTCAGCAACACTCCCTCAGCAACAACCCCTCAGCTACACCCCCTCAGCAACACCCCCTCAGCTACACTCCCTCAGCAACACTCGCTCAGCAACACCCCCTCAGCAACACTCCCTCAGCTACATTCCCTCAGCTACAATCCCTCAGCTACACTCCCTCAGCTACATTCCCTCAGCTACACTCCCTCAGCTGCACTCCCTCAGCAATGCTCCCTCAGCAACACCCCCTCAGCTACACTCCCTCAGCTACCCTGCCTCAGCGGCACTCCCTCAACAACACTCCCTCAGCTACACTTGCTCAAGAACATTCACTCAGCATCACTCCCACAGCAACACGCCCTCAGCACCACCCCCTCAGCTACACTCCCTCAGCTACACTCCCTCAGCAACAGTCCCTCAGCAACACCCCCTCAGCTACACTCCCTCAGCAACATTCCATCAACTACACTCCCTCAGCTACACTCCCTAAGCAACACTCCCTCAGCTACACGCCCTCAGCTACACTCCCTCAGCAACATCCCCTCAGCTACACTCCCTCAGCTACACTCCCTCAGCTACATTCCCTCAGCTCTTCTCCCTCAGGTACACCCCCTCAGCAACACCACCTCAGCAACACTCCCTCAGCTACACTCCCTCAGCTAAACTCCCTCAGCTACACTCCCTCAGCTACATTCCCTCAGCTCTACTCCCTCAGCTGCACTCCCTCAGCAACACTCCCTCAGCAACACCCCCTCAGCTACACCCCCTCAGCAACACCCCCTCAGCTACACTCCCTCAGCAACACTCGCTCAGCAACACCCCCTCAGCAACACTCCCTCAGCTACATTCCCTCAGCTACAATCCCTCAGCTACACTCCCTCAGCTACATTCCCTCAGCTACACTCCCTCAGCTGCACTCCCTCAGCAATGCTCCCTCAGCAACACCCCCTCAGCTACACTCCCTCAGCTACCCTTCCTCAGCAACACTCACCAGCAACATTCACTCAGCTACACCCCCTTAGCTAGACTAACTCAACTACATTCACTCAGCTACACAGCCTCAGCTACACTCGCTCAGCTACACTCCCTCAGCAACACTCCCTCAGCAACACTCGCTCTGCAGCACTCCCTCAGCAACACTCCCTCAGCTACACTCCCTCAGCAACATCCCCTCAGCTACACTCACTCAGCTACACTCCCACAGCTAGACTCCCTCTGCAACAGCCCCTCAGCAACACTCCCTCAGCTACACTCCCTCAGCGGCACTCCCTCAACAACAATCCCTCAGCTACACACCCTCAACAACACACTCTCAGACACACTCCCTCAGCAACATACCCTCAGCTACACTCCCTCAGCAACACCCCCTCAGCAACACTCGCTCAGCAACACTCCCTCAGCAACACTCCCTCAGCTACACTCCCTCAGCAACATCCCCTCAGCTACACTCCCTCAGCTACACTCCCACAGCTAGAGTCCCTCTGCAACACCCCCTCAGCAACACTCCCTCAGCAAAACCCCCTCAGCAACACTCGCTCAGCAACACTCCGTCAGCTACACAGCCTCAGCAACACCTTCTCAGCTACACTCCCTCAGCGACGCTCCCTCAGCTAAACCCCCTCAGCAAAATCCATATAGCTACACTCCCTCATCCACACTCCCTCAGCAACACCACCTCAACAACACTCCCTCAGCTACACTCCCTCAGCAACACCGCTTCAGCAACTCTCGCTCAGCTACACTCCCTCAGCGGCACTCCCTCAACAACAATCCCTCAGCTACACACCCTCAGCAACACACTCTCAGACACACTCCCTCAGCAACATCCCCTCAGCTACACTCCCTCAGCAACACCCCCTCAGCAACACTCCCTCAGCTACACTCGCTCAACAACACTCACTCAGCAACACTCCCTCATCAACACACCCTCAGCAACACTCCCTCAGCAACACTCCCTCAGCTACACTTCCTCAGCAACACTCCCTCAGCTACACCCTCAGCTACACTCCCTCAGCAACATCCCCTCAGCTAGACTCCCTCAGCTACACTCCCTCAGCAACACTTCCTCAGCTACACCCTCAGCTACACTCCCTCAGCAACATCCCCTCAGCTAGACTCCCTCAGCTGCACTCCCTCAGCAACACTTCCTCAGCAACACTCGCTCAGCAACACTCCCTCAGCAACACTCCCTCAGCAACAAACCCTCAGCAACACACCCTCAGCTACACTCCGTCAGCAACACTCCCTCAGCTACACCCTCAGCTGCAGTCCCTCAGCAACAACCACTCAACTAGACTCCCACAGCTACACTCGCTCAGCAACACTCCCTCAGCAACACTGCCTCAGCTACAATCCCTCAGCTACACTCCCTCAGCTACACTCCCTCAGCAACACTCCCTCAGCAACACTCGCTCAGCAATACTCCCTCAGCACCACTCCCTCAGCTACACGCCCTCAGCTACACTCCCTCAGCAACATCCCCTCAGCTACACTCCCTCAGCTACACTCCCTCAGCTACATTCCCTCAGCTCTTCTCCCTCAGCTACACCCCCTCAGCAACACCCCATCAGCAACACTCCCTCAGCTACACTCCCTCAGCTACACTCCCTCAGCAACAGTCCCTCAGCAACACCCCCTCCGCTACACTCCCTCAGCAACATTCCATCAACTACACTCCCTCAGCTACACTCCCTAAGCAACACTCCCTCAGCTACACGCCCTCAGCTACGCTCCCTCAGCAACATCCCCTCAGCTACACTCCCTCAGCTACACTCCCTCAGCTACATTCCCTCAGCTCTTCTCCCTCAGGTACACCCCCTCAGCAACACCCCCTCAGCAACACTCCCTCAGCTACACTCCCTCAGCTAAACTCCCTCAGCTACACTCCCTCAGCTACATTCCCTCAGCTCTACTCCCTCAGCTGCACTCCCTCAGCAACACTCCCTCAGCAACACCCCCTCAGCTACACGCCCTTAGCAACACCCCCTCAGCTACACTCGCTCAGCAACACTCGCTCAGCAACACCCCCTCAGCAACACTCCCTCAGCTACATTCCCTCAGCTACAATCCCTCAGCTACACTCCCTCAGCTACATTCCCTCAGCTACACTCCCTCAGCTGCACTCCCTCAGCAATGCTCCCTCACCAACACCCCCTCAGCTACACTCCCTCAGCTACCCTTCCTCAGCAACACTCACCAGCAACATTCACTCAGCTACACCCCCTTAGCTACACTAACTCAACTACATTCACTCAACTACACAGCCTCAGCTACACTCGCTCAGCTACACACCCTCAGCTACCCTTCCTCAGCAACACTCACCAGCAACATTCACTCAGCTACATCCCCTTAGCTACACTAACTCAACTACATTCACTCAGCTACACTCCCTCAGCTACACTCGGTCAGCAACACTCCCTCAGCAAAACTCCCTCAGCAACACTCGCTCAGCAACACTCCCTCAGCAACAGTCCATCAGCAACACTCCCTCAGCTACACTCCCTCAGCTACACTCCCTCAGCAACACTCCCTCAGCTACACTCCCTCAGCAACACTCCCTCAGCTACACTCTCAGCAACACCCCCTCAGCAACATCCCCTCAGCTAGACTCCCTCAGCTACACTCCCTCAGCAACACTCCCTCAGCAACAACCCCTCAGCTACACTCCCTCAGCAACACACTCTCAGCTACACTCCCTTAGCAAGACTCCCTCAGCAACACTCCCTCAGCAACACTCCATCAACTACACTCCCGCAGCTACACTCGCTCAGCTACACTCCCTCAGCAACATTCCCTCAGCTACACTCCCTCAGCTAAACTCCCTCAGCAACAGCCCCTCAGCCACACTCCCTCAGCAACCCTGCCTCAGCGGCACTCCCTCAACAACACTCCCTCAGCTACACTTGCTCAAGAACATTCACTCAGCATCACTCCCACAGCAACACGCCCTCAGCACCACCCCCTCAGCTACACTCCCTCAGCTACACTCCCTCAGCAACAGTCCCTCAGCAACACCCCCTCAGCTACACTCCCTCAGCAACATTCCATCAACTACACTCCCTCAGCTACACTCCCTAAGCAACACTCCCTCAGCTACACGCCCTCAGCTACACTCCCTCAGCAACATCCCCTCAGCTACACTCCCTCAGCTACACTCCCTCAGCTACATTCCCTCAGCTCTTCTCCCTCAGGTACACCCCCTCAGCAAAACCACCTCAGCAACACTCCCTCAGCTACACTCCCTCAGCTAAACTCCCTCAGCTACACTCCCTCAGCTACATTCCCTCAGCTCTACTCCCTCAGCTGCACTCCCTCAGCAACACTCCCTCAGCAACAACCCCTCAGCTACACCCCCTCAGCAACACCCCCTCAGCTACACTCCCTCAGCAACACTCGCTCAGCAACACCCCCTCAGCAACACTCCCTCAGCTACATTCCCTCAGCTACAATCCCTCAGCTACACTCCCTCAGCTACATTCCCTCAGCTACACTCCCTCAGCTGCACTCCCTCAGCAATGCTCCCTCAGCAACACCCCCTCAGCTACACTCCCTCAGCTACCCTGCCTCAGCGGCACTCCCTCAACAACACTCCCTCAGCTACACTTGCTCAAGAACATTCACTCAGCATCACTCCCACAGCAACACGCCCTCAGCACCACCCCCTCAGCTACACTCCCTCAGCTACACTCCCTCAGCAACAGTCCCTCAGCAACACCCCCTCAGCTACACTCCCTCAGCAACATTCCATCAACTACACTCCCTCAGCTACACTCCCTAAGCAACACTCCCTCAGCTACACGCCCTCAGCTACACTCCCTCAGCAACATCCCCTCAGCTACACTCCCTCAGCTACACTCCCTCAGCTACATTCCCTCAGCTCTTCTCCCTCAGGTACACCCCCTCAGCAACACCACCTCAGCAACACTCCCTCAGCTACACTCCCTCAGCTAAACTCCCTCAGCTACACTCCCTCAGCTACATTCCCTCAGCTCTACTCCCTCAGCTGCACTCCCTCAGCAACACTCCCTCAGCAACACCCCCTCAGCTACACCCCCTCAGCAACACCCCCTCAGCTACACTCCCTCAGCAACACTCGCTCAGCAACACCCCCTCAGCAACACTCCCTCAGCTACATTCCCTCAGCTACAATCCCTCAGCTACACTCCCTCAGCTACATTCCCTCAGCTACACTCCCTCAGCTGCACTCCCTCAGCAATGCTCCCTCAGCAACACCCCCTCAGCTACACTCCCTCAGCTACCCTTCCTCAGCAACACTCACCAGCAACATTCACTCAGCTACACCCCCTTAGCTAGACTAACTCAACTACATTCACTCAGCTACACAGCCTCAGCTACACTCGCTCAGCTACACTCCCTCAGCAACACTCCCTCAGCAACACTCGCTCTGCAGCACTCCCTCAGCAACACTCCCTCAGCTACACTCCCTCAGCAACATCCCATCAGCTACACTCACTCAGCTACACTCCCACAGCTAGACTCCCTCTGCAACAGCCCCTCAGCAACACTCCCTCAGCTACACTCCCTCAGCGGCACTCCCTCAACAACAATCCCTCAGCTACACACCCTCAACAACACACTCTCAGACACACTCCCTCAGCAACATACCCTCAGCTACACTCCCTCAGCAACACCCCCTCAGCAACACTCGCTCAGCAACACTCCCTCAGCAACACTCCCTCAGCTACACTCCCTCAGCAACATCCCCTCAGCTACACTCCCTCAGCTACACTCCCACAGCTAGACTCCCTCTGCAACACCCCCTCAGCAACACTCCCTCAGCAAAACCCCCTCAGCAACACTCGCTCAGCAACACTCCGTCAGCTACACAGCCTCAGCAACACCTTCTCAGCTACACTCCCTCAGCGACGCTCCCTCAGCTAAACCCCCTCAGCAAAATCCATATAGCTACACTCCCTCATCCACACTCCCTCAGCAACACCACCTCAACAACACTCCCTCAGCTACACTCCCTCAGCAACACCGCTTCAGCAACTCTCGCTCAGCTACACTCCCTCAGCGGCACTCCCTCAACAACAATCCCTCAGCTACACACCCTCAGCAACACACTCTCAGACACACTCCCTCAGCAACATCCCCTCAGCTACACTCCCTCAGCAACACCCCCTCAGCAACACTCCCTCAGCTACACTCGCTCAACAACACTCACTCAGCAACACTCCCTCATCAACACACCCTCAGCAACACTCCCTCAGCAACACTCCCTCAGCTACACTTCCTCAGCAACACTCCCTCAGCTACACCCTCAGCTACACTCCCTCAGCAACATCCCCTCAGCTAGACTCCCTCAGCTACACTCCCTCAGCAACACTTCCTCAGCAACACTCGCTCAGCAACACTCCCTCAGCAACACTCCCTCAACTACACTCCCTCAGCAACACTCCCTCAGCTACACCCTCAGCTACACTCCCTCAGCAACATCCCCTCAGCTAGACTCCCTCAGCTGCACTCCCTCAGCAACACTTCCTCAGCAACACTCGCTCAGCAACACTCCCTCAGCAACACTCCCTCAGCAACAAACCCTCAGCAACACACCCTCAGCTACACTCCGTCAGCAACACTCCCTCAGCTACACCCTCAGCTGCAGTCCCTCAGCAACAACCACTCAACTAGACTCCCACAGCTACACTCGCTCAGCAACACTCCCTCAGCAACACTGCCTCAGCTACACTCCCTCAGCTACACTCCCTCAGCTACACTCCCTCAGCAACACTCCCTCAGCAACACTCGCTCAGCAATACTCCCTCAGCACCACTCCCTCAGCTACACGCCCTCAGCTACACTCCCTCAGCAACATCCCCTCAGCTACACTCCCTCAGCTACACTCCCTCAGCTACATTCCCTCAGCTCTTCTCCCTCAGCTACACCCCCTCAGCAACACCCCATCAGCAACACTCCCTCAGCTACACTCCCTCAGCTACACTCCCTCAGCAACAGTCCCTCAGCAACACCCCCTCCGCTACACTCCCTCAGCAACATTCCATCAACTACACTCCCTCAGCTACACTCCCTAAGCAACACTCCCTCAGCTACACGCCCTCAGCTACGCTCCCTCAGCAACATCCCCTCAGCTACACTCCCTCAGCTACACTCCCTCAGCTACATTCCCTCAGCTCTTCTCCCTCAGGTACACCCCCTCAGCAACACCCCCTCAGCAACACTCCCTCAGCTACACTCCCTCAGCTAAACTCCCTCAGCTACACTCCCTCAGCTACATTCCCTCAGCTCTACTCCCTCAGCTGCACTCCCTCAGCAACACTCCCTCAGCAACACCCCCTCAGCTACACCCCCTTAGCAACACCCCCTCAGCTACACTCGCTCAGCAACACTCGCTCAGCAACACCCCCTCAGCAACACTCCCTCAGCTACATTCCCTCAGCTACAATCCCTCAGCTACACTCCCTCAGCTACATTCCCTCAGCTACACTCCCTCAGCTGCACTCCCTCAGCAATGCTCCCTCACCAACACCCCCTCAGCTACACTCCCTCAGCTACCCTTCCTCAGCAACACTCACCAGCAACATTCACTCAGCTACACCCCCTTAGCTACACTAACTCAACTACATTCACTCAACTACACAGCCTCAGCTACACTCGCTCAGCTACACTCCCTCAGCAACACTCCCTCAGCAACACTCGCTCAGCAACACTCCCTCAGCAACACTCCCTCAGCTACACTCCCTCAGCAACATCCCCTCAGCTACACTCACTCAGCTACACTCCCACAGCTAGACTCCCTCTGCAACAGCCCCTCAGCAACACTCCCTCAGCAAAACCCCCTCAGCAACAGTCGCTCAGCAACACTCCCTCAGCTACACACCCTCAGCAACACCTTCTCAGCTACACTCCCTCAGCGACACTCCCTCAGCTAAACCCCCTCAGCAAAATCCCTTTAGCTACACTCCCTCATCCACACTCCCTCAGCAACACCCCCTCAACAACACTCCCTCAGCTACACTCCCTCATCAACACCGCTTCAGCAACTCTCCCTCAGCTACACTACCTCAGCAACACTCCCTCAGCAGCACTCCCTCAGCAACACTCCCTCAGCAACTCTCCCTCAGCTACACTCCCTCAGATATAGTCCCTCAGCAACACTCCCTCAGCAACACTCACTCAGCAACACTCCCTCAGCAACACTCCCTCAGCTACACTCCCTCAGCGGCACTCCCTCAACAACAATCCCTCAGCTACACACCCTCAACAACACACTCTCAGACACACTCCCTCAGCAACATACCCTCAGCTACACTCCCTCAGCAACACCCCCTCAGCAACACTCGCTCAGCAACACTCCCTCAGCAACACTCCCTCAGCTACACTCCCTCAGCAACATCCCCTCAGCTACACTCCCTCAGCTACACTCCCACAGCTAGACTCCCTCTGCAACACCCCCTCAGCAACACTCCCTCAGCAAAACCCCCTCAGCAACACTCGCTCAGCAACACTCCGTCAGCTACACAGCCTCAGCAACACCTTCTCAGCTATACTCCCTCAGCGACGCTCCCTCAGCTAAACCCCCTCAGCAAAATCCATATAGCTACACTCCCTCATCCACACTCCCTCAGCAACACCACCTCAACAACACTCCCTCAGCTACACTCCCTCAGCAACACCGCTTCAGCAACTCTCGCTCAGCTACACTCCCTCAGCGGCACTCCCTCAACAACAATCCCTCAGCTACACACCCTCAGCAACACTCTCTCAGACACACTCCCTCAGCAACATCCCCTCAGCTACACTCCCTCAGCAACACCCCCTCAGCAACACTCCCTCAGCTACACTCGCTCAACAACACTCACTCAGCAACACTCCCTCATCAACACACCCTCAGCAACACTCCCTCAGCAACACTCCCTCAGCTACACTCCCTCTGCTACACTCCCTCATCAACACGCCCTAAGCTACATTCCCTCAGCTACACTCCCTCAGCTACACTCCCTCAGCAACGCTCCCTCAGCTACACTCCCTCAGCTACACTCCCTCAGCTACACTCCCTCAGCAACACTCACTCAGCAACATTCACTCAAATACCCTCCCTCAGCTACACCACCTCAGCTACACTAACTCAACTACACTCCCTCAGCAACAGCCCCTCAGCTACACTCCCTCAGCAACACACCCTCAGCTAGACCCTCAGCAACACTTCCTCAGCAACACTCCTCAGCAACAAACCCTCAGCAACACACCCTCAGCTACACTCCCTCAGCAACACTCCCTCAGCAACACTCCCTCAGCAACACTCCCTCAGCTACACTCCCTCAGCAACACACCCTCAGCTACACTCCGTCAGCAACACTCCATCAGCAACACCCCCTCAGCTGCAGTCCCTCAGCAACAACCCCTCAGCTAGACTCCCTCAGCTACACTGGCTCAGCAACACTCCCTCAGCAACACTCCCTCAGCTAGACTACCTCAGCAACACTCCCTCAGCTACACACCCTCAGCAACACCTTCTCAGCTACACTCCCTCAGCGACACTCCCTCAGCTAAACCCCCTCAGCAAAATCCCTTTAGCTACACTCCCTCATCCACACTCCCTCAGCAACACCCCCTCAACAACACTCCCTCAGCTACACTCCCTCATCAACACCGCTTCAGCAACTCTCCCTCAGCTACACTACCTCAGCAACACTCCCTCAGCAGCACTCCCTCAGCAACACTCCCTCAGCAACTCTCCCTCAGCTACACTCCCTCAGATATAGTCCCTCAGCAACACTCCCTCAGCAACACTCACTCAGCAACACTCCCTCAGCAACACTCCCTCAGCTACACTCCCTCAGCGGGCACTCCCTCAACAACAATCCCTCAGCTACACACCCTCAACAACACACTCTCAGACACACTCCCTCAGCAACATACCCTCAGCTACACTCCCTCAGCAACACCCCCTCAGCAACACTCGCTCAGCAACACTCCCTCAGCAACACTCCCTCAGCTACACTCCCTCAGCAACATCCCCTCAGCTACACTCCCTCAGCTACACTCCCACAGCTAGACTCCCTCTGCAACACCCCCTCAGCAACACTCCCTCAGCAAAACCCCCTCAGCAACACTCGCTCAGCAACACTCCGTCAGCTACACAGCCTCAGCAACACCTTCTCAGCTATACTCCCTCAGCGACGCTCCCTCAGCTAAACCCCCTCAGCAAAATCCATATAGCTACACTCCCTCATCCACACTCCCTCAGCAACACCACCTCAACAACACTCCCTCAGCTACACTCCCTCAGCAACACCGCTTCAGCAACTCTCGCTCAGCTACACTCCCTCAGCGGCACTCCCTCAACAACAATCCCTCAGCTACACACCCTCAGCAACACTCTCTCAGACACACTCCCTCAGCAACATCCCCTCAGCTACACTCCCTCAGCAACACCCCCTCAGCAACACTCCCTCAGCTACACTCGCTCAACAACACTCACTCAGCAACACTCCCTCATCAACACACCCTCAGCAACACTCCCTCAGCAACACTCCCTCAGCTACACTCCCTCTGCTACACTCCCTCATCAACACGCCCTAAGCTACATTCCCTCAGCTACACTCCCTCAGCTACACTCCCTCAGCAACGCTCCCTCAGCTACACTCCCTCAGCTACACTCCCTCAGCTACACTCCCTCAGCAACACTCACTCAGCAACATTCACTCAAATACCCTCCCTCAGCTACACCACCTCAGCTACACTAACTCAACTACACTCCCTCAGCAACAGCCCCTCAGCTACACTCCCTCAGCAACACACCCTCAGCTAGACCCTCAGCAACACTTCCTCAGCAACACTCCCTCAGCAACAAACCCTCAGCAACACACCCTCAGCTACACTCCCTCAGCAACACTCCCTCAGCAACACTCCCTCAGCAACACTCCCTCAGCTACACTCCCTCAGCAACACACCCTCAGCTACACTCCGTCAGCAACACTCCATCAGCAACACCCCCTCAGCTGCAGTCCCTCAGCAACAACCCCTCAGCTAGACTCCCTCAGCTACACTGGCTCAGCAACACTCCCTCAGCAACACTCCCTCAGCTAGACTACCTCAGCAACACTCCCTCAGCTACAATCCCTCAGCTACACTCCCTCAGCTACACTCCCTCAGCAACACTCCCTCAGCAACACTCGCTCAGCAATACTCCCTCAGCAACACTCCCTCAGCAACTCCACCTCAGCTGCACTCCCTCAGCAACAACCCCTCAGCTAGACTCCCTCAGCTACACTCCCTCAGCAACACTCCCACAGCAACACATCCTCAGCTACACCCTCAGCTGCACTCCCTCAGCAACAACCCCTCAGCTAGACTCCCTCAGCTACACTCCCTCAGCAACACTCCAACAACAACACACCCTCAGCTACACCCTCAGCTGCACTCCCTCAGCAACAACCCCTCAGCTAGACTCCCTCAGCTACACTCCCTCAGCAACACTCCAACAGCAACACACCCTCAGCTACACCCTCAGCTACACTCCCTCAGCAACATCCCCTCAGCTACACTCCCTCAGCTACACTCCCACAGCTAGACTCCCTCTGCAACACCCCCTCAGCAACACTCCCTCAGCAAAACCCCCTCAGCAACACTCGCTCAGCAACACTCCGTCAGCTACACAGCCTCAGCAACACCTTCTCAGCTACACTCCCTCAGCGACGCTCCCTCAGCTAAACCCCCTCAGCAAAATCCATATAGCTACACTCCCTCATCCACACTCCCTCAGCAACACCACCTCAACAACACTCCCTCAGCTACACTCCCTCAGCAACACCGCTTCAGCAACTCTCGCTCAGCTACACTCCCTCAGCGGCACTCCCTCAACAACAATCCCTCAGCTACACACCCTCAGCAACACACTCTCAGACACACTCCCTCAGCAACATCCCCTCAGCTACACTCCCTCAGCAACACCCCCTCAGCAACACTCCCTCAGCTACACTCGCTCAACAACACTCACTCAGCAACACTCCCTCATCAACACACCCTCAGCAAAACTCCCTCAGCAACACTCGCTCAGCAACACTCCCTCAGCAACACTCCCACAGCTAGACTCCGTCTGCAACACCCCCTCAGCAACACTCCCTCAGCTACACTCCCTCAGCGATACTCCCTCAGCAACAACCCCTCAGCAACAACCCCTCAGCAACACCCCCGCAGCTACACCCCATCAGCAACACCCCCTCAGCTACACTCCCTCAGCAACACTCGCTCAGCAACACCCCCTCAGCAACACTCCCTCAGCTACACTCCCTCAGCTACACTCCCTCTGCTACACTCCCTCATCAACACGCCCTAAGCTACATTCCCTCAGCTACACTCCCTCAGCTACACTCCCTCAGCAACGCTCCCTCAGCTACACTCCCTCAACTACACTCCCTCAGCTACACTCCCTCAGCAACACTCACTCAGCAACATTCACTCAAATACCCTCCCTCAGCTACACCACCTCAGCTACACTAACTCAACTACACTCCCTCAGCAACATCCCCTCAGCTACACTCCCTCAGCTACACTCCCTCAGCTACATTCCCTCAGCTCTTCTCCCTCAGGTACACCCCCTCAGCAACACCCCCTCAGCAACACTCCCTCAGCTACACTCCCTCAGCTAAACTCCCTCAGCTACACTCCCTCAGCTACATTCCCTCAGCTCTACTCCCTCAGCTGCACTCCCTCAGCAACACTCCCTCAGCAACACCCCCTCAGCTACACCCCCTCAGCAACACCCCCTCAGCTACACTCCCTCAGCAACACTCGCTCAGCAACACCCCCTCAGCAACACTCCCTCAGCTACATTCCCTCAGCTACAATCCCTCAGCTACACTCCCTCAGCTACATTCCCTCAGCTACACTCCCTCAGCTGCACTCCCTCAGCAATGCTCCCTCAGCAACACCCCCTCAGCTACACTCCCTCAGCTACCCTTCCTCAGCAACACTCACCAGCAACATTCACTCAGCTACACCCCCTTAGCTACACTAACTCAACTACATTCACTCATCTACACTCCCTCAGCTACACTCGCTCAGCTACACTCCCTCAACAACACTCCCTCAGCAACACTCGCTCAGCAACACTCCCTCAGCAACAGTCGATCAGCAACACTCTCTCAGCTACACTCCCTCAGCAACACTCCCTCAGCAACACTCCCTCAGCTACACTCCCTCAGCAACACTCCCTCAGCTACACCCTCAGCTACACTCCCTCAGCAACATCCCCTCAGCTAGACTCCCTCAGCTACACTCCCTCAGCAACACTTCCTCAGCAACACTCGCTCAGCAACACTCCCTCAGCAACACTCCCTCAACTACACTCCCTCAGCAACACTCCCTCAGCTACACCCTCAGCTACACTCCCTCAGCAACATCCCCTCAGCTAGACTCCCTCCGCTACACACCCTCAGCAACATTCCATCAACTACACTCCCTCAGCTACACTCCCTAAGCAACACTCCCTCAGCTACACGCCCTCAGCTACACTCCCTCAGCAACATCCCCTCAGCTACACTCCCTCAGCTACACTCCCTCAGCTACATTCCCTCAGCTCTTCTCCCTCAGGTACACCCCCTCAGCAACACCCCCTCAGCAACACTCCCTCAGCTACACTCCCTCAGCTAAACTCCCTCAGCTACACTCCCTCAGCTACATTCCCTCAGCTCTACTCCCTCAGCTGCACTCCCTCAGCAACACTCCCTCAGCAACACCCCCTCAGCTACACCCCCTTAGCAACACCCCCTCAGCTACACTCGCTCAGCAACACTCGCTCAGCAACACCCCCTCAGCAACACTCCCTCAGCTACATTCCCTCAGCTACAATCCCTCAGCTACACTCCCTCAGCTACATTCCCTCAGCTACACTCCCTCAGCTGCACTCCCTCAGCAATGCTCCCTCACCAACACCCCCTCAGCTACACTCCCTCAGCTACCCTTCCTCAGCAACACTCACCAGCAACATTCACTCAGCTACACCCCCTTAGCTAGACTAACTCAACTACATTCACTCAGCTACACAGCCTCAGCTACACTCGCTCAGCTACACTCCCTCAGCAACACTCCCTCAGCAACACTCGCTCTGCAGCACTCCCTCAGCAACACTCCCTCAGCTACACTCCCTCAGCAACATCCCCTCAGCTACACTCACTCAGCTACACTCCCACAGCTAGACTCCCTCTGCAACAGCCCCTCAGCAACACTCCCTCAGCTACACTCCCTCAGCGGCACTCCCTCAACAACAATCCCTCAGCTACACACCCTCAACAACACACTCTCAGACAGACTCCCTCAGCAACATACCCTCAGCTACACTCCCTCAGCAACACCCCCTCAGCAACACTCGCTCAGCAACACTCCCTCAGCAACACTCCCTCAGCTACACTCCCTCAGCAACATCCCCTCAGCTACACTCCCTCAGCTACACTCCCACAGCTAGACTCCCTCTGCAACACCCCCTCAGCAACACTCCCTCAGCAAAACCCCCTCAGCAACACTCGCTCAGCAACACTCCGTCAGCTACACAGCCTCAGCAACACCTTCTCAGCTACACTCCCTCAGCGACGCTCCCTCAGCTAAACCCCCTCAGCAAAATCCATATAGCTACACTCCCTCATCCACACTCCCTCAGCAACACCACCTCAACAACACTCCCTCAGCTACACTCCCTCAGCAACACCGCTTCAGCAACTCTCGCTCAGCTACACTCCCTCAGCGGCACTCCCTCAACAACAATCCCTCAGCTACACACCCTTAGCAACACACTCTCAGACACACTCCCTCAGCAACATCCCCTCAGCTACACTCCCTCAGCAACACCCCCTCAGCAACACTCCCTCAGCTACACTCGCTCAACAACACTCACTCAGCAACACTCCCTCATCAACACACCCTCAGCAACACTCCCTCAGCAACACTCGCTCAGCAACACTCCCTCAGCAACACTCCCTCAGCTACACTCCCTCAGCGATACACCCTCAGCAACAACCCCTCAGCAACACTCCCTCAGCAACACCCCCGCAGCTACACCCCATCAGCAACACCCCCTCAGCTACACTCCCTCAGCAACACTCGCTCAGCAACACCCCCTCAGCAACACTCCCTCAGCTACACTCCCTCAGCTACACTCCCTCTGCTACACTCCCTCATCAACACGCCCTAAGCTACATTCCCTCAGCTACACTCCCTCAGCTACACTCCCTCAGCAACGCTCCCTCAGCTACACTCCTTCAGCTACACTCCCTCAGCTACACTCCCTCATCAACACTCACTCAGCAACATTCACTCAAATACCCTCCCTCAGCTACACCACCTCAGCTACACTAACTCAAATACACTCCCTCAGCAACATCCCCTCAGCTACACTCCCTCAGCTACACTCCCTCAGCTACATTCCCTCAGCTCTTCTCCCTCAGGTACACCCCCTCAGCAACACCCCCTCAGCAACACTCCCTCAGCTACACTCCCTCAGCTAAACTCCCTCAGCTGCACTCCCTCAGCTACATTCCCTCAGCTCTACTCCCTCAGCTGCACTCCCTCAGCAACACTCCCTCAGCAACACCCCCTCAGCTACACCCCCTCAGCAACACCCCCTCAGCTACACTCCCTCAGCAACACTCGCTCAGCAACACCCCCTCAGCAACACTCCCTCAGCTACATTCCCTCAGCTACAATCCCTCAGCTACACTCCCTCAGCTACATTCCCTCAGCTACACTCCCTCAGCTGCACTCCCTCAGCAATGCTCCCTCAGCAACACCCCCTCAGCTACACTCCCTCAGCTACCCTTCCTCAGCAACACTCACCAGCAACATTCACTCAGCTACACCCCCTTAGCTACACTAACTCAACTACATTCACTCAGCTACACTCCCTCAGCTACACTCGCTCAGCTACACTCCCTCAACAACACTCCCTCAGCAACACTCGCTCAGCAACACTCCCTCAGCAACAGTCCATCAGCAACACTCTCTCAGCAACACTCCCTCAGCAACACTCCCTCAGCTACACTCCCTCAGCAACACTCCCTCAGCTACACCCTCAGCTACACTCCCTCAGCAACATCCCCTCAGCTAGACTCCCTCAGCTACACTCCCTCAGCAACACTTCCTCAGCAACACTCGCTCAGCAACACTCCCTCAGCAACACTCCATCAACTACACTCCGTCAGCAACACTCCCTCAGCTACACCCTCAGCTGCAGTCCCTCAGCAACAACCCCTCAACTAGACTCCCACAGCTACACTCGCTCAGCAACACTCCCTCAGCAACACTCCCTCAGCTACAATCCCTCAGCTACACTCCCTCAGCAACATCCCCTCAGCTACACTCCCTCAGCTACACTCCCTCAGCTACATTCCCTCAGCTCTTCTCCCTCAGCTACACCCCCTCAGCAACACCCCATCAGCAACACTCCCTCAGCTGCACTCCCTCAGCTACACTCCCTCAGCAACAGTCCCTCAGCAACACCCCCTCCGCTACACTCCCTCAGCAACATTCCATCAACTACACTCCCTCAGCTACACTCCCTAAGCAACACTCCCTCAGCTACACGCCCTCAGCTACACTCCCTCAGCTACATTCCCTCAGCTCTACTCCCTCAGGTACACCCCCTCAGCAACACCCCCTCAGCAACACTCCCTCAGCTACACTCCCTCAGCTAAACTCCCTCAGCTGCACTCCCTCAGCTACATTCCCTCAGCTCTACTCCCTCAGCTGCACCCCCTCAGCTACACCCCCTCAGCAACACCCCCTCAGCTACACTCGCTCAGCAACACTCGCTCAGCAACACCCCCTCAGCAACACTCCCTCAGCTACATTCCCTCAGCTACACTCCCTCAGCTGCACTCCCTCAGCAATGCTCCCTCACCAACACCCCCTCAGCTACACTCCCTCAGCTACCCTTCCTCAGCAACACTCACCAGCAACATTCACTCAGCTACACCCCCTTAGCTACACTAACTCAACTACATTCACTCAGCAACACTCCCTCAGCAACACTCGCTCAGCAACACTCCCTCAGCAACACTCCCTCAGCTACACTCCCTCAGCAACATCCCCTCAGCTACACTCACTCAGCTACACTCCCACAGCTAGACTCCCTCTGCAACAGCCCCTCAGCAACACTCCCTCAGCAAAACCCCCTCAGCAACACTCGCTCAGCAACACTCCCTCAGCTACACACCCTCAGCAACACCTTCTCAGCTACACTCCCTCAGCGACACTCCCTCAGCTAAACCCCCTCAGCAAAATCCCTTTAGCTACACTCCCTCATCCACACTCCCTCAGCAACACCCCCTCAACAACACTCCCTCAGCTACACTCCCTCATCAACACCGCTTCAGCAACTCTCCCTCAGCTACACTACCTCAGCAACACTCCCTCAGCAGCACTCCCTCAGCAACACTCCCTCAGCAACTCTCCCTCAGCTACACTCCCTCAGATATAGTCCCTCAGCAACACTCCCTCAGCAACACTCACTCAGCAACACTCCCTCAGCAACACTCCCTCAGCTACACTCCCTCAGCGGCACTCCCTCAACAACAATCCCTCAGCTACACACCCTCAACAACACACTCTCAGACACACTCCCTCAGCAACATACCCTCAGCTACACTCCCTCAGCAACACCCCCTCAGCAACACTCGCTCAGCAACACTCCCTCAGCAACACTCCCTCAGCTACACTCCCTCAGCAACATCCCCTCAGCTACACTCCCTCAGCTACACTCCCACAGCTAGACTCCCTCTGCAACACCCCCTCAGCAACACTCCCTCAGCAAAACCCCCTCAGCAACACTCGCTCAGCAACACTCCGTCAGCTACACAGCCTCAGCAACACCTTCTCAGCTATACTCCCTCAGCGACGCTCCCTCAGCTAAACCCCCTCAGCAAAATCCATATAGCTACACTCCCTCATCCACACTCCCTCAGCAACACCACCTCAACAACACTCCCTCAGCTACACTCCCTCAGCAACACCGCTTCAGCAACTCTCGCTCAGCTACACTCCCTCAGCGGCACTCCCTCAACAACAATCCCTCAGCTACACACCCTCAGCAACACTCTCTCAGACACACTCCCTCAGCAACATCCCCTCAGCTACACTCCCTCAGCAACACCCCCTCAGCAACACTCCCTCAGCTACACTCGCTCAACAACACTCACTCAGCAACACTCCCTCATCAACACACCCTCAGCAACACTCCCTCAGCAACACTCCCTCAGCAACACTCCCTCTGCTACACTCCCTCATCAACACGCCCTAAGCTACATTCCCTCAGCTACACTCCCTCAGCTACACACCCTCAGCAACGCTCCCTCAGCTACACTCCCTCAGCTACACTCCCTCAGCTACACTCCCTCAGCAACACTCACTCAGCAACATTCACTCAAATACCCTCCCTCAGCTACACCACCTCAGCTACACTAACTCAACTACACTCCCTCAGCAACAGCCCCTCAGCTACACTCCCTCAGCAACACACCCTCAGCTAGACCCTCAGCAACACTCCCTCAGCTACACTCCCTCAGCAACACTCCCTCAGCAACACTTCCTCAGCAACACTCGCTCAGCAACACTCGCTCAGCAACACTTCCTCAGCAACACTCCCTCAGCAACAAACCCTCAGCAACACACCCTCAGCTACACTCCCTCAGCAACACTCCCTCAGCAACACTCCCTCAGCAACACTCCCTCAGCTACACTCCCTCAGCAACACACCCTCAGCTACACTCCGTCAGCAACACTCCCTCAGCTACACCCTCAGCTGCAGTCCCTCAGCAACAACCCCTCAGCTAGACTCCCTCAGCTACACTGGCTCAGCAACACTCCCTCAGCAACACTCCCTCAGCTAGACTACCTCAGCAACACTCCCTCAGCTACAATCCCTCAGCTACACTCCCTCAGCTACACTCCCTCAGCAACACTCCCTCAGCAACACTCGCTCAGCAATACTCCCCCAGCAACACTCCCTCAGCAACTCCACCTCAGCTGCACTCCCTCAGCAACAACCCCTCAGCTAGACTCCCTCAGCTACACTCCCTCAGCAACACTCCCACAGCAACACATCCTCAGCTACACCCTCAGCTGCACTCCCTCAGCAACAACCCCTCAGCTAGACTCCCTCAGCTACACTCCCTCAGCAACACTCCAACAACAACACACCCTCAGCTACACCCTCAGCTGCACTCCCTCAGCAACAACCCCTCAGCTAGACTCCCTCAGCTACACTCCCTCAGCAACACTCCAACAGCAACACACCCTCAGCTACACCCTCAGCTACACTCCCAGAGCAACACACACTCAACTACACTCCCTCAGCAACACCCCCTCAGCAGCACTCCCTCAGCAACACCGCCTCAGCAACACTCCCTCAGCTACACTCCCTCAGCAACACTCTCAGACACACTCCCTCAGCAACATCCCCTCAGCTACACTCCCTCAGCAACACCCCCTCAGCAACACTCCCTCTGCTACACTCGCTCAACAACACTCACTCAGCAACACTCCCTCATCAACACACCCTCAGCAACACTCCCTCAGCTAGACTACCTCAGCAACACTCCCTCAGCTACAATCCCTCAGCTACACTCCCTCAGCTACACTCCCTCAGCAACACTCCCTCAGCAACACTCGCTCAGCAATACTCCCTCAGCAACACTCCCTCAGCAACTCCAGCTCAGCTGCACTCCCTCAGCAACAACCCCTCAGCTAGACTCCCTCAGCTACACTCCCTCAGCAACACTCCCACAGCAACACATCCTCAGCTACACCCTCAGCTGCACTCCCTCAGCAACAACCCCTCAGCTAGACTCCCTCAGCTACACTCCCTCAGCAACACTCCAACAACAACACACCCTCAGCTACACCCTCAGCTGCACTCCCTCAGCAACAACCCCTCAGCTAGACTCCCTCAGCTACACTCCCTCAGCAACACTCCAACAGCAACACACCCTCAGCTACACCCTCAGCTACACTCCCTGAGCAACACACACTCAACTACACTCCCTCAGCAACACCCCCTCAGCAGCACTCCCTCAGCAACACCGCCTCAGCAACACTCCCTCAGCTACACTCCCTCAGCAACACACTCTCAGACACACTCCCTCAGCAACATCCCCTCAGCTACACTCCCTCAGCAACACCCCCTCAGCAACACTCCCTCTGCTACACTCGCTCAACAACACTCACTCAGCAACACTCCCTCATCAACACACCCTCAGCAACACTCCCTCAGCAACACTCGTTCAGCAACATTCCCTCAGCAACACTCCCACAGCTAGACTCCGTCTGCAACACCCCCTCAGCAACACTCCCTCAGCTACACTCCCTCAGCGATACTCCTTCAGCAACAACTTCTCAGCAACACTCCCTCAGCAACACCCCCGCAGCTACACCCCATCAGCAACACCCCCTCAGCTACACTCCCTCAGCAGCACTCGCTCAGCAACACCCCCTCAGCAACACTCCCTCAGCTACACTCCCTCAGCTACACTCCCTCTGCTACACTCCCTCATCAACACGCCCTAAGCTACATTCCCTCAGCTACACTCCCTCAGCTACACTCCCTCAGCAACGCTCCCTCAGCTACACTCCCTCAGCTACACTCCCTCAGCTACACTCCCTCAGCAACACTCACTCAGCAACATTCACTCAAATACCCTCCCTCAGCTACACCACCTCAGCTACACTAACTCAACTACACTCCCTCAGCAACAGCCCCTCAGCTACACTCCCTCAGCAACACACCCTCAGCTAGACCCTCAGCAACACTCCCTCAGCTACACTCCCTCAGCAACACTCCCTCAGCTACACTCCCTCAGCAACACTCGCTCAGCAACACTCCCTCAGCTACACTCCCTCAGCAACATCCCCTCAGCTACACTCCCTCAGCTACACTCCCACAGCTAGACTCCCTCTGCAACACCCCCTCAGCAACACTCCCTCAGCAAAACCCCCTCAGCAACACTCGCTCAGCAACACTCCGTCAGCTACACAGCCTCAGCAACACCTTCTCAGCTACACTCCCTCAGCGACGCTCCCTCAGCTAAACCCCCTCAGCAAAATCCATATAGCTACACTCCCTCATCCACACTCCCTCAGCAACACCACCTCAACAACACTCCCTCAGCTACACTCCCTCAGCAACACCGCTTCAGCAACTCTCGCTCAGCTACACTCCCTCAGCGGCACTCCCTCAACAACAATCCCTCAGCTACACACCCTCAGCAACACACTCTCAGACACACTCCCTCAGCAACATCCCCTCAGCTACACTCCCTCAGCAACACCCCCTCAGCAACACTCCCTCAGCTACACTCGCTCAACAACACTCACTCAGCAACACTCCCTCATCAACACACCCTCAGCAACACTCCCTCAGCAACACTCGCTCAGCAACACTCCCTCAGCAACACTCCCTCAGCTACACTCCCTCAGCGATACACCCTCAGCAACAACCCCTCAGCAACACTCCCTCAGCAACACCCCCGCAGCTACACCCCATCAGCAATACCCCCTCAGCTACACTCCCTCAGCAACACTCGCTCAGCAACACCCCCTCAGCAACACTCCCTCAGCTACACTCCCTCAGCTACACTCCCTCTGCTACACTCCCTCATCAACACGCCCTAAGCTACATTCCCTCAGCTACACTCCCTCAGCTACACTCCCTCAGCAACGCTCCCTCAGCTACACTCCTTCAGCTACACTCCCTCAGCTACACTCCCTCATCAACACTCACTCAGCAACATTCACTCAAATACCCTCCCTCAGCTACACCACCTCAGCTACACTAACTCAAATACACTCCCTCAGCAACATCCCCTCAGCTACACTCCCTCAGCTACACTCCCTCAGCAACACCCCCTCAGCAACACTCCCTCAGCTACACTCGCTCAACAACACTCACTCAGCAACACTCCCTCATCAACACACCCTCAGCAACACTCCCTCAGCAACACTCGCTCAGCAACACTCCCTCAGCAACACTCCCACAGCTAGACTCCGTCTGCAACACCCCCTCAGCAACACTCCCTCAGCTACACTCCCTCAGCGATACTCCCTCAGCAACAACCCCTCAGCAACACTCCCTCAGCAATACCCCCGCAGCTACACCCCATCAGCAACACCCCCTCAGCTACACTCCCTCAGCAACACTCGCTCAGCAACACCCCCTCAGCAACACTCCCTCAGCTACACTCCCTCAGCTACACTCCCTCTGCTACACTCCTTCATCAACACGCCCTAAGCTACATTCCCTCAGCTACACTCCCTCAGCTACACTCCCTCAGCAACGCTCCCTCAGCTACACTCCCTCAGCTACACTCCCTCAGCTACACTCCCTCAGCAACACTCACTCAGCAACATTCACTCAAATACCCTCCCTCAGCTACACCACCTCAGCTACACTAACTCAACTACACTCCCTCAGCAACAGCCCCTCAGCTACACTCCCTCAGCAACACACCCTCAGCTAGACCCTCAGCAACACTCCCTCAGCTACACTCCCTCAGCAACACTCCCTCAGCAACACTACCTCAGCAACACTCGCTCAGCAACACTCGCTCAGCAACACTTCCTCAGCAACACTCCCTCAGCAACAAACCCTCAGCAACACACCCTCAGCTACACTCCCTCAGCAACACTCCCTCAGCAACACTCCCTCAGCAACACTCCCTCAGCTACACTCCCTCAGCAACACACCCTCAGCTACACTCCGTCAGCAACACTCCCTCAGCTACACCCTCAGCTGCAGTCCCTCAGCAACAACCCCTCAGCTGGACTCCCTCAGCTACACTGGCTCAGCAACACTCCCTCAGCAACACTCCCTCAGCTAGACTACCTCAGCAACACTCCCTCAGCTACAATCCCTCAGCTACACTCCCTCAGCTACACTCCTTCAGCAACACTCCCTCAGCAACACTCGCTCAGCAATACTCCCTCAGCAACACTCCCCCAGCAACTCCACCTCAGCTGCACTCCCTCAGCAACAACCCCTCAGCTAGACTCCCTCAGCTACACTCCCTCAGCAACACTCCCACAGCAACACATCCTCAGCTACACCCTCAGCTGCACTCCCTCAGCAACAACCCCTCAGCTAGACTCCCTCAGCTACACTCCCTCAGCAACACTCCAACAACAGCACACCCTCAGCTACACCCTCAGCTGCACTCCCTCAGCAACAACCCCTCAGCTAGACTCCCTCAGCTACACTCCCTCAGCAACACTCCAACAGCAACACACCCTCAGCTACACCCTCAGCTACACTCCCTGAGCAACACACACTCAACTACACTCCCTCAGCAACACCCCCTCAGCAGCACTCCCTCAGCAACACCGCCTCAGCAACACTCCCTCAGCTACACTCCCTCAGCAACACACTCTCAGACACACTCCCTCAGCAACATCCCCTCAGCTACACTCCCTCAGCAACACCCCCTCAGCAACACTCCCTCTGCTACACTCACTCAACAACACTCACTCAGCAACACTCCCTCATCAACACACCCTCAGCAACACTCCCTCAGCAACACTCGTTCAGCAACACTCCCTCAGCAACACTCCCACAGCTAGACTCAGTCTGCAACACCCCCTCAGCAACACTCCCTCAGCTACACTCCCTCAGCGATACTCCCTCAGCAACAACTTCTCAGCAACACTCCCTCAGCAACACCCCCGCAGCTACACCCCATCAGCAACACCCCCTCAGCAACACTCCCTCAGCTACACTCCCTCAGCTACACTCCCTCTGCTACACTCCCTCATCAACACGCCCTAAGCTACATTCCCTCAGCTACACTCCCTCAGCTACACTCCCTCAGCAACGCTCCCTCAGCTACACTCCCTCAGCTACACTCCCTCAGCTACACTCCCTCAGCAACACTCACTCAGCAACATTCACTCAAATACCCTCCCTCAGCTACACCACCTCAGCTACACTAACTCAACTAAACTCCCTCAGCAACAGCCCCTCAGCTACACTCCCTCAGCAACACACCCTCAGCTAGACCCTCAGCAACACTCCCTCAGCTACACTCCCTCAGCAACATTCCCTCAGCAACACTTCCTCAGCAACACTCGCTCAGCAACACTCCCTCAGCAACACTCCCTCAGCAACAAACCCTCAGCAACACACCCTCAGCTACACTCCCTCAGCAACACTCCCTCAGCAACACTCCCTCAGCTACACTCCCTCAGCAACACACCCTCAGCTACACTCCGTCAGCAACACTCCCTCAGCTACACCCTCAGCTGCAGTCCCTCAGCAACAACCCCTCAGCTAGACTCCCTCAGCTACACTGGCTCAGCAACACTCCCTCAGCAACACTCCCTCAGCTAGACTCCCTCAGCAACACTCCCTCAGCTACAATCCCTCAGCTACACTCCCTCAGCTACACTCCCTCAGCAACACTCCCTCAGCAACACTCGCTCAGCAATACTCCCTCAGCAACACTCCCTCAGCAACTCCACCTCAGCTGCACTCCCTCAGCAACAACCCCTCAGCTAGACTCCCTCAGCTACACTCCCTCAGCAACACTCCCACAGCAACACATCCTCAGCTACACCCTCAGCTGCACTCCCTCAGCAACAACCCCTCAGCTAGACTCCCTCAGCTACACTCCCTCAGCAACACTCCAACAACAACACACCCTCAGCTACACCCTCAGCTGCACTCCCTCAGCAACAACCCCTCAGCTAGATTCCCTCAGCTACACTCCCTCAGCAACACTCCAACAGCAACACACCCTCAGCTACACCCTCAGCTACACTCCCTGAGCAACACACACTCAACTACACTCCCTCAGCAACACCCCCTCAGCAGCATTCCCTCAGCAACACCGCCTCAGCAACACTCCCTCAGCTACACTCCCTCAGCTACACAACCTCAGCTACACTCCCTCAGCTACACTCCCTCAGCTACATTCCCTCAGCTCTACTCCCTCAGCTACACCCCCTCAGCAACACCCCCTCAGCAACACTCCCTCAGCTACACTCCCTCAGCTAAACTCCCTCAGCTACACTCCCTCAGCTACATTCCCTCAGCTCTACTCCCTCAGCTGCACTCCCTCAGCAACACTCCCTCAGCAACACCCCCTCAGCAGCACTCCCTCAGCAACACTCGCTCAGCAACACCCCCTCAGCAACACTCCCTCAGCTACACTCCCTCAGCAATGCTCCCTCTGCAATACCCCCTCAGCTACACTCCCTCAGCTACCCTTCCTCAGCAACACTCACCAGCAACATTCACTCAGCTACATCCCCTTAGCTACACTAACTCAACTACATTCACTCAGCTACACTCCCTCAGCTACATCCCCTCAGCTACACTCCCTCAGCAACACCCCCTCAGCAACACTCCCTCTGCTACACTCGCTCAACAACACTCACTCAGCAACACTCCCTCATCAACACACCCTCAGCAACACTCCCTCAGCAACACTCGTTCAGCAACACTCCCTCAGCAACACTCCCACAGCTAGACTCAGTCTGCAACACCCCCTCAGCAACACTCCCTCAGCTACACTCCCTCAGCGATACTCCCTCAGCAACAACTTCTCAGCAACACTCCCTCAGCAACACCCCCGCAGCTACACCCCATCAGCAACACCCCCTCAGCAACACTCCCTCAGCTACACTCCCTCAGCTACACTCCCTCTGCTACACTCCCTCATCAACACGCCCTAAGCTACATTCCCTCAGCTACACTCCCTCAGCTACACTCCCTCAGCAACGCTCCCTCAGCTACACTCCCTCAGCTACACTCCCTCAGCTACACTCCCTCAGCAACACTCACTCAGCAACATTCACTCAAATACCCTCCCTCGCTACACCACCTCAGCTACACTAACTCAACTACACTCCCTCAGCAACAGCCCCTCAGCTACACTCCCTCAGCAACACACCCTCAGCTAGACCCTCAGCAACACTCCCTCAGCTACACTCCCTCAGCAACATTCCCTCAGCAACACTTCCTCAGCAACACTCGCTCAGCAACACTCCCTCAGCAACACTCCCTCAGCAACAAACCCTCAGCAACACACCCTCAGCTACACTCCCTCAGCAACACTCCCTCAGCAACACTCCCTCAGCTACACTCCCTCAGCAACACACCCTCAGCTACACTCCGTCAGCAACACTCCCTCAGCTACACCCTCAGCTGCAGTCCCTCAGCAACAACCCCTCAGCTAGACTCCCTCAGCTACACTGGCTCAGCAACACTCCCTCAGCAACACTCCCTCAGCTAGACTCCCTCAGCAACACTCCCTCAGCTACAATCCCTCAGCTACACTCCCTCAGCTACACTCCCTCAGCAACACTCCCTCAGCAACACTCGCTCAGCAATACTCCCTCAGCAACACTCCCTCAGCAACTCCACCTCAGCTGCACTCCCTCAGCAACAACCCCTCAGCTAGACTCCCTCAGCTACACTCCCTCAGCAACACTCCCACAGCAACACATCCTCAGCTACACCCTCAGCTGCACTCCCTCAGCAACAACCCCTCAGCTAGACTCCCTCAGCTACACTCCCTCAGCAACACTCCAACAACAACACACCCTCAGCTACACCCTCAGCTGCACTCCCTCAGCAACAACCCCTCAGCTAGATTCCCTCAGCTACACTCCCTCAGCAACACTCCAACAGCAACACACCCTCAGCTACACCCTCAGCTACACTCCCTGAGCAACACACACTCAACTACACTCCCTCAGCAACACCCCCTCAGCAGCATTCCCTCAGCAACACCGCCTCAGCAACACTCCCTCAGCTACACTCCCTCAGCTACACAACCTCAGCTACACTCCCTCAGCTACACTCCCTCAGCTACATTCCCTCAGCTCTACTCCCTCAGCTACACCCCCTCAGCAACACCCCCTCAGCAACACTCCCTCAGCTACACTCCCTCAGCTAAACTCCCTCAGCTACACTCCCTCAGCTACATTCCCTCAGCTCTACTCCCTCAGCTGCACTCCCTCAGCAACACTCCCTCAGCAACACCCCCTCAGCAGCACTCCCTCAGCAACACTCGCTCAGCAACACCCCCTCAGCAACACTCCCTCAGCTACACTCCCTCAGCAATGCTCCCTCTGCAACACCCCCTCAGCTACACTCCCTCAGCTACCCTTCCTCAGCAACACTCACCAGCAACATTCACTCAGCTACATCCCCTTAGCTACACTAACTCAACTACATTCACTCAGCTACACTCCCTCAGCTACACTCCCTCAGCTACACTCCCTCAGCAAAACTCCCTCTGCTACACTCGCTCAGCAACACTCCCTCAGCAACAGTCCATCAGCAACACTCCCTCAGCTACACTCCCTCAGCTACACTCCCTCAGCAACACTCCCTCAGCTACACTCCCTCAGCAACACTCCCTCAGCTACACTCTCAGCTACACCCCCTCAGCAACATCCCCTCAGCTAGACTCCCTCAGCTACATTCCCTCAGCAACACTCCCTCAGCAACAACCCCTCAGCTACACTCCCTCAGCAACACACCCTCAGCTAAACTCCATTAGCAAGACTCCCTCAGCAACACTCCCTCAGCAACACTCCATCAACTACACTCCCGCAGCTACACTCGCTCAGTTACACTCCCTCAGCAACATTCCCTCAGCTACACTCCCTCAGCTAAACTCCCTCAGCAACAGCCCCTCAGCCACACTCCCTCAGCAACCCTCCCTCAGCGGCACTCCCTCAACAACACTCCCTCAGCTACACTTGCTCAAGAACATTCACTCAGCAACACTCCCACAGCAACACGCCCTCAGCACCACCCCCTCAGCTACACTCCCTCAGCTACACTCCCTCAGCAACAGTCCCTCAGCAACACCCCCTCAGCTACACTCCCTCAGCAACATTCCATCAACTACACTCCCTCAGCTACACTCCCTAAGCAACACTCCCTCAGCTACACGCCCTCAGCTACACTCCCTCAGCAACATCCCCTCAGCTACACTCCCTCAGCTACACTCCCTCAGCTACATTCTCTCAGCTCTTCTCCCTCAGGTACACCCCCTCAGCAACACCCCCTCAGCAACACTCCCTCAGCTACATTCCCTCAGCTACAATCCCTCAGCTACACTCCCTCAGCTACATTCCCTCAGCTACACTCCCTCAGCTGCACTCCCTCAGCAATGCTCCCTCAGCAACACCCCCTCAGCTACACTCCCTCAGCTACCCTTCCTCAGCAACACTCACCAGCAACATTCACTCAGCTACACCCCCTTAGCTACACTAACTCAACTACATTCACTCAGCTACACTCCCTCAGCTACACTCGCTCAGCTACACTCCCTCAGCAACACTCCCTCAGCAACACTCGCTCAGCAACACTCCCTCAGCAACAGTCCATCAGCAACACTCTCTCAGCTACACTCCCTCAGCAACACTCCCTCAGCAACACTCCCTCAGCTACACTCCCTCAGCAACACTCCCTCAGCTACACCCTCAGCTACACTCCCTCAGCAACATCCCCTCAGCTAGACTCCCTCAGCTACACTCCCTCAGCAACACTTCCTCAGCAACACTCGCTCAGCAACACTCCCTCAGCAACACTCCCTCAGCTACACTCCCTCAGCAACACTCCCTCAGCTACACCCTCAGCTACACTCCCTCAGTAACATCCCCTCAGCTAGACTCCCTCAGCTACACTCCCTCAGAAACACTTCCTCAGCAACATTCGCTCAGCAACACGCCCTCAGCAACACTCCCTCAGCAACAAACCCTCAGCAACACACCCTCAGCTACACTCCCTCAGCAACACTCCTTCAGCAACACACCCTCAGCTACACTCCGTCAGCAACACTCCCTCAGCTACACCCTCAGCTGCAGTCCCTCAGCAACAACCTCTCAACTAGACTCCCACAGCTACACTCGCTCAGCAACACTCCCTCAGCAACACTCCCTCAGCTACAATCCCTCAGCTACACTCCCTCAGCTACACTCCCTCAGCAACACTCCCTCAGCAACACTCCCTCAGCTACACTCCCTAAGCAACACTCCCTCAGCTACACACCCTCAGCTACACTCCCTCAGCAACATCCCCTCAGCTACACTCCCTCAGCTACACTCCCTCAGCTACATTCCCTCAGCTCTTCTCCCTCAGGTACACCCCCTCAGCAACACCCCCTCAGCAACACTCCCTCAGCCACACTCCCTCAGCTAAACTCCCTCAGCTACACTCCCTCAGCTACATTCCCTCAGCTCTACTCCCTCAGCTGCACTCCCTCAGCAACACTCCCTCAGCAACACCCCCTCAGCTACACCCCCTCAGCAACACCCCCTCAGCTACACTCGCTCAGCAACACTCGCTCAGCAACACCCCCTCAGCAACACTCCCTCAGCTACATTCCCTCAGCTACAATCCCTCAGCTACACTCCCTCAGCTACATTCCCTCAGCTACACTCCCTCAGCTGCACTCCCTCAGCAATGCTCCCTCAGCAACACCCCCTCAGCTACATTCCCTCAGCTACCCTTCCTCAGCAACACTCACCAGCAACATTCACTCAGCTACATCCCCTTAGCTACACTAACTCAACTACATTCACTCAGCTACACTCCCTCAGCTACACTCGGTCAGCAACACTCCCTCAGCAAAACTCCCTCAGCAACACTCGCTCAGCAACACTCCCTCAGCAACAGTCCATCAGCAACACTCCCTCAGCTACACTCCCTCAGCTACACTCCCTCAGCAACACTCCCTCAGCTACACTCCCTCAGCAACACTCCCTCAGCTACACTCTCAGCTACACCCCCTCAGCAACATCCCCTCAGCTAGACTCCCTCAGCTACATTCCCTCAGCTACACTCCCTCAGCTACACTCCCTCAGCAATGCTCCCTCAGCAACACCCCCTCAGCTACACTCCCTCAGCTACCCTTCCTCAGCAACACTCACCAGCAACATTCACTCAGCTACACCCCCTTAGCTACACTAACTCAACTACATTCACTCAGCTACACTCCCTCAGCTACACTCGCTCAGCTACACTCCCTCAGCAACACTCCCTCAGCAACAGTCCATCAGCAACACTCTCTCAGCTACACTCCCTCAGCTACACTCCCTCAGCAGCACCCCCTCAGCTACACTCCCTCAGCTACCCTTCCTCAGCAACACTCACCAGCAACATTCACTCAGCTACACCCCCTTAGCTACACTAACTCAACTACATTCACTCAGCTACACACCCTCAGCTACACTCGCTCAGCTACACTCCCTCAGCAACACTCCCTCAGCAACAGTCGCTCAGCAACACTCCCTCAGCATCAGTCGATCAGCAACACTCTCTCAGCTACACTCCCTCAGCTACACTCCCTCAGCAACACTCCCTCAGCTACACTCCCTCAGCAACACTCCCTCAGCTACACCCTCAGCTACACTCCCTCAGCAACATCCCCTCAGCTAGACTCCCTCAGCTACACTCCCTCAGCAACACTTCCTCAGCAACACTCGCTCAGCAACACTCCCTCAGCAACACTCCCTCAGCAACAAACCCTCAGCAACACACCCTCAGCTACACTCCCTCAGCAACACTCCCTCAGCAACACACCCTCAGCTACACTCCGTCAGCAACACTCCCTCAGCTACACCCTCAGCTGCAGTCCCTCAGCTACATTCCCTCAGCTCTAATCCCTCAGCTGCACTCCCTCAGCAACACTCCCTCAGCAACACCCCATCAGCTACACCCCCTCAGCAACACCCCCTCAGCTACACTCGCTCAGCAACACTCCCTCAGCAACACTCGCTCAGCAATACTCCCTCAGCACCACTCCCTCAGCTACACGCCCTCAGCTACACTCCCTCAGCAACATCCCCTCAGCTACACTCCCTCACCTACACTCCCTCAGCTACATTCCCTCAGCTCTTCTCCCTCAGCTTCACCCCCTCAGCAACACCCCCTCAGTAACACTCCCTCAGCTACACTCCCTCATCTAAACTCCCTCAGCTACACTCCCTCAGCTACACTCCCTCAGCAACAGACCCTCAGCTACACTCCGTCAGCAACACTCCCTCAGGTACACCCTCAGCTGCAGTCCCTCAGCAACAACCCCTCAGCTAGACTCCCTCAGCTACACCCCCTCAGCAACACTCCCTCAGCAACACTCCATCAGCTACACTCCCTCAGCTAAACTCCCTCAGCTACAATCCCTCAGCTACATTCCCTCAGCTCTACTCCCTCAGCTGCACTCCCTCAGCAACACTCCCTCAGCAACACCCCCTCAGCTACACCCCCTCAGCAACACCCCCTCAGCTACACTCGCTCAGCAACACTCGCTCAGCAACACCCCCTCAGCAACACTCCCTCAGCTACACTCGCTCAACAACACTCACTCAGCAACACTCCCTCATCAACACACCCTCAGCAACACTCCCTCAGCAACACTCGCTCAGCAACACTCCCTCAGCAACACTCCCACAGCTAGACTCCGTCTGCAACACCCCCTCAGCAACACTCCCTCAGCTACACTCCCTCAGCGATACTCCCTCAGCAACAACCCCTCAGCAACACTCCCTCAGCAACACCCCCGCAGCTACACCCCATCAGCAACACCCCCTCAGCTACACTCCCTCAGCAACACTCGCTCAGCAACACCCCCTCAGCAACACTCCCTCAGCTACACTCCCTCAGCTACACTCCCTCTGCTACACTCCTTCATCAACACGCCCTAAGCTACATTCCCTCAGCTACACTCCCTCAGCTACACTCCCTCAGCAACGCTCCCTCAGCTACACTCCCTCAGCTACACTCCCTCAGCTACACTCCCTCAGCAACACTCACTCAGCAACATTCACTCAAATACCCTCCCTCAGCTACACCACCTCAGCTACACTAACTCAACTACACTCCCTCAGCAACAGCCCCTCAGCTACACTCCCTCAGCAACACACCCTCAGCTAGACCCTCAGCAACACTCCCTCAGCTACACTCCCTCAGCAACACTCCCTCAGCAACACTTCCTCAGCAACACTCGCTCAGCAACACTCGCTCAGCAACACTTCCTCAGCAACACTCCCTCAGCAACAAACCCTCAGCAACACACCCTCAGCTACACTCCCTCAGCAACACTCCCTCAGCAACACTCCCTCAGCAACACTCCCTCAGCTACACTCCCTCAGCAACACACCCTCAGCTACACTCCGTCAGCAACACTCCCTCAGCTACACCCTCAGCTGCAGTCCCTCAGCAACAACCCCTCAGCTAGACTCCCTCAGCTACACTGGCTCAGCAACACTCCCTCAGCAACACTCCCTCAGCTAGACTACCTCAGCAACACTCCCTCAGCTACAATCCCTCAGCTACACTCCCTCAGCTACACTCCCTCAGCAACACTCCCTCAGCAACACTCGCTCAGCAATACTCCCTCAGCAACACTCCCTCAGCAACTCCACCTCAGCTGCACTCCCTCAGCAACAACCCCTCAGCTAGACTCCCTCAGCTACACTCCCTCAGCAACACTCCCACAGCAACACATCCTCAGCTACACCCTCAGCTGCACTCCCTCAGCAACAACCCCTCAGCTAGACTCCCTCAGCTACACTCCCTCAGCAACACTCCAACAACAACACACCCTCAGCTACACCCTCAGCTGCACTCCCTCAGCAACAACCCCTCAGCTAGACTCCCTCAGCTACACTCCCTCAGCAACACTCCAACAGCAACACACCCTCAGCTACACCCTCAGCTACACTCCCTGAGCAACACGCACTCAAATACACTCACTCAGCAACACCCCCTCAGCAGCACTCCCTCAGCAACACCGCCTCAGCAACACTCCCTCAGCTACACTCCCTCAGCAACACACTCTCAGACACACTCCCTCAGCAACATCCCCTCAGCTACACTCCCTCAGCAACACCCCCTCAGCAACACTCCCTCTGCTACACTCGCTCAACAACACTCACTCAGCAACACTCCCTCATCAACACACCCTCAGCAACACTCCCTCAGCAACACTCGTTCAGCAACACTCCCTCAGCAACACTCCCACAGCTAGACTCCGTCTGCAACACCCCCTCAGCAACACTCCCTCAGCTACACTCCCTCAGCGATACTCCCTCAGCAACAACTTCTCAGCAACACTCCCTCAGCAACACCCCCGCAGCTACACCCCATCAGCAACACCCCCTCAGCTACACTCCCTCAGCAGCACTCGCTCAGCAACACCCCCTCAGCCACACTCCCTCAGCTACACTCCCTCAGCTACACTCCCTCTGCTACACTCCCTCATCAACACGCCCTAAGCTACATTCCCTCAGCTACACTCCCTCAGCTACACTCCCTCAGCAACGCTCCCTCAGCTACACTCCCTCAGCTACACTCCCTCAGCTACACTCCCTCAGCAACACTCACTCAGCAACATTCACTCAAATACCCTTCCTCAGCTACACCACCTCAGCTACACTAACTCAACTACACTCCCTCAGCAACAGCCCCTCAGCTACACTCCCTCAGCAACACACCCTCAGCTAGACCCTCAGCAACACTCCCTCAGCTACACTCCCTCAGCAACATTCCCTCAGCAACACTTCCTCAGCAACACTCGCTCAGCAACACTCCCTCAGCAACACTCCCTCAGCAACAAACCCTCAGCAACACACCCTCAGCTACACTCCCTCAGCAACACTCCCTCAGCAACACTCCCTCAGCTACACTCCCTCAGCAACACACCCTCAGCTACACTCCGTCAGCAACACTCCCTCAGCTACACCCTCAGCTGCAGTCCCTCAGCAACAACCCCTCAGCTAGACTCCCTCAGCTACACTGGCTCAGCAACACTCCCTCAGCAACACTCCCTCAGCTAGACTCCCTCAGCAACACTCCCTCAGCTACAATCCCTCAGCTACACTCCCTCAGCTACACTCCCTCAGCAACACTCCCTCAGCAACACTCGCTCAGCAATACTCCCTCAGCAACACTCCCTCAGCAACTCCACCTCAGCTGCACTCCCTCAGCAACAACCCCTCAGCTAGACTCCCTCAGCTACACTCCCTCAGCAACACTCCCACAGCAACACATCCTCAGCTACACCATCAGCTGCACTCCCTCAGCAACAACCCCTCAGCTAGACTCCCTCAGCTACACTCCCTCAGCAACACTCCAACAACAACACACCCTCAGCTACACCCTCAGCTGCACTCCCTCAGCAACAACCCCTCAGCTAGATTCCCTCAGCTACACTCCCTCAGCAACACTCCAACAGCAACACACCCTCAGCTACACCCTCAGCTACACTCCCTGAGCAACACACAGTCAACTACACTCCCTCAGCAACACCCCCTCAGCAGCATTCCCTCAGCAACACCGCCTCAGCAACACTCCCTCAGCTACACTCCCTCAGCTACACAACCTCAGCTACACTCCCTCAGCTACACTCCCTCAGCTACATTCCCTCAGCTCTACTCCCTCAGCTACACCCCCTCAGCAACACCCCCTCAGCAACACTCCCTCAGCTACACTCCCTCAGCTAAACTCCCTCAGCTACACTCCCTCAGCTACATTCCCTCAGCTCTACTCCCTCAGCTGCACTCCCTCAGCAACACTCCCTCAGCAACACACCCTCAGCAGCACTCCCTCAGCAACACTCGCTCAGCAACACCCCCTCAGCAACACTCCCTCAGCTACACTCCCTCAGCAATGCTCCCTCTGCAACACCCCCTCAGCTACACTCCCTCAGCTACCCTTCCTCAGCAACACTCACCAGCAACATTCACTCAGCTACATCCCCTTAGCTACACTAACTCAACTACATTCACTCAGCTACACTCCCTCAGCTACACTCCCTCAGCTACACTCCCTCAGCAAAACTCCCTCAGCAACACTCGCTCAGCAACACTCCCTCAGCAACAGTCCATCAGCAACACTCCCTCAGCTACACTCCCTCAGCTACACTCCCTCAGCAACACTCCCTCAGCTACACTCCCTCAGCAACACTCCCTCAGCTACACTCTCAGCTACACCCCCTCAGCAACATCCCCTCAGCTAGACTCCCTCAGCTACACTCCCTCAGCAACACTCCCTCAGCAACAACCCCTCAGCTACACTCCCTCAGCAACACACCCTCAGCTAAACTCCATTAGCAAGACTCCCTCAGCAACACTCCCTCAGCAACACTCCATCAACTACACTCCCGCAGCTACACTCGCTCAGTTACACTCCCTCAGCAACATTCCCTCAGCTACACTCCCTCAGCTAAACTCCCTCAGCAACAGCCCCTCAGCCACACTCCCTCAGCAACCCTCCCTCAGCGGCACTCCCTCAACAACACTCCCTCAGCTACACTTGCTCAAGAACATTCACTCAGCTACACTCCCTCAGCAACAGTCCCTCAGCAACACCCCCTCAGCTACACTCCCTCAGCAACATTCCATCAACTACACTCCCTCAGCTACACTCCCTAAGCAACACTCCCTCAGCTACACGCCCTCAGCTACACTCCCTCAGCAACATCCCCTCAGCTACACTCCCTCAGCTACACTCCCTCAGCTACATTCCCTCAGCTCTTCTCCCTCAGGTACACCCCCTCAGCAACACCCCCTCAGCAACACTCCCTCAGCTACATTCCCTCAGCTACAATCCCTCAGCTACACTCCCTCAGCTACATTCCCTCAGCTACACTCCCTCAGCTGCACTCCCTCAGCAATGCTCCCTCAGCAACACCCCCTCAGCTACACTCCCTCAGCTACCCTTCCTCAGCAACACTCACCAGCAACATTCACTCAGCTACACCCCCTTAGCTACACTAACTCAACTACATTCACTCATCTACACTCCCTCAGCTACACTCGCTCAGCTACACTCCCTCAGCAACACTCCCTCAGCAACACTCGCTCAGCAACACTCCCTCAGCAACAGTCCATCAGCAACACTCTCTCAGCTACACTCCCTCAGCAACACTCCCTCAGCAACACTCCCTCAGCTACACTCCCTCAGCAACACTCCCTCAGCTACACCCTCAGCTACACTCCCTCAGCAACATCCCCTCAGCTAGACTCCCTCAGCTACACTCCCTCAGCAACACTTCCTCAGCAACACTCGCTCAGCAACACTCCCTCAGCAACACTCACTCAGCTACACTCCCTCAGCAACACTCCCTCAGCTACACCCTCAGCTACACTCCCTCAGTAACATCCCCTCAGCTAGACTCCCTCAGCTACACTCCCTCAGAAACACTTCCTCAGCAACATTCGCTCAGCAACACTCCCTCAGCATCACTCCCTCAGCTAGACTCCCTCAGCAACACTCCCTCAGCTACAATCCCTCAGCTACACTCCCTCAGCTACACTCCCTCAGCAACACTCCCTCAGCAACACTCGCTCAGCAATACTCCCTCAGCAACACTCCCTCAGCAACTCCACCTCAGCTGCACTCCCTCAGCAACAACCCCTCAGCTAGACTCCCTCAGCTACACTCCCTCAGCAACACTCCAACAACAACACACCCTCAGCTACACCCTCAGCTGCACTCCCTCAGCAACAACCCCTCAGCTAGATTCCCTCAGCTACACTCCCTCAGCAACACTCCAACAGCAACACACCCTCAGCTACACCCTCAGCTACACTCCCTGAGCAACACACAGTCAACTACACTCCCTCAGCAACACCCCCTCAGCAGCATTCCCTCAGCAACACCGCCTCAGCAACACTCCCTCAGCTACACTCCCTCAGCTACACAACCTCAGCTACACTCCCTCAGCTACACTCCCTCAGCTACATTCCCTCAGCTCTACTCCCTCAGCTACACCCCCTCAGCAACACCCCCTCAGCAACACTCCCTCAGCTACACTCCCTCAGCTAAACTCCCTCAGCTACACTCCCTCAGCTACATTCCCTCAGCTCTACTCCCTCAGCTGCACTCCCTCAGCAACACTCCCTCAGCAACACCCCCTCAGCAGCACTCCCTCAGCAACACTCGCTCAGCAACACCCCCTCAGCAACACTCCCTCAGCTACACTCCCTCAGCAATGCTCCCTCTGCAACACCCCCTCAGCTACACTCCCTCAGCTACCCTTCCTCAGCAACACTCACCAGCAACATTCACTCAGCTACATCCCCTTAGCTACACTAACTCAACTACATTCACTCAGCTACACTCCCTCAGGTACACTCCCTCAGCTACACTCCCTCAGCAAAACTCCCTCAGCAACACTCGCTCAGCAACACTCCCTCAGCAACAGTCCATCAGCAACACTCCCTCAGCTACACTCCCTCAGCTACACTCCCTCAGCAACACTCCCTCAGCTACACTCCCTCAGCAACACTCCCTCAGCTACACTCTCAGCTACACCCCCTCAGCAACATCCCCTCAGCTAGACTCCCTCAGCTACACTCCCTCAGCAACACTCCCTCAGCAACAACCCCTCAGCTACACTCCCTCAGCAACACATCCTCAGCTAAACTCCATTAGCAAGACTCCCTCAGCAACACTCCCTCAGCAACACTCCATCAACTACACTCCCGCAGCTACACTCGCTCAGTTACACTCCCTCAGCAACATTCCCTCAGCTACACTCCCTCAGCTAAACTCCCTCAGCAACAGCCCCTCAGCCACACTCCCTCAGCAACCCTCCCTCAGCGGCACTCCCTCAACAACACTCCCTCAGCTACACTTGCTCAAGAACATTCACTCAGCTACACTCCCTCAGCAACAGTCCCTCAGCAACACCCCTTCAGCTACACTCCCTCAGCAACATTCCATCAACTACACTCCCTCAGCTACACTCCCTAAGCAACACTCCCTCAGCTACACGCCCTCAGCTACACTCCCTCAGCAACATCCCCTCAGCTACACTCCCTCAGCTACACTCCCTCAGCTACATTCCCTCAGCTCTTCTCCCTCAGGTACACCCCCTCAGCAACACCCCCTCAGCAACACTCCCTCAGCTACATTCCCTCAGCTACAATCCCTCAGCTACACTCCCTCAGCTACATTCCCTCAGCTACACTCCCTCAGCTGCACTCCCTCAGCAATGCTCCCTCAGCAACACTCCCTCAGCAACACTCCCTCAGCAACAAACCCTCAGCAACACACCCTCAGCTACACTCCCTCAGCAACACTCCCTCAGCAACACACCCTCAGCTACACTCCGTCAGCAACACTCCCTCAGCTACACCCTCAGCTGCAGTCCCTCAGCAACAACCCCTCAACTAGACTCCCACAGCTACACTCGCTCAGCAACACTCCCTCAGCAATACTCCCTCAGCACCACTCCCTCAGCTACACTCCCTCAGCTACATTCCCTCAGCTCTTCTCCCTCAGCTACACCCCCTCAGCAACACCCCCTCAGCAACATTCCCTCAGCTACACTCCCTCATCTAAACTCCCTCAGCTGCACTCCCTCAGCTACATTCCCTCAGCTCTAATCCCTCAGCTGCACTCCCTCAGCAACACTCCCTCAGCAACACCCCATCAGCTACACCCCCTCAGCAACACCCCCTCAGCTACACTCGCTCAGCAACACTCCCTCAGCAACACTCGCTCAGCAATACTCCCTCAGCACCACTCCCTCAGCTACACGCCCTCAGCTACACTCCCTCAGCAACATCCCCTCAGCTACACTCCCTCAGCTACACTCCCTCAGCTACATTCCCTCAGCTCTTCTCCCTCAGCTTCACCCCCTCAGCAACACCCCCTCAGTAACACTCCCTCAGCTACACTCCCTCATCTAAACTCCCTCAGCTACACTCCCTCAGCTACACTCCCTCAGCAACAGACCCTCAGCTACATTCCGTCAGCAACACTCCCTCAGGTAAACCCTCAGCTGCAGTCCCTCAGCAACAACCCCTCAGCTGGACTCCCTCAGCTACACCCCCTCAGCAACACTCCCTCAGCAACACTCCATCAGCTACACTCCCTCAGCTAAACTCCCTCAGCTACAATCCCTCAGCTACATTCCCTCAGCTCTACTCCCTCAGCTGCACTCCCTCAGCAACACTCCCTCAGCAACAGCCCCTCAGCTACACCCCCTCAGCAACACCCCCTCAGCTACACTCGCTCAGCAACACTCGCTCAGCAACACCCCCTCAGCAACACTCCCTCAGCTACATTCCCTCAGCTACACTCCCTCAGCAACATCCCCTCAGCTACACTCCCTCAGCTACACTCCCTCAGCTACATTCCCTCAGCTCTTCTCCCTCAGGTACACCCCCTCAGCAACACCCCCTCAGCAACACTCCCTCAGCTACACTCCCTCAGCTAAACTCCCTCAGCTACACTCCCTCAGCTACATTCCCTCAGCTCTACTCCCTCAGCTGCTCTCCCTCAGCAACACTCCCTCAGCAACACCCCCTCAGCTACACCCCCTCAGCAACACCCCCTCAGCTACACTCGCTCAGCAACACTCGCTCAGCAACACCCCCTCAGCAACACTCCCTCAGCTACATTCCCTCAGCTACAATCCCTCAGCTACACTCCCTCAGCTACATTCCCTCAGCTACACTCCCTCAGCTGCACTCCCTCAGCAATGCTCCCTCAGCAACACCCCCTCAGCTACACTCCCTCAGCTACCCTTCCTCAGCAACACTCACCAGCAACATTCACTCAGCTACACCCCCTCAGCAACACCCCCTCAGCTACACTCCCTCAGCAACACTCCCTCAGCAACACTCGCTCAGCAATACTCCCTCAGCACCACTCCCTCAGCTACACGCCCTCAGCTACACTCCCTCAGCAACATCCCCTCAGCTACACTCCCTCAGCTACACTCCCTCAGCTACATTCCCTCAGCTCTTCTCCCTCAGCTACACCCCCTCAGCAACACCCCCTCAGTAACACTCCCTCAGCTACACTCCCTCAGCTAAACTCCCTCAGCTACACTCCCTCAGCTACATTCCCTCAGCTCTAATCCCTCAGCTGCACTCCCTCAGCAACACTCCCTCAGCAACACCCCCTCAGCTACACCCCCTCAGCAACACCCCCTCAGCTACACTCGCTCAGCAACACTCGCTCAGCAACACCCCCTTAACAACACTCCCTCAGCTACATTCCCTCAGCTACACTCCCTCAGCTACACTCCCTCAGCTACATTCCCTCAGCTACACTCCCTCAGCTACACTCCCTCAGCAATGCTCCCTCAGCAACACCCCCTCAGCTACACTCCCTCAGCTACCCTTCCTCAGCAACACTCACCAGCAACATTCACTCAGCTACACCCCCTTAGCTACACTAACTCAACTACATTCACTCAGCTACACTCCCTCAGCTACACTCGCTCAGCTACACTCCCTCAGCAACACTCCCTCAGCAACAGTCCATCAGCAACACTCTCTCAGCTACACTCCCTCAGCTACAATCCCTCAGCAACACTCCCTCAGCTACACTCCCTCAGCAACACTCCCTCAGCTACACCCTCAGCTACACTCCCTCAGCAACATCCCCTCAGCTAGACTCCCTCAGCTACACTCCCTCAGCAACACTTCCTCAGCAACACTCGCTCTGCAACACTCCCTCAGCAACACTCCCTCAGCTACAAACCCTCAGCAACACACCCTCAGCTACACTCCCTCAGCAACACTCCCTCAGCAACACACCCTCAGCAACACTCCCTCAGCTACACTCCCTCAGCAACAGACCCTCAGCAACACTCCGTCAGCAACACTCCCTCAGCTACACCCTCAGCTGCAGTCCCTCAGCAACAACCCCTCAGCTAGACTCCCTCAGCTACACCCCCTCAGCAACACTCCCTCAGCAACACTCCCTCAGCTACACTCCCTCAGCTAAACTCCCTCAGCTACAATGCCTCAGCTACATTCCCTCAGCTCTACTCCCTCAGCTGCACTCCCTCAGCAACACTCCCTCAGCAACAGCCCCTCAGCTACACCCCCTCAGCAACACCCCCTCAGCTACACTCGCTCAGCAACACTCGCTCAGCAACACCCCCTCAGCAACACTCCCTCAGCTACATTCCCTCAGCTACACTCCCTGAGCAACATCCCCTCAGCTACACTCCCTCAGCTACACTCCCTCAGCTACATTCCCTCAGCTCTTCTCCCTCAGGTACAAACCCTCAGCAACACCCCCTCAGCAACACTCCCTCAGCTACACTCCCTCAGCTAAACTCCCTCAGCTACACTCCCTCAGCTACATTCCCTCAGCTCTACTCCCTCAGCTGCTCTCCCTCAGCAACACTCCCTCAGCAACACCCCCTCAGCTACACCCCCTCAGCAACACCCCCTCAGCTACACTCGCTCAGCAACACTCGCTCAGCAACAACCCCTCAGCAACACTCCCTCAGCTACATTCCCTCAGCTACAATCCCTCAGCTACACTCCCTCAGCTACATTCCCTCAGCTACACTCCCTCAGCTGCACTCCCTCAGCAATGCTCCCTCAGCAACACCCCCTCAGCTACACTCCCTCAGCTACCCTTCCTCAGCAACACTCACCAGCAACATTCACTCAGCTACACCCCCTTAGCTACACTAACTCAACTACATTCACTCAGCTACACTCCCTCAGCTACACTCCCTCAGCTACACTCCCTCAGCAATGCTCCCTCAGCAACACCCCCTCAGCTACACTCCCTCAGCTACCCTTCCTCATCAACACTCACCAGCAACATTCACTCAGCTACACCCCCTTAGCTACACTAACTCAACTACATTCACTCAGCTACACTCCCTCAGCTACACTCGCTCAGCTACACTCCCTCAGCAACACTCCCTCAGCAACAGTCCATCAGCAACACTCTCTCAGCTACACTCCCTCAGCTACACTCCCTCAGCAACACCCCCTCAGCTACACTCCCTCAGCTACCCTTCCTCAGCAACACTCACCAGCAACATTCACTCAGCTACACCCCCTTAGCTACACTAACTCAACTACATTCACTCATCTACACTCCCTCAGCTACACTCGCTCAGCTACACTCCCTCAGCAACACTCCCTCAGCAACAGTCCATCAGCAACACTCTCTCAGCTACACTCCCTCAGCAACACTCCCTCAGCAACACTCCCTCAGCTACACTCCCTCAGCAACACTCCCTCAGCTACACCCTCAGCTACACTCCCTCAGCAACATCCCCTCAGCTAGACTCCCTCAGCTACACTCCCTCAGCAACACTTCCTCAGCAACACTCGCTCAGCAACACTCCCTCAGCAACACTCCCTCAGCAACAAACCCTCAGCAACACACCCTCAGCTACACTCCCTCAGCAGCACTCCCTCAGCAACACTCCCTCAGCAACACTCCCTCAGCTACACTCCCTCAGCAACAGACCCTCAGCTACACTCCGTCAGCAACACTCCCTCAGCTACACCCTCAGCTGCAGTCCCTCAGCAACAACCCCTCAGCTAGACTCCCTCAGCTACACCCCCTCAGCAACACTCCCTCAGCAACACTCCCTCAGCTACACTCCCTCAGCTAAACTCCCTCAGCTACAATGCCTCAGCTACATTCCCTCAGCTCTACTCCCTCAGCTGCACTCCCTCAGCAACACTCCCTCAGCAACACCCCCTCAGCTACACCCCCTCAGCAACACACCCTCACCTACACTCGCTCAGCAACACTCGCTCAGCAACACCCCCTCAGCAACACTCCCTCAGCTACATTCCCTCAGCTACACTCCCTCAGCAACATCCCCTCAGCTACACTCCCTCAGCTACACTCCCTCAGCTACATTCCCTCAGCTCTTCTCCCTCAGGTACACCCCCTCAGCAACACCCCCTCAGCAACACTCCCTCAGCTACACTCCCTCAGCTAAACTCCCTCAGCTACACTCCCTCAGCTACATTCCCTCAGCTCTACTCCCTCAGCTGCTCTCCCTCAGCAACACCCCCTCAGCTACACTCGCTCAGCAACACTCGCTCAGCAACACCCCCTCAGCAACACTCCCTCAGCTTCATTCCCTCAGCTACAATCCCTCAGCTACACTCCCTCAGCTACATTCCCTCAGCTACACTCCCTCAGCTGCACTCCCTCAGCAATGCTCCCTCAGCAACACCCCCTCAGCTACACTCCCTCAGCTACCCTTCCTCAGCAACACTCACCAGCAACATTCACTCAGCTACACCCCCTTAGCTACACTAACTCAACTACATTCACTCAGCTACACTCCCTCAGCTACACTCGCTCAGCTACACTCCCTCAGCAACACTCCCTCAGCAACACTCGCTCAGCAACACTCCCTCAGCAACAGTCCATCAGCAGCACTCTCTCAGCTACACTCCCTCAGCTACACTCCCTCAGCAACACTCCCTCAGCTACACTCCCTCAGCAACATCCCCTCAGCTAGACTCCCTCAGCTACACTCCCTCAGCAACACTTCCTCAGCATCACTCGCTCAGCAACACTCCCTCAGCAACACTCCCTCAGCAACAAACCCTCAGCAACACACCCTCAGCTACACTCCGTCAGCAACACTCCCTCAGCTACACCCTCAGCTGCAGTCCCTCAGCAACAACCCCTAAACTAGACTCCCACAGCTACACTCGCTCAGCAACACTCCCTCAGCAACACTCCCTCAGCTACAATCCCTCAGCTACACTCCCTCAGCTACACTCCCTCAGCAACACTCCCTCAGCCACACTCACTCAGCAATACTCCCTCAGCACCACTCCCTCAGCTACACGCCCTCAGCTACACTCCCTCAGCAACATCCCCTCAGCTACACTCCCTCAGCTACACTCCCTCAGCTACATTCCCTCAGCTCTTCTCCCTCAGCTACACCCCCTCAGCAACACCCCCTCAGCAACACTCCCTCAGCTACACTCCCTCATCTAAACTCCCTCAGCTACACTCCCTCAGCTACATTCCCTCAGCTCTAATCCCTCAGCTGCACTCCCTCAGCAACACTCCCTCAGCAACATCCCCTCAGCTACACCTCCTCAGCAACACCCCCTCAGCTACACTCCCTCAGCAACACTCCCTCAGCAACACACGCTCAGCAATACTCCCTCAGCACCACTCCCTCAGCTACACGCCCTCAGCTACACTCCCTCAGCAACATCCCCTCAGCTACACTCCCTCAGCAACACTCCCTCAGCTACATTCCCTCAGCTCTTCTCCCTCAGCTACACCCCCTCAGCAACACCCCCTCAGCAACACTCCCTCAGCTACATTCCCTCAGCTCTAATCCCTCAGCTGCACTCCCTCAGCAACACTCCCTCAGCAACACCCCCTCAGCTACACCCCCTCAGCAACACCCCCTCAGCTACACTCGCTCAGCAACTCTCGGTCAGCAACACCCCCTCAGCAACACTCCCTCAGCTACATTCCCTCAGCTACAATCCCTCAGCTACACTCCCTCAGCTACATTCCCTCAGCTACACTCCCTCAGCTACACTCCCTCAGCAATGCTCCATCAGCAACACCCCCTCAGCTACACTCCCTCAGCAACCCTTCCTCAGCAACACTCACCAGCAACATTCACTCAGCTACACCCCTTAGCTACACTAACTCAACTACATTCACTCAGCTACGCTCCCTCAGCTACATTCGCTCAGCTACACTCCCTCAGCAACACTCCCTCAGCAACACTCGCTCAGCAACACTCCATCAGCAACAGTCCATCAGCAACACTCTCTCAGCTACACTCCCTCAGCTACACCCCCTCAGCAACACTCCCTCAGCTACACTCCCTCAGCTAAACTCCCTCAGCTACACTCCCTCAGCTACATTCCCTCAGCTCTACTCCCTCAGCTGCTCTCCCTCAGCAACACTCCCTCAGCAACACCCCCTCAGCTACACCCCCTCAGCAACACCCCCTCAGCTACACTCACTCAGCAACACTCGCTCAGCAACACCCCCTCAGCAACACTCCATCAGCTACATTCCCTCAGCTACAATCCCTCAGCTACACTCCCTCAGCTACATTCCCTCAGCTACACTCCCTCAGCTGCACTCCCTCAGCAATGCTCCCTCAGCAACACCCCCTCAGCTACACTCCCTCAGCTACCCTTCCTCAGCAACACTCACCAGCAACATTCACTCAGCTACACCCCCTTAGCTACACTAACTCAACTACATTCACTCAGCTACACTCCCTCAGCTACACTCGCTCAGCTACACTCCCTCAGCAACACTCCCTCAGCAACACTCGCTCAGCAACACTCCCTCAGCAACAGTCCATCAGCAGCACTCTCTCAGCTACACTCCCTCAGCTACACTCCCTCAGCAACACTCCCTCAGCTACACTCCCTCAGCAACATCCCCTCAGCTAGACTCCCTCAGCTACACTCCCTCAGCAACACTTCCTCAGCATCACTCGCTCAGCAACACTCCCTCAGCAACACTCCCTCAGCAACAAACCCTCAGCAACACACCCTCAGCTACACTCCGTCAGCAACACTCCCTCAGCTACACCCTCAGCTGCAGTCCCTCAGCAACAACCCCTAAACTAGACTCCCACAGCTACACTCGCTCAGCAACACTCCCTCAGCAACACTCCCTCAGCTACAATCCCTCAGCTACACTCCCTCAGCTACACTCCCTCAGCAACACTCCCTCAGCCACACTCACTCAGCAATACTCCCTCAGCACCACTCCCTCAGCTACACGCCCTCAGCTACACTCCCTCAGCAACATCCCCTCAGCTACACTCCCTCAGCTACACTCCCTCAGCTACATTCCCTCAGCTCTTCTCCTCAGCTACACCCCCTCAGCAACACCCCCTCAGCAACACTCCCTCAGCTACACTCCCTCATCTAAACTCCCTCAGCTACACTCCCTCAGCTACATTCCCTCAGCTCTAATCCCTCAGCTGCACTCCCTCAGCAACACTCCCTCAGCAACACCCCCTCAGCTACACCCCCTCAGCAACACCCCCTCAGCTACACTCCCTCAGCAACACTCCCTCAGCAACACACGCTCAGCAATACTCCCTCAGCACCACTCCCTCAGCTACACGCCCTCAGCTACACTCCCTCAGCAACATCCCCTCAGCTACACTCCCTCAGCAACACTCCCTCAGCTACATTCCCTCAGCTCTTCTCCCTCAGCTACACCCCCTCAGCAACACCCCCTCAGCAACACTCCCTCAGCTACATTCCCTCAGCTCTAATCCCTCAGCTGCACTCCCTCAGCAACACTCCCTCAGCAACACCCCCTCAGCTACAGCCCCTCAGCAACACCCCCTCAGCTACACTCGCTCAGCAACTCTCGGTCAGCAACACCCCCTCAGCAACACTCCCTCAGCTACATTCCCTCAGCTACAATCCCTCAGCTACACTCCCTCAGCTACATTCCCTCAGCTACACTCCCTCAGCTACACTCCCTCAGCAATGCTCCATCAGCAACACCCCCTCAGCTACACTCCCTCAGCAACCCTTCCTCAGCAACACTCACCAGCAACATTCACTCAGCTACACCCCTTAGCTACACTAACTCAACTACATTCACTCAGCTACGCTCCCTCAGCTACATTCGCTCAGCTACACTCCCTCAGCAACACTCCCTCAGCAACACTCGCTCAGCAACACTCCATCAGCAACAGTCCATCAGCAACACTCTCTCAGCTACACTCCCTCAGCTACACCCCCTCAGCAACACTCCCTCAGCTACACTCCCTCAGCTAAACTCCCTCAGCTACACTCCCTCAGCTACATTCCCTCAGCTCTACTCCCTCAGCTGCTCTCCCTCAGCAACACTCCCTCAGCAACACCCCCTCAGCTACACCCCCTCAGCAACACCCCCTCAGCTACACTCACTCAGCAACACTCGCTCAGCAACACCCCCTCAGCAACACTCCATCAGCTACATTCCCTCAGCTACAATCCCTCAGCTACACTCCCTCAGCTACATTCCCTCAGCTACACTCCCTCAGCTGCACTCCCTCAGCAATGCTCCCTCAGCAACACCCCCTCAGCTACACTCCCTCAGCTACCCTTCCTCAGCAACACTCACCAGCAACATTCACTCAGCTACACCCCCTCAGCAACACCCCCTCAGCTACACTCCCTCAGCAACACTCCCTCAGCAACACTCGCTCAGCAATACTCCCTCAGCACCACTCCCTCAGCTACACGCCCTCAGCTACACTCCCTCAGCAACATCCCCTCAGCTACACTCCCACAGCTACACTCCCTCAGCTACATTCCCTCAGCTCTTCTCCCTCAGCTACACCCCCTCAGCAACACCCCCTCAGTAACACTCCCTCAGCTACACTCCCTCAGCTAAACTCCCTCAGCTACACTCCCTCAGCTACATTCCCTCAGCTCTAATCCCTCAGCTGCACTCCCTCAGCAACACTCGCTCAGCAACACCCCCTCAACAACACTCCCTCAGCTACATTCCCTCAGCTACAATCCCTCAACTACACTCCCTCAGCTACATTCCCTCAGCTACACTCCCTCAGCTACACTCCCTCAGCAATGCTCCCTCAGCAACACCCCCTCAGCTACACTCCCTCAGCTACCCTTCCTCAGCAACACTCACCAGCAACATTCACTCAGCTACACCCCCTTAGCTACACTAACTCAACTACATTCACTCAGCTACACTCCCTCAGCTACACTCGCTCAGCTACACTCCCTCAGCAACACTCCCTCAGCAACAGTCCATCAGCAACACTCTCTCAGCTACACTCCCTCAGCTACACTCCCTCAGCAACACCCCCTCAGCTACACTCCCTCAGCTACCCTTCCTCAGCAACACTCACCAGCAACATTCACTCAGCTACACCCCCTTAGCTACACTAACTCAACTACATTCACTCAGCTACACTCCCTCAGCTACACTCGCTCAGCTACACTCCCTCAGCAACACTCCCTCAGCAACAGTCCATCAGCAACACTCTCTCAGCTACACTCCCTCAGCTACACTCCCTCAGCAACACTCCCTCAGCTACACTCCCTCAGCAACACTCCCTCAGCTACACCCTCAGCTACACTCCCTCAGCAACATCCCCTCAGCTAGACTCCCTCAGCTACACTCCCTCAGCAACACTTCCTCAGCAACACTCGCTCAGCAACACTCCCTCAGCAACACTCCCTCAGCAACAAACCCTCAGCAACACACCCTCAGCTACACTCCCTCAGCAACACTCCCTCAGCAACACACCCTCAGCAACACTCCCTCAGCTACACTCCCTCAGCTGCAGTCCCTCAGCAACAACCCCTCAGCTAGACTCCCTCAGCTACACCCCCTCAGCAACACTCCCTCAGCAACACTCCCTCAGCTACACTCCCTCAGCTAAACTCCCTCAGCTACAATGCCTCAGCTACATTCCCTCAGCTCTACTCCCTCAGCTGCACTCCCTCAGCAACACTCCCTCAGCAACACCCCCTCAGCTACACCCCCTCAGCAACACCCCCTCAGCTACACTCACTCAGCAACACTCGCTCAGCAACACCCCCTCAGCAACACTCCATCAGCTACATTCCCTCAGCTACAATCCCTCAGCTACACTCCCTCAGCTACATTCCCTCAGCTACACTCCCTCAGCTGCACTCCCTCAGCAATGCTCCCTCAGCAACACCCCCCTCAGCTACACTCCCTCAGCTACCCTTCCTCAGCAACACTCACCAGCAACATTCACTCAGCTACACCCCCTCAGCAACACCCCCTCAGCTACACTCCCTCAGCAACACTCCCTCAGCAACACTCGCTCAGCAATACTCCCTCAGCACCACTCCCTCAGCTACACGCCCTCAGCTACACTCCCTCAGCAACATCCCCTCAGCTACACTCCCACAGCTACACTCCCTCAGCTACATTCCCTCAGCTCTTCTCCCTCAGCTACACCCCCTCAGCAACACCCCCTCAGTAACACTCCCTCAGCTACACTCCCTCAGCTAAACTCCCTCAGCTACACTCCCTCAGCTACATTCCCTCAGCTCTAATCCCTCAGCTGCACTCCCTCAGCAACACTCGCTCAGCAACACCCCCTCAATAACATTCCCTCAGCTACATTCCCTCAGCTACAATCCCTCAGCTACACTCCCTCAGCTACATTCCCTCAGCTACACTCCCTCAGCTACACTCCCTCAGCAATGCTCCCTCAGCAACACCCCCTCAGCTACACTCCCTCAGCTACCCTTCCTCAGCAACACTCACCAGCAACATTCACTCAGCTACACCCCCTTAGCTACACTAACTCAACTACATTCACTCAGCTACACTCCCTCAGCTACACTCGCTCAGCTACACTCCCTCAGCAACACTCCCTCAGCAACAGTCCATCAGCAACACTCTCTCAGCTACACTCCCTCAGCTACACTCCCTCAGCAACACCCCCTCAGCTACACTCCCTCAGCTACCCTTCCTCAGCAACACTCACCAGCAACATTCACTCAGCTACACCCCCTTAGCTACACTAACTCAACTACATTCACTCAGCTACACTCCCTCAGCTACACTCGCTCAGCTACACTCCCTCAGCAACACTCCCTCAGCAACAGTCCATCAGCAACACTCTCTCAGCTACACTCCCTCAGCAACACTCCCTCAGCTACACTCCCTCAGCAACACTCCCTCAGCTACACCCTCAGCTACACTCCCTCAGCAACATCCCCTCAGCTAGACTCCCTCAGCTACACTCCCTCAGCAACACTTCCTCAGCAACACTCGCTCAGCAACACTCCCTCAGCAACACTCCCTCAGCAACAAACCCTCAGCAACACACCCTCAGCTACACTCCCTCAGCAACACTCCCTCAGCAACACACCCTCAGCAACACTCCCTCAGCTACACTCCCTCAGCTGCAGTCCCTCAGCAACAACCCCTCAGCTAGACTCCCTCAGCTACACCCCCTCAGCAACACTCCCTCAGCTAAACTCCCTCAGCTACAATGCCTCAGCTACATTCCCTCAGCTCTACTCCCTCAGCTGCACTCCCTCAGCAACACTCCCTCAGCAACACCCCCTCAGCTACACCCCCTCAGCAACACCCCCTCAGCTACACTCGCTCAGCAACACTCGCTCAGCAACACCCCCTCAGCAACACTCCCTCAGCTACATTCCCTCAGCTACAATCCCTCAGCTACACTCCCTCAGCTACATTCCCTCAGCTACACTCCCTCAGCTGCACTCCCTCAGCAATGCTCCCTCAGCAAAACCCCCTCAGCTACACTCCCTCAGCTACCCTTCCTCAGCAACACTCACCAGCAACATTCACTCAGCTACACCCCCTTAGCTACACTAACTCAACTACATTCACTCAGCTACACTCCCTCAGCTACACTCCCTCAGCTACACTCCCTCAGCAATGCTCCCTCAGCAACACCCCCTCAGCTACACTCCCTCAGCTACCCTTCCTCAGCAACACTCACCAGCAACATTCACTCAGCTACACCCCCTTAGCTACACTAACTCAACTACATTCACTCAGCTACACTCCCTCAGCTACACTCGCTCAGCTACACTCCCTCAGCAACACTCCCTCAGCAACAGTCCATCAGCAACACTCTCTCAGCTACACTCCCTCAGCTACACTCCCTCAGCAACACCCCCTCAGCTACACTCCCTCAGCTACCCTTCCTCAGCAACACTCACCAGCAACATTCACTCAGCTACACCCCCTTAGCTACACTAACTCAACTACATTCACTCAGCTACACTCCCTCAGCTACACTCGCTCAGCTACACTCCCTCAGCAACACTCCCTCAGCAACAGTCCATCAGCAACACTCCCTCAGCTACACTCCCTCAGCTACACTCCCTCAGCAACACTCCCTCAGCTACACTCCCTCAGCAACACTCCCTCAGCTACACCCTCAGCTACACTCCCTCAGCAACATCCCCTCAGCTAGACTCCCTCAGCTACACTCCCTCAGCAACACTGCCTCAGCAACACTCGCTCAGCAACACTCCCTCAGCAACACTCCCTCAGCAACAAACCCTCAGCAACACACCCTCAGCTACACTCCCTCAGCAACACTCCCTCAGCAACACTCCCTCAGCAACACTCCCTCAGCTACACTCCCTCAGCAACAGACCCTCAGCTACACTCCGTCAGCAACACTCCCTCAGCTACACCCTCAGCTGCAGTCCCTCAGCAACAACCCCTCAGCTAGACTCCCTCAGCTACACCCCCTCAGCAACACTCCCTCAGCTACACTCGCTCAGCAACACTCGCTCAGCAACACCCCCTCAGCAACACTCCCTCAGCTACATTCCCTCAGCTACACTCCCTCAGCAACATCCCCTCAGCTACACTCCCTCAGCTACACTCCCTCAGCTACATTCCCTCAGCTCTTCTCCCTCAGGTACACCCCCTCAGCAACACCCCCTCAGCAACACTCCCTCAACTACACTCCCTCAGCTAAACTCCCTCAGCTACACTCACTCAGCTACATTCCCTCAGCTCTACTTCCTCAGCTGCTCTCCCTCAGCAACACTCCCTCAGCAACACCCCCTCAGCTACACCCCATCAGCAACACCCCCTCAGCTACACTCGCTCAGCAACACTCGCTCAGCAACACCCCCTCAGCAACACTCCCTCAGCTACATTCCCTCAGCTACAATCCCTCAGCTACACTCCCTCAGCTACATTCCCTCAGCTACACTCCCTCAGCTGCACTCCCTCAGCAATGCTCCCTCAGCAACACCCCCTCAGCTACACTCCCTCAGCTACCCTTCCTCAGCAACACTCACCAGCAACATTCACTCAGCTACACCCCCTTAGCTACACTAACTCAACTACATTCACTCAGCTACACTCCCTCAGCTACACTCGCTGAGCTACACTCCCTCAGCAACACTCCCTCAGCAACATTCGCTCAGCAACACTCCCTCAGCAACAGTCCATCAGCAACACTCTCTCAGCTACACTCCCTCAGCTACACTCCCTCAGCAACACTCCCTCAGCTACACTCCCTCAGCAACACTCCCTCAGCAACATCCCCTCAGCTAGACTCCCTCAGCTACACTCCCTCAGCAACACTTCCTCAGCATCACTCGCTCAGCAACACTCCCTCAGCAACACTCCCTCAGCAACAAACCCTCAGCAACACACCCTCAGCTACACTCCGTCAGCAACACTCCCTCAGCTACACCCTCAGCTGCAGTCCCTCAGCAACAACCCCTCAACTAGACTCCCACAGCTACACTCGCTCAGCAACACTCCCTCAGCAACACTCCCTCAGCTAGAATCCCTCAGCTACACTCCCTCAGCTACACTCCCTCAGCAACAATCCCTCAGCCACACTCACTCAGCAATACTACCTCAGCACCACTCCCTCAGCTACATGCCCTCAGCTACACTCCCTCAGCAACATCCCCTCAGCTACACTCCCTCAGCTACACTCCCTCAGCTACATTCCCTCAGCTCTTCTCCCTCAGCTACACCCCCTCAGCAACACCCCCTCAGCAACACTCCCTCAGCTACACTCCCTCATCTAAACTCCCTCAGCTACACTCCCTCAGCTACATTCCCTCAGCTCTAATCCCTCAGCTGCACTCCCTCAGCAACACTCTCTCAGCAACACCCCCTCAGCTGCACCCCCTCAGCAACACCCCCTCAGCTACACTCCCTCAGCAATACTCCCTCAGCACCACTCCCTCAGCTACACGCCCTCAGCTACACTCCCTCAGCAACATCCCCTCAGCTACACTCCCTCAGCTACACTCCCTCAGCTACATTCCCTCAGCTCTTCTCTCTCAGCTACACCCCCTCAGCAACACCCCCTCAGCAACACTCCCTCAGCTACATTCCCTCAGCTCTAATCCCTCAGCTGCACTCCCTCAGCAACACTCCCTCAGCAACACCCCCTCAGCTACACCCCCTCAGCAACACCCCCTCAGCTACACTCGCTCAGCAACTCTCGGTCAGCAACACCCCCTCAGCAACACTCCCTCAGCTACATTCCCTCAGCTACAATCCCTCAGCTACACTCCCTCAGCTACATTCCCTCAGCTACACTCCCTCAGCTACACTCCCTCAGCAATGCTCCGTCAGCAACACCCCCTCAGCTACACTCCCTCAGCAACCCTTCCTCAGCAACACTCACCAGCAACATTCACTCAGCTAAACCCCTTAGCTACACTAACTCAACTACATTCACTCAGCTACGCTCCCTCAGCTACACTCGCTCAGCTACACTCCCTCAGCAACACTCCCTCAGCAACACTCGCTCAGCAACACTCCCTCAGCAACAGTCCATCAGCAACACTCTCTCAGCTACACTCCCTCAGCTACACTCGCTCAGCAACACTCCCTCAGCTACACCCTCAGCTACACTCCCTAAGCAACATCCCCTCAGCTAGACTCCCTCAGCTACACTCCCTCAGCAACACTTCCTCAGCAACACTCGCTCAGCAACACTCCCTCAGCAACACTCCCTCAGCAACAAACCCTCAGCAACACAGCCTCAGCTACACTCCCTCAGCAACACTCCCTCAGCAACACTCCCTCAGCAACCCTCCCTCAGCTACACTCCCTCAGCAACAGACCCTCAGCTACACTCCGTCAGCAACACTCCCTCAGCTACACCCTCAGCTGCAGTCCCTCAGCAACAACCCCTCAGCTAGACTCCCTCAGCTACACCCCCTCAGCAACACTCCCTCAGCAACACTCCCTCAGCTACACTCCCTCAGCTAAACTCCCTCAGCTACACTCCCTCAGCTACATTCCCTCAGCTCTACTCCCTCAGCTGCACTCCCTCAGCAACACTCCCTCAGCAACACCCCCTCAGCTACACCCCCTCAGCAACACCCCCTCAGCTACACTCGCTCAGCAACACTCGCTCAGCAACACCCCCTCAGCAACACTCCCTCAGCTACATTCCCTCAGCTACAATCCCTCAGCTACACTCCCTCAGCTACATTCCCTCAGCTACACTCCCTCAGCTGCACTCCCTCAGCAATGCTCCCTCACCAACATCCCCTCAGCTACACTCCCTCAGCTACCCTTCTTCAGCAACACTCACCAGCAACATTCACTCAGCTACACCCCCTTAGCTACACTAACTCAACTACATTCACTCAGCTACACTCCCTCAGCTACACTCCTTCAGCTACACTACCTCAGCAACACTCCCTCAGCAACACTCGCTCAGCAACACTCCCTCAGCAACAGTCCATCAGCAACACTCTCTCAGCTACACTCCCTCAGCTACACTCCCTCAGCAACAGTCCCTCAACTACACTGCCTCAGCAACACTCCCTCAGCTACACCCTCAGCTACACTCCCTCAGCAACATCCCCTCAGCTGGACTCCCTCAGCTACACTCCCTCAGCAACACTTCCTCAGCAACACTCGCTCAGCCACACTCCCTCAGCAACAATCCCTCAGCAACAAACCCTAAGCAACACACCCTCAGCTACACTCCGTCAGCAACACTCCCTCAGCTACACCCTCAGCTGCAGTCCCTCAGCAGCAAGCCCTCAACTAGACTCCCACAGCTACACTCGCTCAGCAACACTCCCTCAGCAACACTCCCTCAGCTACACTCCCTCAGCTACACTCCCTCAGCTACACTCCCTCAGCAACACTCCCTCAGCAACACTTGCTCAGCAACACTCCCTCAGCAACAGTCCATCAGCAACACTCTCTCAGCTACACTCCCTCAGCTACACTCCCTCAGCAACACTTCCTCAGCTACACTCCCTCAGCAACACTCCCTCAGCTACACCCTCAGCTACACTCCCTCAGCAACATCCCCTCAGCTAGACTCCCTCAGCTACACTCCCTCAGCAACACTTCCTCAGCAACACTCGCTCAGCAACAAACCCTCAGCAACACACCCTCAGCTACACTCCCTCAGCAGCACTCCCTCAGCAACACTCCCTCAGCAACAATCCCTCAGCTACACTCCCTCAGCAACAGACCCTCAGCTACACTCCGTCAGCAACACTCCCTCAGCTACACCCTCAGCTGCAGTCCCTCAGCAAGAACCCCTCAACTAGACTCCCACAGCTACACTCGCTCAGCAACACTCCCTCAGCAACACTCCCTCAGCTACAATCCCTCAGCTACACTCCCTCAGCTACACTCCCTCAGCAACACTACCTCAGCTACACGCCCTCAGCTACACTCCCTCAGCAACACTCCCTCAGCTACAATCCCTCAGCTACACTCCCTCAGCTACTCTCCCTCAGCACCACTCCCTTAGCTACACGCCCTCAGCTACACTCCCTCAGCAACATCCCCTCAGCTACACTCCCTCAGCTACACTCCCTCAGCTACATTCCCTCAGCTCTTCTCCCTCAGCTACACCCCCTCAGCAACACCCCCTCAGCAACACTCCCTCAGCTACACTCCCTCATCTAAACTCCCTCAGCTACACTCCCTCAGCTACATTCCCTCAGCTCTAATCCTTCAGCTGCACTCCCTCAGCAACACTCCCTCAACAACACCCCCTCAGCTACACCCCCTCAGCAACACCCCCTCAGCTACACTCGCTCAGCAACACTCGCTCAGCAACACCCCCTCAGCAACACTCCCTCAGCTACATTCCCTCAGCTACAATCTTTCAGCTACACTCCCTCAGCTACATTCCCTCAGCTACACTCCCTCAGCTACACTCCCTCAGCAATGCTCCCTCAGCAACACCCCCTCAGCTACACTCCCTCAGCTACACTTCCTCAGCAACACTCACCAGCAACATTCACTCAGCTACACCCCCTTAGCTACACTAACTCAACTACATTCACTCAGCTACACTCCCGCAGCTACACTCGCTCAGCTACACTCCCTCAGCAACACTCCCTCAGCAACACTCGCTCAGCAACACTCCCTCAGCAACAGTCCATCAGCAACACTCTCTCAGCTACACTCCCTCAGCTACACTGCCTCAGCAACACTCCCTCAGCTAAACTCGCTCAGCAACACTCCCTCAGCTACACCCTCAGCTACACTCCCTCAGCAACATCCCCTCAGCTAGACTCCCTCAGCTACACTCCCTCAGCAACACTTCCTCAGCAACACTCGCTCAGCAACACTCCCTCAGCAACACTCCCTCAGCAACAAACCCTCAGCAACATACCCTCAGCTACACTCCCTCAGCAACACTCCCTCAGCAACACTCCCTCAGCAACACTCCCTCAGCTACACTCCCTCAGCAACACACCCTCAGCTACACTCCGTCAGCAACACTCCCTCAGCTACACCCTCAGCTGCAGTCCCTCAGCAACAACCCCTCAGCTAGACTCCCCCAGCTACACTCGCTCAGCAACACTCCCTCAGCAACACTCCCTCAGCTACAATCCCTCAGCTACACTCCCTCAGCTACACTCCATCAGCAACACTCCCTCAGCAACACTCGCTCAGCAATACTCCCTCAGCAACACTTCCTCAGCAACACCACCTCAGCTACACTCCCTCAGCAACACTCCCTCAGCAACATTCCCTAAGCAACACTCCCTCAGCTACACTCCCTCAGCAACACACCCTCAGCTACACTCCGTCAGCAACACTCCCTCAGCTACACCCTCAGCTGCAGTCCCTCAGAACAACCCCTCAGCTAGACTCCCTCAGCTACACTCGCTCAGCAACACTCCCTCAGCAACACTCCCTCAGCAACAAACCCTCAGCAACACACCCTCAGCTACACTCCCTCAGCAACACTCCCTCAGCAATACTCCCTCAGCAACACTCCCTCAGCTACACTCCCTCAGCAACAGACCCTCAGCTACACTCCGTCAGCAACACTCCCTCAGCTACACCCTCAGCTGCAGTCCCTCAGCAACAACCCCTCAGCTAGACTCCCTCAGCTACACCCACTCAGCAACACTCCCTCAGCAACACTCCCTCAGCTACACTCCCTCAGCTAAACTCCCTCAGCTACAATCCCTCAGCTACATTCCCTCAGCTCTACTCCCTCAGCTGCACTCCCTCAGCAACACCCCCTCAGCTCCACCCCCTCAGCAACACCCCCTCAGCTACACTCGCTCAGCAACACTCGCTCAGCAACACCCCCTCAGCAACACTCCCTCAGCTACATTCCCTCAGCTACAATCCCTCAGCTACACTCCCTCAGCTACATTCCCTCAGCTACACTCCCTCAGCTGCACTCCCTCAGCAATGCTCCCTCAGCAACACCCCCTCAGCTACACTCCCTCAGCTACCCTTCCTCAGCAACACTCACCAGCAACATTCACTCAGCTACACCCCCTTAGCTACACTAACTCAACTACATTCACTCAGCTACACTCCCTCAGCTACACTCGCTCAGCTACACTCCCTCAGCAACACTCCCTCAGCAACACTCGCTCAGCAACACTCCCTCAGCAACAGTCCATCAGCAACACTCTCTCAGCTACACTCCCTCAGCTACACTCCCTCAGCAACACTCCCTCAGCTACACTCCCTCAGCAACACTCCCTCAGCTACACCCTCAGCTACACTCCCTCAGCAACATCCCCTCAGCTAGACTCCCTCAGCTACACTCCCTCAGCAACACTTCCTCAGCAACACTCGCTCAGCAACACTCCCTCAGCAACACTCCCTCAGCAACAAACCCTCAGCAACACACCCTCAGCTACACTCCCTCAGCAACACTCCCTCAGCAACACACCCTCAGCTACACTCCGTCAGCAACACTCCCTCAGCTACACCCTCAGCTGCAGTCCCTCAGCAACAACCCCTCAACTAGACTCCCACAGCTACACTCGCTCAGCAACACTCCCTCAGCAACACTCCCTCAGCTACAATCCCTCAGCTACAATCCCTCAGCTACACTCCCTCAGCAACACTCCCTCAGCAACACTCGCTCAGCAACACTCCCTCAGCAACAGTCCATCAGCAACACTCTCTCAGCTACACTCCCTCAGCTACACTCCCTCAGCAACACTTCCTCAGCTACACTCCCTCAGCAACACTCCCTCAGCTACACCCTCAGCTACACTCCCTCAGCAACATCCCCTCAGCTAGACTCCCTCAGCTACACTCCCTCAGCAACACTTCCTCAGCAACACTCGCTCAGCAACAAACCCTCAGCAACACACCCTCAGCTACACTCCCTCAGCAACACTCCCTCAGCTACACGCCCTCAGCTACACTCCCTCAGCAACACTCCCTCAGCTACAATCCCTCAGCAACACTCCCTCAGCTACACTCCCTCGGCTACCCTTCCTCAGCAACACTCACCAGCAACATTCACTCAGCTACACCCCCTTAGCTACACTAACTCAACTACATTCACTCAGCTACACTCCCTCAGCAACAGTCCATCAGCAACACTCTCTCAGCTACACTCCATCAGCTACAATGCCTCAGCAACACTCCCTCAGCTACACTCGCTCAGCAGCACTCCCTCAGCTACACCCTCAGCTACACTCCCTCAGCAACATCCCCTCAGCTAGACTCCCTCAGCTACACTCCCTCAGCAACACTTCCTCAGCAACACTCGCTCAGCAACACTCCCTCAGCATCACTCCCTCAGCAACAAACCCTCAGCAACACACCCTCAGCTACACTCCCTCAGCAACTCTCCCTCAGCAACACTCCCTCAGCAACACTCCCTCAGCTACACTCCCTCAGCAACAGACCCTCAGCTACACTCCGTCAGCAACACTCCCTCAGCTACACCCTCAGCTGCAGTCCCTCAGCAACAACCCCTCAGCTAGACTCCCTCAGCTACACTCGCTCAGCAACACTCCCTCAGCAACACTCCCTCAGCTACAATCCCTCAGCTACACTCCCTCAGCTACACTCCCTCAGCAACACTCCCTCAGCAACACTCGCTCAGCAATACTCCCTCAGCAACACTTCCTCAGCAACACCACCTTAGCTACACTCCCTCAGCAACACTCCCTCAGCAACATTCCCTAAGCAACACTCCCTCAGCTACACTCCCTCAGCAACACACCCTCAGCTACACTCTGTCAGCAACACTCCCTCAGCTACACCCTCAGCTGCAGTCCCTCAGCAACAACCCCTCAGCGAGACTCCCTCAGCTACACTCGCTCAGCAACACTCCCTCAGCAACACTCCCTCAGCTACAATCCCTCAGCTACAGTCCCTCAGCTACACTCCCTCAGCAACACTCCCTCAGCAACAATCGCTCAGCAATACTCCCTCAGCAACACTCCCTCAGCAACACCACCTCAGCTACACTCCCTCAGCAACACGACCTCAGCAAGACTCCCTCAGCTACACACTCAGCTGCACTCCCTCAGCAACAACCCCTCAGCTAGACTCCCTCAGCTACACTTCCTCAGCAACACTCCCACAGCAACACACCCTCAGCTACACCCTCAGCTGCACTCCCTCAGCAACAACCCCTCAGCTAGGCTCCCTCAGCTACACTCCCTCAGCAACACTCCAACAGCGACACACCCTCAGCTACACCCTCAGCTGCACTCCCTCAGCAACAACCCCTCAGCTAGACTCCCTCAGCTACATTCCCTCAGCAACACTCCAACAGCAACAAACCCTCAGCTACACCCTCAGCTACACTCCCTCAGCAACACACACTCAGCTTCACTCCCTCAGCAACACCCCCTCAGCAGCACTCCCTCAGCAACACCACCTCAGCAACACTCCCTCAGCTACACTCCCTCAGCTACACAACCTCAGCTACACTCCCTCAGCTACACTACCTCAGCTACATTCCCTCAGCTCTATTCCCTCAGCAACACCCCCTCAGCAACACCCTCTCAGCAACACTCCCTCAGCTACACTCCCTCAGCTAAACTCCCTCAGCTACAATCCCTCAGCTACATTCCCTCAGCTCTACTCCCTCAGCTGCACTCCCTCAGCAACACTCCCTCAGCAACACCCCCTCAGCTACACCCCCTCAGCAACACCCCCTCAGCTACACTCGCTCAGCAACACTCGCTCAGCAACACCCCCTCAGCAACACTCCCTCAGCTACATTCCCTCCGCTACAATCCCTCAGCTACACTCCCTCAGCTACATTCCCTCAGCTACACTCCCTCAGCTGCACTCCCTCAGCAATGCTCCCTCAGCAACACCCCCTCAGCTACACTCCCTCAGCTACCCTTCCTCAGCAACACTCACCAGCAACATTCACTCAGCTACACCCCCTTAGCTACACTAACTCAACTACATTCACTCAGCTACACTCCCTCAGCTACACTCGCTCAGCTACACTCCCTCAGCAACACTCCCTCAGCAACACTCGCTCAGCTACACTCCCTCAGCTACACTCCCTCAGCAACACTCCCTCAGCTACACTCCCTCAGCAACACTCCCTCAGCTACACCCTCAGCTACACTCCCTCAGCAACATCCCCTCAGCTAGACTCCCTCAGCTACACTCCCTCAGCAACACTTCCTCAGCAACACTCGCTCAGCAACACTCCCTCAGCAACACTCCCTCAGCAACAAACCCTCAGCAACACACCCTCAGCTACACTCCCTCAGCAACACTCCCTCAGCAACACACCCTCAGCTACACTCCGTCAGCAACACTCCCTCAGCTACACCCTCAGCCACAGTCCCTCAGCAACAACCCCTCAACTAGACTCCCACAGCTACACTCGCTCAGCAACACTCCCTCAGCAACACTCCCTCAGCTACAATCCCTCAGCTACACTCCCTCAGCTACACTCCCTCAGCAACACTCCCTCAGCAACACTCGCTCAGCAACACTCCCTCAGCAACAGTCCATCAGCAACACTCTCTCAGCTACACTCCCTCAGCTACACTCCCTCAGCAACACTTCCTCAGCTACACTCCCTCAGCAACACTCCCTCAGCTACACCCTCAGCTACACTCCCTCAGCAACATCCCCTCAGCTAGACTCCCTCAGCTACACTCCCTCAGCAACACTTCCTCAGCAACACTCGCTCAGCAACAAACCCTCAGCAACACACCCTCAGCTACACTCCCTCAGCAACACTCCCTCAGCTACACCCTCAGCTGCAGTCCCTCAGCAACAACCCCTCAACTAGACTCCCACAGCTGCACTCGCTCAGCAACACTCCCTCAGCAACACTCCCTCAGCTACAATCCCTCAGCTACACTCCCTCAGCTACACTCCCTCAGCAACACTCCCTCAGCTACACTCCCTCAGCAACACTTCCTCAGCAACACTCGCTCAGCAACAAACCCTCAGCTACACTCCCTCAGCTACACTCCCTCGGCTACCCTTCCTCAGCAACACTCACCAGCAACATTCACTCAGCTACACCCCCTTAGCTACACTAACTCAACTACATTCACTCAGCTACACTCCCTCAGCAACAGTCCATCAGCAACACTCTCTCAGCTACACTCCCTCAGCTACACTGCCTCAGCAACACTCCCTCAGCTACACTCGCTCAGCAGCACTCCCTCAGCTACACCCTCAGCTACACTCCCTCAGCAACATCCCCTCAGCTAGACTCCCTCAGCTACACTCCCTCAGCAACACTTCCTCAGCAACACTCGCTCAGCAACACTCCCTCAGCAACACTCCCTCAGCAACAAACCCTCAGCAACACACCCTCAGCTACACTCCCTCAGCAACAGACCCTCAGCTACACTCCGTCAGCAACACTCCCTCAGCTACACCCTCAGCTGCAGTCCCTCAGCAACAACCCCTCAGCTAGACTCCCTCAGCTGCACTCGCTCAGCAACACTCCCTCAGCAACACTCCCTCAGCAACACTCGCTCAGCAATGCTCCCTCAGCAACACTTCCTCAGCAACACCACCTTAGCTACACTCCCTCAGCAACACTCCCTCAGCAACATTCCCTAAGCAACACTCCCTCAGCTACACTCCCTCAGCAACACACCCTCAGCTACACTCCGTCAGCAACACTCCCTCAGCTACACCCTCAGCTGCAGTCCCTCAGCAACAACCCCTCAGCGAGACTCCCTCAGCTACACTCGCTCAGCAACACTCCCTCAGCAACACTCCCTCAGCTACAATCCCTCAGCTACAGTCCCTCAGCTACACTCCCTCAGCAACACTCCCTCAGCAACACTCACTCAGTTACACCACCTCAGCAACACTCCCTCAGCTACACTCCCTCAGCTACACAACCTCAGCTACACTCCCTCAGCTACACTACCTCAGCTACATTCCCTCAGCTCTATTCCCTCAGCAACACCCCCTCAGCAACACCCTCTCAGCAACACTCCCTCAGCTACACTCCCTCAGCTAAACTCCCTCAGCTACAATCCCTCAGCTACATTCCCTCAGCTCTACTCCCTCAGCTGCACTCCCTCAGCAACACTCCCTCAGCAACACCCCCTCAGCTACACCCCCTCAGCAACACCACCTCAGCTACACTCGCTCAGCAACACTCGCTCAGCAACAACCCCTCAGCAACACCCCCTCAGCTACACTCCACCAGCAACACTCCAACAGCAACACACCCTCAGCTACACCCTCAGCTGCACTCCCTCAGCAACAACCCCTCAGCTAGACTCACTCAGCTACACTCCCTCAGCAACACTCCAACAGCAACACACCCTCAGCTACACCCTCAGCTGCACTCCCTCAGCAACAACCCCTCAGCTAGACTCACTCAGCTACACTCCCTCAGCAACACTCCAACAGCAACACACACTCAGCTACACTCCCTCAGCAACACCCCCTCAGCAGCACTCCCTCAGCAACACCGCCTCAGCAACACTCCCTCAGCTACACTCCCTTAGCTACACAACCTCAGCTACACTCTCTCAGCTACACTCCCTCAGCTACATTCCCTCAGCTCTACTCCCTCAGCTACACCCCCTCAGCAACACCCCCTCAGCAACACTCCCTCAGCTACACTCCCTCAGCTAAACTCCCTCAGCTACACTCCCTCAGCTACATTCCCTCAGCTCTACTCCCTCAGCTGCACTCCCTCAGCAACACTCCCTCAGCAACACCCCCTCAGCTACACCCCCTCAGCAACACCCCCTCAGCTACACTCACTCAGGAACACTCGCTCAGCAACACCCCCTCTGCAACACTCCCTCAGCTACACTCACTCAGCTACAATCCCTCAGCTACACTCCCACAGCTACATTCCCTCAGCTACACTCCCTCAGCTAAACTCCCTCAGCAATGCTCCCTCTGCAACACCCCCTCAGCTACACTCCCTCAGCTACCCTTCCTCAGCAACACTCACCAGCAACATTCACTCAGCTACACCCCCTTAGCTACACTAACTCAACTACATTCACTCAGCTGCACTCCCTCAGCAACACTCCCTCAGCTACACACCCTCAGCTACACTCCCTCAGCTACATCCCCTCAGCTACACCCCCTCAGCTACACTCCCTCAGCAACACTCCCTCAGCTACACACCCTCAGCTACACCCCCTCAGCTACACTCCCTCAGCAACACTCCCTCAGCTAACCCCCTCAGCTACACTCCCTCAGCAACACCACCTCAGCAACACACCATCATGTACACTCCCTCAGGAACACTCCCTTAGCTACACTCCCTCAACAACACTCCCTCAGCTACACTCATTAGCAACACTCCCTCAGCTACACTCCCTGAGCAACACCCCCTCAGCAACACACCCTCAGCTACACTCCCTCAGATAGACTCCCACAGAGACACTCCCTCAACAACACACCCTCAGCTACACTCCCTCAGCTACATTCCCTCAGCTACAATCCCTCAGCTACACTCCCTCAGCTACATTCCCTCAGCTACACTCCCTCAGCTGCACTCCCTCAGCAATGCTCCCTCAGCAACACCCCCTCAGCTACACTCCCTCAGCTACCCTTCCTCAGCAACACTCACCAGCAACATTCACTCAGCTACACCCCCTTAGCTACACTAACTCAACTACATTCACTCAGCTACACTCCCTCAGCTACACTCGCTCAGCTACACTTCCTCAGCAACACTCCCTCAGCAACACTCGCTCAGCTACACTCCCTCAGCTACACTCCCTCAGCAACACTCCCTCAGCTACACTCCCTCAGCAACACTCCCTCAGCTACACCCTCAGCTACACTCCCTCAGCAACATCCCCTCAGCTAGACTCCCTCAGCTACACTCCCTCAGCAACACTTCCTCAGCAACACTCGCTCAGCAACACTCCCTCAGCAACACTCCCTCAGCAACAAACCCTCAGCAACACACCTCAGCTACACTCCCTCAGCAACACTCCCTCAGCAACACACCCTCAGCTACACTCCGTCAGCAACACTCCCTCAGCTACACCCTCAGCTGCAGTCCCTCAGCAACAACCCCTCAACTAGGCTCCCACAGCTACACTCGCTCAGCAACACTCCCTCAGCAACACTCCCTCAGCTACAATCCCTCAGCTACACTCCCTCAGCTACACTCCCTCAGCAACACTCCCTCAGCAACACTCGCTCAGCAACACTCCCTCAGCAACAGTCCATCAGCAACACTCTCTCAGCTACACTCCCTCAGCTACACTCCCTCAGCAACACTTCCTCAGCTACACTCCCTCAGCAACACTCCCTCAGCTACACCCCTCAGCTACACTCCCTCAGCAACATCCCCTCAGCTAGACTCCCTCAGCTACACTCCCTCAGCAACACTTCCTCAGCAACACTCGCTCAGCAACAAACCCTCAGCAACACACCCTCAGCTACACTCCCTCAGCAACACTCCCTCAGCTACACCCTCAGCTGCAGTCCCTCAGCAACAACCCCTCAACTAGACTCCCACAGCTGCACTCGCTCAGCAACACTCCCTCAGCAACACTCCCTCAGCTACAATCCCTCAGCTACACTCCCTCAGCTACACTCCCTCAGCAACACTCCCTCAGCTACACGCCCTCAGCTACACTCCCTCAGCAACACTCCCTCAGCTACAATCCCTCAGCTACACTCCCTCAGCTACACTCCCTCGGCTACCCTTCCTCAGCAACACTCACCAGCAACATTCACTCAGCTACACCCCCTTAGCTACACTAACTCAACTACATTCACTCAGCTACACTCCCTCAGCAACAGTCCATCAGCAACACTCTCTCAGCTACACTCCCTCAGCTACACTGCCTCAGCAACACTCCCTCAGCTACACTCGCTCAGCAGCACTCCCTCAGCTACACCCTCAGCTACACTCCCTCAGCAACATCCCCTCAGCTAGACTCCCTCAGCTACACTCCCTCAGCAACACTTCCTCAGCAACACTCGCTCAGCAACACTCCCTCAGCAACACTCCCTCAGCAACAAACCCTCAGCAACACACCCTCAGCTACACTCCCTCAGCAACAGACCCTCAGCTACACTCCGTCAGCAACACTCCCTCAGCTACACCCTCAGCTGCAGTCCCTCAGCAACAACCCCTCAGCTAGACTCCCTCAGCTACACTCGCTCAGCAACACTCCCTCAGCAACACTCCCTCAGCAACACTCGCTCAGCAATACTCCCTCAGCAACACTTCCTCAGCAACACCACCTTAGCTACACTCCCTCAGCAACACTCCCTCAGCAACATTCCCTAAGCAACACTCCCTCAGCTACACTCCCTCAGCAACACACCCTCAGCTACACTCCGTCAGCAACACTCCCTCAGCTACACCCTCAGCTGCAGTCCCTCAGCAACAACCCCTCAGCGAGACTCCCTCAGCTACACTCGCTCAGCAACACTCCCTCAGCAACACTCCCTCAGCTACAATCCCTCAGCTACAGTCCCTCAGCTACACTCCCTCAGCAACACTCCCTCAGCAACACTCACTCAGTTACACCACCTCAGCAACACTCCCTCAGCTACACTCCCTCAGCTACACAACCTCAGCTACACTCCCTCAGCTACACTACCTCAGCTACATTCCCTCAGCTCTATTCCCTCAGCAACACCCCCCTCAGCAACACCCTCTCAGCAACACTCCCTCAGCTACACTCCCTCAGCTAAACTCCCTCAGCTACAATCCCTCAGCTACATTCCCTCAGCTCTACTCCCTCAGCTGCACTCCCTCAGCAACACTCCCTCAGCAACACCCCCTCAGCTACACCCCCTCAGCAACACCACCTCAGCTACACTCGCTCAGCAACACTCGATCAGCAACAACCCCTCAGCAACACCCCCTCAGCTACACTCCACCAGCAAACACTCCAACAGCAACACACCCTCAGCTACTCCCTCAGCTGCACTCCTCAGCAACAACCCCTCAGCTAGACTCACTCAGCTACACTCCCTCAGCAAACACTCCAACAGCACACAACCCTCAGCTACACCCTCAGCTGCACTCCCTCAGCAACAACCCCTCAGCTAGACTCACTCAGCTACACTCCCTCAGCAACACTCCAACAGCAACACACACTCAGCTACACTCCCTCAGCAACACCCCCTCAGCAGCACTCCCTCAGCAACACCGCCTCAGCAACACTCCCTCAGCTACACTCCCTTAGCTACACAACCTCAGCTACACTCTCTCAGCTACACTCCCTCAGCTACATTCCCTCAGCTCTACTCCCTCAGCTACACCCCCTCAGCAAACACCCCCTCAGCAACACTCCCTCAGCTACACTCCCTCAGCTAAACTCCCTCAGCTACACTCCCTCAGCTACATTCCCTCAGCTCTACTCCCTCAGCTGCACTCCCTCAGCAACACTCCCTCAGCAACACCCCCTCAGCTACACCCCCTCAGCAACACCCCCTCAGCTACACTCACTCAGGAACACTCGCTCAGCAACACCCCCTCTGCAACACTCCCCTCAGCTACACTCCCTCAGCTACAATCCCTCAGCTACACTCCACAGCTACATTCCCTCAGCTACACTCCCTCAGCTAAACTCCCTCAGCAATGCTCCCTCTGCAACACCCCCTCAGCTACACTCCCTCAGCTACCCTTCCTCAGCAACACTCACCAGCAACATTCACTCAGCTACACCCCCTTAGCTACACTAACTCAACTACATTCACTCAGCTGCACTCCCTCAGCAACACTCCCTCAGCTACACACCCTCAGCTACACTCCCTCAGCTACATCCCCTCAGCTACACCCCCTCAGCTACACTCCCTCAGCAACACTCCCTCAGCTACACACCCTCAGCTACACCCCCTCAGCTACACTCCCTCAGCAACACTCCCTCAGCTAACCCCCTCAGCTACACTCCCTCAGCAACACCACCTCAGCAACACACCATCATGTACACTCCCTCAGGAACACTCCCTTAGCTACACTCCCTCAACAACACTCCCTCAGCTACACTCACTCAGCAACACTCCCTCAGCTACACTCCCTGAGCAACACCCCCTCAGCAACACACCCTCAGCTACACTCCCTCAGATAGACTCCCACAGAGACACTCCCTCAACAACACACCCTCAGCTACACTCCATCAGCAACACCCCCTCAGCAAAACCCCCTCAGCATCACTCCCTCAGCTACACTCCTTCTGATACACTCCCTCAACAACACTCCCTCAGCTACACCCCCTCAGCTACACCCCCTCAGCAAAACCCCGTCATCAACACCCCCTCAGCTACACTCCCTCAGCTACATTCCCTCAGCTACACTCCCTCAGCAACACTCCCTCAGCTACACTCCATCAACTACACTCCCTCAGCAACACTCCATCAGCTACACTCCCTCAGCTACACTCCCTCAGCAACACACCCTCAGCTACACACCCTCAGCTACATTCCCTCAGCTACACTCCCTCAGCTACACTCCCTTAGCAACACTCCCTCAGCAGCACGCCCTCAGCTACACCCCCTCAGCTACACTCCCTCAGC